>NC_090247.1:22669377-22726877 GCF_037325665.1 Littorina saxatilis
TTTAAGCGAATCAACCAGAGAGATTATTAATAATAATAATAATAATAATAATAATAATAATAATAATAATAATAATAATAATAATAATAATAATAATAATAATAATAATAATAATAATAATAAATTAGCATTTATATAGCGCAACATCATAACTTTACAATTGTGACCCTCCACCACGAAATGAGTCGCATGTCACCTTTGCATGATTTTCATATTTGTACATTTTCCTAAAGAGTTTTTTATGCTCTATCCAGTGGTGAAACCCGTTTTAGAAAAGAGCGAAAACTGTTTGAGTTATGAGCCTGTGACTAAGGTGACTCTCACACTGTTACCATACATTCCCCGGATTTATATTAAGCCTAGTGCAGAACCGTACGAGGTGACATGCGACTCATTTCGTGGTGGAGGGTCACAATTATGCTCTTTGCGCTTGACACATTTAAAATTAAAACACAGTTATACAAGCATTTACATCTACATTCATAGTCAGCAACGCTTAATTAAAAGCATACACCATCAAACATACATTGCAAAAGATTCTTCCACTAACTAAGTAATAAAAACATGAATAAAATAGGTAGTGAAAACAAGGAAATACCAGCTGAATACCCTTAATCAAACAGAACATGTTATCAACAATACTGAAAACAGCCCTAGATGTTTATATACATTATCACTAAAACAACAAATACACTACATGTAGCCTACTGATGGACTGAGAAAACAAAATCAGGGGTTGTATTTCTTGAAGAGGTGCGTTTTAAGTGCTCGTTTGAATGCTTGGGGTGACTGAGAGTGGCGGATGTGAAAGGGGAGAGAATTCCATTGTGTGGGTGCTCAGAAAGTAAAAGTGCGTTGTCCGTATGTTTTGGTTTTGGTGTGTGGAATGGTGAGGATGCGACAGTCAGAAGAGGCACGGAGTTGTCTTGCTGGAGAATAGACGGTGAGGAGTTCAGAGAAGTAAGCAGGAGACGAGCCAGAAAAGAAGTTAAAGCAGACTGAGGGTGGACAGTTTGTAGTCAATGCCGGCGGGCTTGAATAGGTAACCAGTGCAGTGTGTGAAGAAGTGGTGTTGCGTGATCTCGTTTTCGTGCTTTCAGAATGAGGCGTGCTGCCGAGTTTTGGACTTTTTGTAGTTTATGCAGGAGGTACAGAGGACAGCCATGCAGAGAGAAGAGAGTTGCAGTAGTCAAGTTTAGAAAGAACAAAGGCACAGACAAGAGTGTTAGTTGTTTGAGTGGAGAGTGTGTGGCGAATGGTGCTGATCTTACGAAGCTCAAAATAAGATGCTCTGCAGACTAAAGATATATGTTTGTTAAGGGTCATGTCAGATGAAAGGGTGAATCCAAGGTTTCTAGCTGATGGTGAGAAAAGAATGTCGGTGTTGCCTATTTGAACAGAAACAGGTTGGGGAGTGGAAGGGTTGTTGCAGTCATCAAAATGAACATTGATATCACCAAGCAAAACAGGAGTTCCAGACAAAGTGTTACAATGGTCAACAAGGTCATGAAATTCAGAGAAAAACATGGCATCAGTCAATTTGTATTTTGAGTTTGGAGGAGGCCTATAGATGCAAAACAACTGAACTGGTTTCTGATGAAGGGCTAGTGTCACTTGTACACACTCAAAGGATGGATGTGTAAATGGCAGTACCGAATTAAACGACACATGACTAGAGAGAGAGTTTTTGAAGATCACTGCTATTCCACCACCGCGAGTGACACTGCGGGGAAACGAACGGAGGGAATAGTTTGCTGGTGTCAAGTCAACAATAACACTGTCGTCACCTTTCTCCTTGAGCCAAGTCTCGGTCAAAATCAAAATGTCTATGTCATTGTCTGTGACAAACTCGACGATTTCTGTTCTTTTACATGCTTGCTGAGTTGAAGAAACAGACTGAGCGTTGAAAAGTGCGATGCGGAGAGGTGTGATGGTGGAAGTGAAGAGTAAGGTGTGTGATCGAGACTTACAATCTTTTGGCGTCGGTAGCACTGCCCCATTCCTCCGACGTGGTCTACGACGATGTCCCCTGTGTGCCTTCTTTGGAAGGATGCGTAGGCATGGTAGCTGATGGCAGTGAATGCCAAGGTCGCGAAGATGACGACACAGCGACGAAGTGTCACTGGGTACACAGCTGGAGGCAGATCGAGGCGACGACGAAGGCCCCGAATGACGATCAGGTAATCCAAGTACGGGAGGCACAGCAGTACTGCTCGGGTTCAAGTCCAACAGGTGCTCTCTGGTGAAACAGCGACGATCAGAGCGAACACCGATAGGCACACGAGGTAGGCATACGGCTACGGGTACGCGTGCACTGTAAGGGGCGTAAACAAGCGCACTGTCATCGCTGCTTGCCAACTGGCTGAGCAAGTCGCTGAAGAGGCCTACTGAGCACTGCACAGTGTTGGCTAGCCACACGACGAAGATGGAGAAAGCTCTGGGATCCATGGACAGAATGCGTAGAAAATTATACCACTGTGTAGACAGTTCCATCAGACAACTTCTGGTAGTAAAACCAATCGATAAAACTTTGATAAAATAGGTAATTTGGTAAAAAGTAGTGAGAGGTCACGTCAGGTGTGTCAATCCCCGCTCATGAACACTACTCACTCATAACTCATATTCATACTATTGTTCACATTTCCATTTTGTCTTTTCACCCGTTTGTTTTTGTTTATGGCTTCAGAATATCCATGAACTTCAGCAGACGTCTGAGAAAAGCCATAGTTATTGGCATTGAGAACAACAGTTGTAGCAATCAATGAATCAATCAATATGAAGCTTATATAGCGCGTATTCCGTGGGTACAGTTCTAAGCGCTTGTTGAAGAGTTGTCAACACAGGACTAACAAAGAAACTAACATCTACAGACGGACACAAACCCTATCACACACTAGCGAACCCTGATAAACATACAACAAACAACTGTTTAACAACAATGTACACATCAATAGCTAGGTCCAAAGAAAATAATATTAAACACAAAGAAAACACCTCTCGCAGAGCACAGCATAAGAATGTCTTTTGGGGCAGAACACATCACGTCGAACATGAAAGTCGCAGCCAGCTACGGGAAGAACTGAGTCTTCAACCTACTCTTGAACGCGTCAAGAGAGGGGCTCTGGCGAAGCTCAAGCGGCAGGGAGTTTCAGACGGAGGGGCCCGCGGAGGGAAATGCAAGCTGACCAGCAGATGCGAGTTTCGAGCGAGGGATGTGAAGGCGGAGTGGGTCAGCAGCAGAACGAAGGGGACGGTCGGAGGGCTGGGTGTACAGGTCCAGGGAGGATTGAAGGTACTCGGGAGCAGAGTCGTTGAGACACTTGTAGACCAGAGGGGACAGTTTGTAGGAGATTCGGGTGTTGACAGGGAGCCAGTGCAAGGAGCGAAGTAGGGGGGTGATGTGGTCTCGCTTCGTCTTCCTCAACGTCAGCCTGGCAGCAGCGTTCTGGAATCGTTGTAGGCCATGAATGGATGAGGCGGGGAAGCCAGCCAGAAGGGAGTTGCAGTAGTCCAGACGACTGAAGATGAGGGAGATAACCAGCTTGACAGAGGCGTCGTGGGTGAGGTAGCGACGGATGGAGGCGATGCGTCGTAGGTGGAAAAAGCAGGTCTTGATGATGAAGGAGATGTGTGTCTGCATGGAGAGAGTGGAGTCGAGAAAGACGCCAAGGCTCTTGACAGCAGGGGAGAATGGAACAGTCGCGTCATCCAGCTGGAGGTCGGTCACAGTGAGGGAAGCAATCTTCTGTCGTGTTCCAACGAGAAGGGCCTCCGTCTTCTCACTGTTCAGCTTCAACTTGTTCTCAGTCATCCAGTTCTTGATGTCAGTGAAACAACTGGAGATGGATCCCAGGAGATGGTCAACGTCCTCCGGCTTGGCGCTGTTCTAGGGAGAGGGGTTGGGTGTACAGGGTGAAAAGGACAGGGCCGAGGACAGACCCTTGTGGGACGCCGAAGCGGACAGGAACAGGCTGAGAAGAGAACGAATCAGTGGTGACAGTCTGAGAGCGGTTCTGGAGGTAGTTCCGGAACCAAGAGAGGGCGGTGTCGTGAATGCCGAACGTGAAACTGAGGCGATCGACGAGTAGCTGATGGTCGATCGTGTCGAAGGCCGCGGAAAGGTACAGCAGCACAAGGGCAGAGACGAGACCGCTATCTGTTGTGTTCAGGAGGTCCGTTGTGATTCGCAGGAGCGCCGTCTCGGTGCTGTGGTGAGGGCGGTACGCTGACTGGTCCACTGGCCTCAGCGAGTTCCGAGACAGGTGGGCGCTCAACTGCTCCAGGATAATACGCTCCAGAAGCTTGGAGAGGAAGGGCAGGTTGGACACAGGACGGTAGTTCTTCAACACGTTGACGTCAAGGCCGGGCTTCTTGATGAGTGGGCGGACAACGGCAGACTTGAAGCAGTCGGGAACAACGCCTGTGGCCAGGGAGATGTTGATGATATCTGTGATAGACGGCAGCAGCTTGTCCAGACACTTGGTGAAGAGGAAGCCTGGCAGGGGGTCTAGCTCGCAGGTCTTGATGGCCGTCTTGGTGATGAGTCGCTTGACGTGGTTTTGAATGACAGGCTGAAAGCACGTGAGGGGGGAGCCGGAGAAGGAGGGGGAGGGTGGGGACGGGACGAGAGCTGCTGATCGAGTGCAACAAAAGGCCAAAAAGTACTTAAAGACTTGTTGCGGACTCAACATTGCAAAACATGTTTCGTTTCATCCGCGCGGAAGTAATTTGCTCATTTATCTGCATTTAGTTTTAAATACAGAATGTACCACTGATTTCGAGCCCTACTCTCTAGTTCTTTCTGATAGCCTTCTCGTCACCTCTCTCTCTCTCCCCCCCCTCTCTCTCTCTTTTTATATATGAGCCAATGTCAAAAGGTGCTGTCTGACAGCTTCGAAAATCAAAGTACACCCAAAGTAAAATGACTGGTGTTTTGAGTTGCTTAACACATTCAGTATATAGTTTCTAAAGGAGAAAAGGGAAAATCTTTCACAACGGCTGTGTTATTTGGCCGTTAAGTTGAGGCTTGACGAGTGTCTCTTGTGGCATGTAAGGACATAAACCTGATTTTTTCCATTTTTTTTCTAGAACTTTCATTTCTACTGAGCTCGCATATGAGTATTGGGGTGTAGATTAAATATAATCAAGGTAAAAGCGCATAAAATGTGTATGTTAGCAACATGAATTCATTTATTGCTATCACAGTCACAAACGGTATGTGCTCCATACAAAAGTTCTTTAATTTGAGGTTTTCTCAGATATTGTTGAAGTCAAAGCTTTGAAACTTCACATACTTGTATGATTGTATGACCTCCAGACATGGTGAGAGAGTAGTTGACCTTCGTCACATTTCAAGGTCACGGCGGGGTCGTATTGGGTCAGAAAGTGATAAATTGGTATTTTCTCGAAAAGTTTTAAAGCAACAGCTTTTAAACGTCACACACTTCTTTGTTGAGATAATATCCAATCCTGATGCTCAATTTGGTTTACTCTTGTGAAATAGCAAGGTCATAGCAGGTCTGTCTTAATGAGGAGAAAAAAATGTATCATTGTTTTTTATGTTTTTGGGGCTACATCTTTGAAACTTCACAAATTTCCAGAGTTTGATAGCCTACACACATGATATAAATATGGGTGACCTTTGTCAAATGTCAAGGTCACGGTGGGGTTGTCTTCGGGTCAAAAAGGGAATAATTTGGAATTTTCTCAAAATGCTTTGTAGCGAAAGCGTTTAAACTTCCCATACTTCTATGTTTTGATGATATCCAAATATGATGCGAGTTTGGTTCTCCCTTGTCAAATATCAAGGTCATAGCAGGCCGTCTAAGGTGAACAAAAAGTAAAAAGTATCATTGTTTTGAATGTTTTGAGGGCTACATCTTTGAAACTTCCACATTTCCAGGGTTTGATGTCCCCCATAGATGATACAAATATGGAAGACCTGCGTCACATTTCAAGGTCACAGTGGGGTCATGAAATATATTCCCAGGACAAGAAAACGCCCTGACATGACGAAAGACTAGTTGACTCTGGTCAAATGTTAAAGACACAGTAAGCCTCCCGTAAACCATCACAGATACTGTCGGGCTTTTACACACAGTACAAACACCCTTTCATTTAAACACTCACCGCTTGAGAACATCCTAGGTGCCCTCCGTAAAGAGCGAGCAATTTTCAAAGAATTTATTTTTGCGTGGTTTGAGCCATCGTGAACCGTGTGATCCAGTTTCCCTTTTTCACAATGTAGTCGTCAGTTAGTAATTTGAATGCGACTCGATGTGAGCTTATCTGACTATGCACGAAACAAACGGCTGTGGTTCACAAGAACTCTAGCGATGGCTTTTGACTGTTTAGAGGAATCGGCGATAGGCATAAACCGTCGTCTGCTACGAGAACCACGACCTTGCGTGACCCTGCTTCCGGGCTTTTTTTTTTTCAAACTTTAAAAACTTCGAATTGTACTGATCTTGTCTTGATGAAAAAAGAATTCTTTTATGATTTAAGAATGTTTGTGTAACAAGCTGTCAATTTATTATTTAGATTTTAAATGTTAGGTCTAGCGCCAAAACGCACCACGGTCCGATTGTCTCTGAGACAATCCGCAAAATTAATTCTGTAAAAATTGCTCGCTCTTTACGTAGGGCACCTGGGATGTTCCCGTTTAGTGAGCGTTCACATGGAAGGGTGTTTGTACTGTGTGTAAAAGCCTGACAGTATCTGTGATGGTTTACGGGAGGCTTACTGTGCCTTTAAGGTTTGTAATGTTGGAGTCTTTTTATTTTATTTGTTTTTTATTTGTTGCCAAGCACATCATTGTGGGGCTTTTAATGAATAACATGCATCCGTCCACTCACAATATATTTTCTTTCATCCTTCAACATTTACCACTCAAAAAGTCTATAGTATTAAAATTCATGAAACAAATGAAAGGCATCTACGGATGTATAGATACATAATTGACCACACTCATTTGGAATACATTCTGACAATTCATTATAAAGACATCTTTAGAGAGACAGAGAGAGAGAGAGAGAGAGGAGAGAGAGAGAGAGAGAGAGAGAGAGAGAGAGAGAGAGAGAGAGAGAGATAGAGGGAAAGAGAGAGAGAGTGAAAAAGGGGGGGGGGGTCAGGGGGGGTAATGATGGTGGAGGTAACATTTACAATTGTTTTTATTAAAAAAAAGTTACTAAATATTTGTCTTGGAACTTTTTAATCAAAAATAAATATTTCTGATCTGCAGTTGCCTTTCGAAGATAACAAAAAGAGGCATTGAAGCCTTGGTTTTCTTATAAATACTTGTGCACATTTTAGCAACCAAAATTATACAGTTTAATTCTTTCAACAGAGCTGCATGCATTTTTCGATTTTTAACTCCAAACATGATTTCATGCACAGTTAACTTTATCTGTTTATCCAACTGTACCCAAATATAAAATTCAATTTGTTTCCAAAACTCAAGCACCACTGGGCCAAAGAAAAAAAAGTGTTCTATATAGTCAATGCTATTACTACAGTGTGAACAAATATTGTCTTCCACAACTTTCATTTTACATAACATAATATTTGTGGGGTAAATATTGTGAAGTAATTTCCATTGTAATACTCGTAGCCTTGTCTCTTTAACCGATTCAAAACTCATCAGCCAATCTTTCTTGTCAATTTCATAATTAAATTTCCTCCTCCAAAATCCAATTGCACACGGTTCAACAAGTTTCATGCTTACTAATTCTTTTCTAAACTGTTGTGCGTTGTGTACTTTCTTACCACGATAAGAGGGGATATCCATCAAATCAATTTCTTCCTTTCCGTGCATCATCTTATTAATAACATTTACAACAACAGCACGAACCATGTTATATTTCAAAATTCTCTGTGGGGATTTTCATAAAACATCACAAATGAACTGATAGGAAACAAACTCTTTTCTATGTAAAACATCATATACGCTAACAAGACCCTTTCTTGTCCAATCTTCAAAATACAGTACATTTCCATCATAAACAAAATATTGGTTATTCCATAAAAGCGGATTAAATAAGTTATCGCAGACAAGTGCTGGTTTAGCTTGTCAACTTTCAACATTGGGTTGGTGCATGTCTCACAGAGGCACTGCAGAAAAGTCCGACTGGTAGACAGCAGGATGTGTTTTGGGCGCCTCCGTGCAAAAGGGGTCAGAGATATTTTGTACAACGGATTTTCAGATTTGAACATTTCAAACAAGTCCTCCACTTTCTTGGTCAGAACTTTCTTCTGGATCATTGACACTTTTGACACTGTACGCTTTCCAGGCACATCGATTGATTCCCTGTCGTAGAATTTCTCCACTTTTGTGTCTGTCGGACGTTTACGCACGTACAGTTGCTTGAGAGTTCTACAACTGTCTTGATGTACTGCTTGTCGCTTGAGTAACGTTTTAATGAAATTTTGTTTCTGAAGAGACTCTTTGTCCCGCTTCCTGGAAATGGCATTAAATGCCATTTTTACTGACTTCAAAAAGCTCACTGGTCTTGCGAGATTCGTCAGATTGTCTTTTTCTTGTTTTCTGTGGTATCTGTCCATTCTTATTTTGTTCAATTCCCTCTTCTGTTTATCTGTCATGGAAGATCTTCTTTTGCACTGCCGAACCTTAGCATTTTCTTTGGTTTTCTTCTTCTGCCTGTCTGCAGGTGTCTCCGCTTTACGAATTATGTTTTAATAACCGTTTTCTTCCTTTTTGCTGCAGTTAGCGGAGAGCTGTTTTTCTTTTTTTCTTTCTTCGCACGAGCCCTGGGACACACACACACACACACACACACACACACACACACACACACACACACACACACACACACCGCACATTATGAGTTGTAATGTTGAGTATCGGTATCCTCATATTTGTAGTTCTTTAATTGTCCATGCAATGATAATCTCGGTGTGAAACGGCAGGTCTGCAGCAAACGGTTTAAACTGAAAATTATTAACCCGGAGACGGGTTTTAGCGCAAAACATTGGGTAGTTTTTTTCCCGGTTTATTTCTTTAAAAAGAATTTTACATAAACACATTCCTAAACCTACCAAAATCTGACACATTTTGCGCGCTTGAATGCATGCGTGCATCGGTGCGTGCGTGTGTGTGCGTGCTTGCTTGTGTGTGTGAGTGCTTGCATGCGTGTGTGCATGGGTGCGTGCGTGCGTGCGTGCGTGCGTGCGTGTGTGTGTGTGTGTGTGTGTGTGAGTGTCCTCGTTACAGTCTGTACACTGAAAGGTAATCAAATTCGCATACTCAATTTTTAATTCGACTCTGGATTAGATGGAGACTTGACAGAAGATTCTACAGATTTGTAAATTACCTGCTCAACTGTTTACGATGTCTTGCTTTCTCGCGATCCATTATGCTCTCCGCTCGTCGGTCCGGTGTTCCCTCCAAGCCTTGCTCAATACGTTCTGTCTATCCAGGTAGGCAGCATACTCCTGGTCGGTTTTTTTTCATCCTTTTCTTGTATTCCGAGCATCGCTGGGCACCGGACTGTGTTTTTTGGGCCGCGGTCTTAACACTAGCGCGCCGTGCGCGAAGTTCAGAAAACGGCCTAGATGATTGGGAATTCTGGCCCATTATTATTTCTTCCTGGTCATCTCAAGAGAGTGATGAAGAACAAGCATTTGTCGATAATTAAAGCACGTAATCAATCTTCTAAAACAGTGGTTTTAATTACATAAATTTTGTTTGGATGGACAAATGACGTCGTGTGTCTAGTGTGACCTGTGACGACAAATTGTTCTGTCACACAATAATGACAATTCCTTTTTATTTCTTCTTTTCAAAAACTGTGATTATGAAGCAGTCATTTGATTTGCTTCTGACTGCTAGCCAAAAATAAAAAAGAAATTAAAAATTTTGTGGAAAAAAAAGGAAATTTGCTAAAAAAGTGTCTAGTGTGACATTGTGACGACAAAGCTTAAATTAGCCAGAAATGGTACCAAACTTCAAAATATAGTGGTTATTTTCATTGTTTTTCCTTTTCACCGACAGTTTTTGTTCAAAACTGGTTCTTTTGTGTATCTAGTTGAACAACAACATTTTTTGGAAGCTTTTTTAAAGTTTGAGTTTTTGTGACGCAAAGAGTCACGCTAGACACGCAATTTTCAAACTTTAATAATTTCTTTAAAAAACGGACAAATGGGAAGAAAAACACACAGAACTATGTATTGGGGTTCATGCAATCATTTGGTTTAAATCCAACTGCCCAGAAAAAAAGCTTATTAGCATTTTTTCTAAAACTATCGAGAGTACTCAAACACCTTGTCAAAATACGTCCCTAAAAAGCACTAATTTGCGTAATGAATGAGGAGCAGAATTTTAACTGTTTATAGTTAGTCTTTGGTTTTTCTCTGCGATCATCTTTATTCATTAATCTCTCAGAAAAACCAAAAGTTCCATCTGAGTGTACATTCAGTAGATAGTTACAGAACTTATAAAATACCTAGCGTACCCACAGCACCTTTTGACATTGGCTCATATATGTGTCTCTCTCTATGTGTCTCTCTTGCTCTCCCTCTCTCTCTCTCTCTCCCGCCCTCTCTTTCCTCCCTCTTTCTGTCTGTCTGTCTCTCTCTCTCTCTCTCTATCCCGCTCTCTCTCTCTCCCGCCCTCTCTCTCTCTCTCTCCCTTCTCCCTCTTTCTGTCTCTCTCTCTCTCTTTCAAAGTTAGTTGTTGTTTACATTACATTTCTAGGGAAGTTGATACTTAGTTGTCCTTTAAAGTTCGCTCTGAGATCCCTGCACACTCCGTCGCAGACTTTCACCAGCCTAGCCGCTTTCTGTGCAATAGTTTGTAACTGACACCCCTGGCAATCCACACATTTAATTTTTCATTTAAGATCCACCCTGCGTTTGAATCAGTCAGGCTTCTGATTTTCGTAACGGTCCTAGTTGACCGATCCACTTATGCCACACAGATGTGTTGACATACTGGTGATTGTTAGTACATCGAGAAAACTACATGGCTTAGTTGCTGTGTCGTATCAGATTTACACGATTTAAAATAGTACATTGAACTGCGAGAGAAAGGGAGCTTTTCAATATTTAAAAAAGCAACAAGTGTAAATCTGGTACGACACAGCATTATTCTGTTTATCCTACATACTATTCTTCAAGACGCTTCTCTATCTTACATACTTGAGAGAGCCCACTCATTAGATAACAATATCGTTCAAATCACACGTGTGTATATCTTGCAAATGAGGTCATGCCAAGCAAGTCTGGCAGGGACCTGTTTTTCCACTGCTTATTGATGCCAAAGTCACCGAGACAAACGTCACTTCTTCTTCTTCTTCTTCTTCTTCTTCTTCTTCTTCGTCCATGGGCTGAAACTACCCCGTTCACTCGTGTTTTAGCACGAGTGGATCTGTTCGTGTTTGGCGGTTTTTACCCCGCCATGCAGGCAGCATACGCCTATTTCGGGGGAGGCATGCTGGGTATTTTCGTGTTTCTATAACCCAGCGAACTCTGACATGGATTACAGGATCATTTCCATGCGCACTTGGTCTTGTGCTTGCGTGTACACACGAAGGTGGTTAAGTTACCAGCAGGTCTGCAAACAAGTTGACCTGGGAGATCGGAAAAATCTCCACACTTAACCCACCAGGCGGCAGCGACCGGGATTCGAACTCACGACCTCCCGATTAGGAGGCCGACGTCTTACCTCCAAGCCACTGCGCCCGTCTGATTGAGGTGCCAAAAGAAGCGTCTTGAATTTCGCCGCCTCGACTGCGGGGCGTTTTGAGTAAAATACACGTAAGTACAGTATGATGTAGGATAAACAGAATACTGCATGGCTTACTGTGTTGTACATTCTTGTGCTGTGCTCTGTGAGAGGTGTTTTCTTTGTGTTTGATATTATTTTGTTTGGACCTTGCTATTAATGTGTACATTGCTGTTAAACAGTTGTTTGTTGTATGTTTATCAGGGTTTGCTAGTGTGTGATAGGGTTCGTGTCCGTCTGTAGATGTTAGTTTCTTTGTTAGTCCTGTGTTGACAGCTCTTCGACAAGCGCTTAGAACTGTACCCACGGAATACGTGCTATATAAGCTTCATATTGATTGATTGATTGATTGATTGATTGATTGTACCAGATTTACACTCGTTGCTTTTTCAAATAGTGAACAGCTCGCTTTCGCTCGCAGTTGAATATAACAAAAACCTCGTGTAAATCTGGTACGACACAGCAAGCCATGTAGTATTCTCTATTTTGGAACCTCGATCTGTTCCAAAACCTCCTGCAATCTTTGACCTTAAAGCAAAGAAACGTCACACTAGAAAGTGTAGCGTGACGTGTGAGTTCTAAAAATCCTTCCAGGGCAAAAGCAGGCGCAAACGTGTTTCCTTAATGACGTTTGTCTCGGTGACTCTGGCATCATAAGCAGTGGAAAAGCAGGAACCTGCCAGACTAGTTTGACACGACTCCCATTTACATGATATACACACGTGTGGTTTGAACGATATTGTCATCTCATGAGTGGTCTCTCTTACGTATGTATGATACAGTTATTTATAATTGAGGAAAGATATCTTTAAAATCGAGAAACACTTTTGAATATTGGAACCCTCTGCATCTTTCATGGCAGCCATTTCGCACAAAACCAACTTAATGTCTTAAAATTGTAATTTACGAAGTAAATTAAAGCTCACAGAGCTTACAAAGCCGGGCCTTATCCACCAATTTCAAAAAAAACATGAAACGCAAGTGAACGCAGAAAGTACCAGGTAGCATGCTAACGTTAAATTGACGTATAATTAACGTTTTTACATTTAGTCAAGTTTTGACTAAATGTTTTAACATAGAGGGGGGAATCGAGACGAGGGTCGTGGTGTATGTGTGTCTGTCTGTCTGTGTGTGTGTGTAGAGCGATTCAGACTAAACTACTGGACCGGTCTTTATGAAATTTGACATGAGAGTTCCTGAGTATGATATCCTCAGATGTTGTTTTTCATTTTTTTGATAAATGTCTTTGATGACGTCATATCCGGCTTTTCGTGAAAGTTGAAGCGGCACTGTCACGCTCTCATTTTTCAACCAAATTGGTTGAAATTTTGGTCAAGTAATCTCCGACGAAGCTCGGACTTCGGTATTGCATTTCAGCTTGGTGGCTTAAAAATTAATTGATGACTTTGGTCATTAAAAATCTGAAAATTGTAAAAAGAAATATGTTTTTTTATAAAACGATCCAAATTTACGTTCATCTTATTTTCCATCATTTTCTTATTCCAAAAACATATAAATATGTTATATTTGGATTAAAAACAAGCTCTGAAAATTAAAAATATAAAAATTATGATCAAAATTTAATTTTCGAAATCAATTTAAACACACTTTCATCTTATTCCTTGTCGGTTCCTGATTCCAAAAACATATTATATGATATGTTTGGATTGAAAACACGCTCAGAAACTTAAAACGAAGAGAGGTACAGAAAAGCGTGCTATCCTTCTCAGCGCAACTACTACCCCGCTCTTCTTGTCAATTTCACTGCCTTTGCCATGAGCGGTGGACTGACGATGCTACGAGTATACGGTCTTGCTGCGTTCCATTGCGTTCAGTTTCATTCTGTGAGTTCGACAGCTACTTGACTAAATGTTGTATTTTCGCCTTACGCGACTTGTTTTGTATTCACCCAGAGTTCAAACCCAGTGCTATATGGCAGCCGACTGAAACGCTTAGCGTAACGACTCGGATCAATACACAAAACAGATATTCAATTCAAAAACAAACGCCGACCGGTTCCAAAGTAAAGGTCAACTGGGTGGCCGAGTGGTAACGCACTTGCGCTCGGAAGCGAGAGGTTACGAGTTCGACCCTGGGTCAGGGCGTTAGCAATTTTCTCCCCCCTTTCCTAACCTTGGTGGTGGGTTCAAGTGCTAGTCTTTCGGATGAGACGAAAAATCGAGGTCCCTTCGTGTACACTACATTGGGGTGTGCACGTTAAAGATCCCACGATTGACAAAAGGGTCTTTCCTGGAAAAATTGTATAGGCATAGATAAAAATGTCCACCAAAATACCCGTGTGACTTGGAATAATAGGCCGTGAAAAGTAGGATATATGCGCCGAAATGGCTGCGATCTGCTGGCCGATGTGAATGCGTGATGTATTGTGTAAAACATTCCATCTCACACGGCATCAATAAATCCCTGCGCCTTGAATATGTGCGCGATATAAATTGCATAAAAAATAAAAATTAAAAAAAATCCCTGCGCTTATTAGAACTGTACCCACGGAATACGCGCGATATAAGCTATATATTAATTGATTGATTGTTTAACCAAGTCAAGTCGGATATGAGGTCATGTAACTGTCTACTAACAGCGCACATTGTCCTTGGATACATCTACATAATATCATGTCCAAAGCACGGGGGTCTAAAAGGGAAACAATTTGCTTTCAAGCACGAGGACGTATTTGGCCAAACATGTTAGGTATGACTTCCCTAGCAAAAATAACGCCTGATAACAAAATCTGTTTTATCCTACATACGTGAGAGAGACACTCGTGAGATAATAATCGTTCAAATCACACGTGTGGATATCATGTAAATGAGGTCATGTCAAGCAAGTCTGGCAGGGACCTGTTTTTCCACTGCTTATGATGCCAAAGTCACCGAGACAAACGTCATTATAGAGAAGAAAAAAAAATTGCGCTCGCTAATTACCCAAGATGAACTTTTAGAACTAACACGTCATGCCACACTTTCAGAGTGACGTTTCTTTACTTTAACGTAATAGATTGCACGAAGTTTTCGAAGAGATCGAGGTTCCAAAACAAGCGTCTTCAAGTTAGCTGCCTCGACTGCAGGACATTTTCAGTAAAATACACGGAAGTACAGTATGTAGGATAAACAGAATACTACATGGCTTGCTGTGTCGTACCAGATTTACACTCGTTGCTTTTTCAAAAAGTGAACAGCTCGCTTTCGCTCGCAGTTCAATATTACAAAAACAAACTCGTGTAAATCTGATACGACACAGCAAGCCATGTAGTATTCTCTGTATGTCGTTGCATGGGACCATTACTATTTGTCATCATTTTCACGAGTTTTCATTCACAAGCACCTGGGAAATAAATCTCATGTTCCCCGGGGAATAAATCACCGGTTACCATAGTTGCAGGAAGCCCTATTACATGGATAATCAAAAGCAAACCCAATAGAAACGCTCGAGGATTCTTTGGCTCTTTTCATTGGCGTTTCCCCAGACCTAAACAGACGACACGACACTGCTTTGCAAAGTTCCAAAAACCAACTGGCAAACTGGCAAAAGTAAACATAACAAGTCGCGTAAGGCGAAAATACAATATTTAGTCAAGTAGCTGTCGAAGTCACAGAATGAAACTGAACGCAATGCCATTTTTCAGCAAGACCGTATACTCGTAGCATCGTCAGTCCACCGCTCATGGCAAAGGCAGTGAAATTGACAAGAAGAGCGGGGTAGTAGTTGCGCTAAGAAGGATAGCACGCGTTTCTATACCTCTCTTTGTTTTAACTTTCTGAGCGTGTTTTTAATCCAAACATATCATATCTATATGCTTTTGGAATCAGGAACCGACAAGGAATAAGATGAAAGTGTTTTTAAATTGATTTCGAAAATTTAATTTTGATAATAATTTTTATATATTTAATTTTCAGAGCTTGTTTTTAATCCGAATATAACATATTTATATGTTTTTGGAATCAGCAAATGATGGAGAATAAGATAAACGTAAATTTGGATCGTTTTATAAATTTTTAGTTTTTTTTACAATTTTCAGATTTTTAATGACCAAAGTCATTAATTAATTTTTAAGCCACCAAGCTGAAATGCAATACCGAAGTCCGGGCTTCGTCGAAGATTACTTGACCAAAATTGGAACCAATTTGGTTGAAAAATGAGGGCGTGACAGTGCCGCCTCGACTTTCACGAAAAGCCGGATATGACGTCATCAAATACATTTATCAAAAAAATGAAAAAAACGTTCGGGGATTTCATACCCAGGAACTCTCATGTCAAATTTCATAAAGATCGGTCCAGTAGTTTAGTCTGAATCGCTCTACACACACACACACACACAGACAGACAGACAGACAGACGCACATACACCACGACCCTCGTTTCGATTCCCCCTCGATGTTAAAATATTTAGTCAAAACTTGACTAAATATAAAAACCAAAACTATTTCAATAAATTCATCACAAGCAAATGAAACCTACCGATATGTTATGTCTTCTTACAAAGTCATGGAGTGCGTGTATCTTTGTGTGAGAAACACGAACGTCAAGTTCAAGTCAAACCAATTGACCGCTGACACACACATTTTGACCCGTGCACAAGACATTGTATCGATAAACGAAGCCCAAATAAGAAATAATGATACAAGCAAAGAAAATAGCAACTAGATATGCAAACATCTCACAAAGCCGAGCAAGCAGATTGACAGGTCTAATGAAAAACAAAGAGGTAGGCTACTGGGTCGGAAACAAGATCGCGATTCTTTTATTTCCTTCGCTGCACGACGCAAATCTTCTGTGACCTCAAACCTGACATATTCATCCCGACATTTTATGAACTCAAAAATACAGAAAGTTGCTTTCACACGCCAGCTTTGATTGCCAGTGGTTATCCGCACGGAACTCGTGTGATTATCAGCACGGAACCCGTGTTTCAAAGCATGGCTCCCTGTGTTGATTGTTATCTTATTTTCTCACTACCAAAATGATGACAAAAACGATGTTTGGTGGTTTGTTGTCAGACCAGCTTTTTTTGTCGGTCCTCGGGGGGCATATCAACTTTTGTTTTATATTAAATTTAATTTATTGACCGCGGCCTTCGATCGGTCTTGGTCAATAAATATGAAACAAAAGACGATATGCTCCCCATCGGACGACAAAAAAGCTGGTCTGTCAACAACCCATCAAACATCTTATTTTGGCCGCCATACATGACATGTTTAAACGCCCAAAACGGTTTAACTACTGAGTGTTGATGTGCGTGTGTGTGTGTGTGTGTGTGTGTGTGTGTGTGTGTGTGTGTGTGTTTAAATATTTTTTAAAAAATTTGCCAAGCACATCATGTGGGGCGTTTAATAAATACCACTGATTGTTACAATATTCCTTATCAACTGTTATAAATGTGTTTGAGCTACAATAGACATTAACATTTTCATGTACAATACCTCTTTTTCTTTTTACTTTTTTTAAGTTCGTTAATCTCCTTTAAATGTGTATGTGTTGTTTGGAATATGTGTTGGTGAGACATATGTATGCGTATAACCATAAAACAAAAGGTATAATGGCTAACATTTTCATAAAATATGTTTGTCTGACATCTAAACATAATAACATCACATACACCGGTACACTTCAATAAATCTATATGTAGGCCTACAGTTATCTTATAACATCCCGATAGTATTAAATTTTAGAAAACCCGGCATCGTTTCTTTACATAGGTAAACCACACCTAAAGCCTATTTTACCCCCTATCCATCCACACGCACCCCCAGTTGATGTGTGTTTCTTGTTTGTTTGGTTGGTTTAATTGTTTATTGGTGTATTTGCCACTCATTTTAGCGATTAGAATCGTATCGTACATACAAATACAACTAGCCATTTCTAGCGCTGACTGAATTTAAACTATAAATCAGGTGTGAGTGCTTAGTCAACTTTCCTCCTGTATCAATTCATGTCAAACAAATGGTAAAAAAACCCAAATTGTTTCGCTTTGTGCGAAGGGGATTACTGCAACTACAACGGTAATTCACATCGTCACGCTTATAAGATAATTGCTTTTGTCAATTTGTAATGTTTTGAGAAAAACGCAAACAATTCGTTTGGTTTCTGAATCATCTATTTATTATTAGTCATTCGTTGCAAACTTCTTATCTCATTTAAGTCATTTGTTGCAAACTGCCTATATAATTTTTAGTCATTCGTTGAAAACTGCCTATTTCATATTATTATTTCGTTGCAAACTGCCTATTTCATGTGATGGGGTGGAGTGGAAGGGGGGAGATAGGGCCAGGAAGCATAAATGAGACGCCAAGACAGAGGTTGCGATAACGTGACTTTTACTTAACGTACACCAGAAGCAAACACCAGAAAGTAGACACCAGAAAGCAGTGTCTGATGACACATGAAAAGAAAAGAAAACATAATATAAGTACATGGCATAACAAGTAAAACGCACCATTCATACCAATGCATCCTAACCATACATACATTCCACAATAAACCTAAACAATACAGCCAAAATCCTGCAGACACAGCATTCTCTGAAAGAGAATCCACAGTGAGTTAAACAACTCCACAACAGCTAATGTCAAGGGAAGTAACCAACATCTTCCCTTAGGCCTAAGCCTTGCATTGGAAAATGCTCTACATAAATTAATCAACTGCATGAACCGCAACTGCAAAATAATTGTTATTATTAAGTATGTTCATCGCCATGAAGACACATCTTCATCGAGTTGAATAATAACGACAAGAATAAGAAAGATAACTCATGATACGAGTTCATTACCCAAAATATATGTGTCAACCATAATTCCCGTTCATCAATTGTAGGGGTTTCTGCGCCTACATCGTAAATAGGTAGCTTTACGGGCCAATGGCACGGAGGGCTTAACTTTGGGCTTTTAACCGACTACTACTCAGACTCTACTGATCTCCAGAAATAATATGTGATAAAATGGGGAAAAATGGCAACGATACACATGGGTTACGATACACGCGCGAGTTTTATGTGCTAGACATTATTTAGCCCAGTGGAATGCTAGTACAAAATGTGTATATGTGTTTTCCCCAAACAAAGCCCATTGAACTGGCGGGAAAATGAGAACGAGTCTGCCTTACTTGATTCTTACGAGTCTTTAATTTACAAGACTCTGAAACAACTTTAGAACAACTGGTCATCAAATATTAGAAGTTATTAACGCTCAATTTCAGCGCCAAATCATAAAAGTAATTAGAAACTGATCTAGAAAACACATCTCTCTGATAGATCAAAATGGCGTCATCAACTCTGACGCGAGACCGGTCGGACATCGCCCGGGACCAAATCAGCGTCAAAATGTACATATGCAAACATCATAGCATGAAATGAAACATAAGAATAAAGCATAAGGAAAGAATACAGCATAAGGAATGAATAAAGCATAAGGAATGAATAAAGCATCTAGTTACTTACAGATTCTCCTCAGTGAGCACACTCAGTGAAACGTAAACACAAGAGCACAGGTATCGGAATCTAACACCACAAGTCGACTGATTACAACTTCGCGACAAATATGGTCAGCACTTCGACCGTTCACGTCAACCGACACAATCGAGCAGCACACAGCTCAGTATATCACAAATCGGGTTCCCTCCTCTAGCCTAAATGCTCTCCCTTTTAAAGGCTGGTCAACTCCGATTCCCAATAGCCAATAGGAAAGATACCCGGTGTCAGACAACGGGGGGCGTTCTACTTAAGATTGCCTGCCCAATGAAAAGGGATCGTTACCGAGGCAGAAATCGTTACAGAGGTGTCACGCACCGGAAATATTACGCACACCGGATAAAACTCATTAGATTACAAGCAGTGTCAAAGCTGATACACAGAAGGGGGGGGGGGGGGGGGGGGTAAGAGACTAAAACCTCCAAGCTACCTGGCATCTTCAATGATTGTACCCTGTCAAAAGAAATGACACCCACTTGACAAAACGCCGTCCAACGATACCCAGACAGTCTGGCGGCACATTACATAACGACCACCTAAATCTGAGATAAGAGATTAGAAATGCATCCGGTCGGGGCCTACCCTACGATAGTAAACACACAATAATCCTAGCTGGAGACACAACTTGGGTCAGGGGAAGATAATAGACAGGGGAGGCAACTGAGTCGGGCAGGAGATAATTACACAAAAAGACTGGATACGCCACTTGACTACATCATTTTAGTCATTCGTTGCAAACTGCCTGTATATCTCGAGCGGTTGATAGCGGGACGAGAAATAAAGAGCTGGCAGCAACGTTTTCAATCAGCACGACTGCGAAACAACCGAAAAAAGCTTTTGCATACTTTTACAATTTCCAACCATGGCTTCCTGTATTGAAGGGGCGGCATCTGCTCAAAAGTGCCTTACTCAGAAATGAGAAAGGCAGTTTAGCTTAACTAACCGTGGCAGTGGTTTCTGGTGGTCTGAGATAGCGTACTCACTAACACATGACAGGTACCCTTCCAGTAGCTTCTCCTGTTGACTCACTACGGAAATGCCCAACACTGAGTTAGGTATTTTTCTAATGAGCCTGACGACCTTATTTAGAGGAACATTTTAAAAAGAGTACACCTAAGGCGGCATTTTGGAAAGTTCTTCTGGCGATTTGGACCTTAAAAGTTCAAGGGAAATTCGCTGTAATTTAATTCAGAAATACCTACAATGATTTGCTCAAATCTGCTCCGAAATAGACCTTTTTCACTTAAATTTTGGCGCATGCACTGTGAAGTTTATTGTCAGATCTACCGGAACTAAGGGGCAAAAGGAAAAATCGACAACGAGGCTTGGTGCAAAGTAAAGTGCGGATACGACGAGGCAAACTGTTGTGTTTAGAACTGCAAGTGCAACAGTGGAATGAAGAAAGAGAAATACGGTGGACAGATTTTGTCATTGTATGGCTTTCCGATGGGTGCAAGTGCGAAGGCGCAACAGCGAAGGACGCGATGGGTGTAAGCAATCCGACGACAGGGGTTTGTCGTGCCATTGAAAAGTCTGCTCGCGTCACTTCGTGTCTGGCAATGGCACGGCTTTCAACGATGCCAACTCCGTTGACTTCGTACCCACCCTTAATCTTGGATTTGAGAGAACATCAAGAACAAGTGACTCTAGCAGAAGGACAAGGTACTGGTCGGAGACGTGACTTTGTCCGCTGAAGACCGACGACAAGCAAGCGGTTTTGCTTCCAACCCCCAGTGTCAACGCTGAAAATCATCGGATCTGGAAGAGACTCGATCAGAGCCAAGTAAGCTTTGTTTGTTTTTATCAATTTATGATCTGCTGACTTCAAATTGTCTTCCTACATCAGTGTATAAGAACTTTAAAATGAACCGGCAGCCCAAAACGGATGCATAGGAAGGGTCACGAAACAAATGCAAGATTTTAGAAAACAAACAAACAAGATCTAGACATATGTCGACAAGCCGCGTGCATTCAATCAACCGACTCTTGAATCGAGAAGATTAAGGGGGTTACTTGATACAGATAGTGATGCAGTTTTCAAGACATCGATAAAGCTCATGCTGAATCATTTTTTTTTATTCCCAGAAATGTACCATTGAATTGATGCAACAACAAAAATAGCATGCACTAGATTTCTACAATTTTGATTTTGCATAGAACACTCCAAAATAATTTCCGGGGAGCATCTCCCGCACCCCTAATTTTTTTCAATTTCAGGAGTTATTTCCCTCATGTATTTTCATGCTTAAATGGTGTGAGTGTGATGCATGTGTAATCTGATAACAAGATCATTGATGCTAATTCTATTGCTAATGTATACATTTGATTTTGTATTTACAGAAGCAGCCATTCCTTTGCCCTCCGCATCTAGTGAGAGCTTTGGACCAGGGCCAGATCATGCCTTTGCAAAGAGGGACACGACTATATGTGAGGGTATTGTTATTGGAACACAGACTACCTCAAGTTGGCAGAGCTGCAGATGATAATTACATAACAGGCCTCTGTGATTAATCGTCTGACTGAAGATGTTTCTGGCTTGAAGAAAGACAACAGGAAGGTGAAAGAGAACACACGCTCTTTTTCTGTTGATTCTCTACTGAAAAATGACACTGCAGTATGGTTTTACACATATGGTGATCTTTCGGTATGCATGTACCTACTTCGTAAAAAAAGGCAGGTCTACATTACTGGGTTGATGAGCTGCCAAAGGCCACATCACTACAAAGAGCAAGAAGCTTATTTTGTCATGTAATGGTTTATATAATTTACTCTGGTACTGTATAGAATAAAGGGCCCATTATCAATCAAATCTCTGGTCTGGTCTGAGTTTGTTTCATAAATGATTGTATGTGAGCCTTCGAACATAACGATTCCCACTTTAAATAAATGCGATCAAGATAATTAGGTAGACAACATGTCAAGAGACGTTTATTCCTTATTTCTTGTTATAATTGAAGGATATTATTATGCAATATACTGCTTTGTTTTTTAAAATGGCTTCAAATTGTCTCCCTTGTACCGACCCTTGAGTACACAATTTGTGAATTCACTTGAGTTATTGCTTAAAGAAAATTACCCCCCAAAATTATTCAAAACAGTCTTTGACATATCTACAGTTTAATTAAAAGAAAAACTGTATTTAATAACGATGTCAGGTGATGAAAACACAACATAAAGATGCCAGGTGATGAAAACACAACATAACGATGTCAGGTGATGAAAACACAACATAAAGATGTCAGGTGATGAAAACACAACATAACGATGTCAGGTGATGAAAACACAACATACAGATGTCAGGTGATGAAAACACAACATAAAGATGTCGGGTGATGAAAACACAACATACAGATGTTACGTAAAGAAAACACAACATAACGATGTCAGGTGATGAAAACACAACATAAAGATGTCGGATGATGAAAACACAACATAACGATGTCAGGTGATGAAAACACAACATAAAGATGTCAGGTGATGAAAACACAACATAACGATGTCAGGTGATGAAAACACAACATAACGATGTCAGGTGATGAAAACACAACATAACGATGTCAGGTGATGAAAACACAACATAAAGATGTCAGGTGATGAAAACACAACATAAAGATGTCAGGTGATGAAAACACAAAATAACGATGTCAGGTGATGAATACACAACATAACGATGTCAGGCGATGAAAACACAACAGTACGATGTCAGGTGATGAAAACACAACATAACGATGTCAGGTGATGAAAACACAACATAACGATGTCAGGTGATGAAAACAAAATAAAAAGATGGGGGGGGGGGGGGGGGGGGCGGTTCTGTTACGTCAGTAAGGCTTGCATAAAAATAAAGTTAAATTCTCTCTCTCCCCACTGAGGATAATGTCAATCATCGCTTTTGGGTCAGTGGGACATATACTGTACGTGATTAGCAGGGAAATTGGCACACTTTGTCTCTACAATAATTTTTTCCCAGACATAAAAAAACCTCACAATTACTCGGGTTAAAAGGCAGGAACTAAAGGACCTAAGAGCCCAATCTGCACCAGCACTCCGTAATTACTAATCTTTGTCCTCATTCTGATCACCACATCCGCCTAAATCCACCCCCCCCCCCTTTAGGCCTCTCTCTCTCTCTCTCTCTCTCTCTCTCCCTCTCTCTCTCTCTCTCTCTCTCACAAACAATAAAAAAAACACACATACCTAAAGTGTGGATGGTTACCTAAGAGGCGGCACTGGGTGTAGTGCCTTTCTAGTGCACTTGCACTACAACAGCACTGGGTGCAGTACTCGCTCCGGCATCGAAGAATTTTGCACTAAAAAATGCACAAAATTTGACCTATATCGTCGCCTATAGAGGACGGAAAGAATGTCATTTTGAACATTGTTATGACATTCTTTCCGTCAAAAAAGTCAATTTAACGGTGTTAAATGAAGCGACCATCCACACAATTAGGTTGCCATCCAGAGTTTAGGTTGCCATCCACGTGTGGATGGTTGCCTTATGGTGATTTAGGCAACCAAACCTGTGGAAACGGGGGTACATACACACACACACACACACACACACACACACACACACACACACACACACACGCCCTGACTCGCAAACACAATTTATACACACGCACACAGAAAGGCAGACAGGCAAACAGACAGACAAACAAACACACACACACACACACACACACACACACGAACACACACACACACACACTGTCACGTTTCATATATATCACAAAAGGTGATTATGAACGGTTAGTTACTGCTAACTAACTAACCACACCACGATCCACTCTCGCAGTCATACAACAAAGATAGAATCAACAAAAGTATAAGTTTCAGACGCCTGTTTTTTTTGAGACATAAAACAACTTTATTATCTCAAGACGGGAAACTCGGATGAGGTATATTCCAGCATTACAACAGAACATACAACATAAAATGTAAGAACATAACAAAATGGAAAAGAAAAAAAAAGTCGCGTAAGGCGACAATACAACATTTAGTCAAGTAGCTGTCGAACTCACAGAATGAAACTGAACGCAATGCAATTTTTCAGCAAGACCGTATACTCGTAGCATCGTCAGTCCACCACTCATGGCAAAGGCAGTGAAATTGACAAGAAGAGCGGGGTAGTAGTTAAGCTGAGAAGGATAGCACGCTTTTCTGTACCTTTCTTCGTTTTAACTTTCTGAGCGTGTTTTAATCCAAACATATCATATCTATATGTTTTTGGAATCAGGAACCGACAAGGAATAAGATGAAAGTGTTTTTAAAGGCCAACATCCAAAAGAATTTTTCTCCTGGAGCGACCTAAACTTGAACCCGTCGCTATTCTTGCATGTCTGTTTTCTTCGTGCTGCACGCAAAAATCGAGCGACTTCCTTGCCGCGTGGATTGACGAAGCTATTTTATTCTCGTGACTGAAAACACTGCAGTGCGTGCAGTTTTTGACGAGCCGCAGGAGCGCCGACTCATATGGTCTCGGCTCGAAAGCTGTCTGTGGAGGCTGCGTGCTATAATTAGCTGACCTGCTGCGCGAGCAGTCACTGCAGAGTTTTGAGATAACTTTGTAACACGTTTTATTTTATGCTCCTCAAGAATACAACTTTGGGCAACGTGCCACGTAAAACTACACGCAACAAGGATTCAGTAGGTACCAAACATGCCTTGGTCAGAAGTAGAATGTAAATGAATCTTTATAAAGAAGTAGGCTACTTCAAACGACAGCCACAGCCACGGTTGGGTTCACGGCATCAAACCGATGCGACTCTCCGTCATATCATACACGTAATCTATCAAATAGATGACTAATAAACATGTAAACTACATGTATACGTCTATTGTCGGACATAAGAAAGGAGAGCTTCCCCCGGGCCTGTGCATGTGTTGTTCGTTGTGCGTGTGTAAATGTACACAACAAACTGACGACAAAACTGAGACAGACCTCTTTCGCTTCAGTCTTGCAGAATTTAAAGACGAATACAGGTAAATCGTGCATTTTACTAACTGTTTGGTAAAAGTATCAAACGTTTCTTTTTATAAATAAGTGGCAGGCTTACAGGAATACAAAGAGGCGCAAGTTGAAAGTAATGGATATATCTCTGGAAGATGCCATCAGTCCACGTTGTCAAATGAAATCAAAGATGACAGAAACAGAAGTTTTCCATACAAATGTTGGTGTTTCAAAGGAAGTTGGCATTCTTTCAGATAATGATATAGACGAGGTGGCTGTTTGTTATGAAGTTTCAACAAGCCAACATTCAAATGATTTTACTTCATCTACAGATTTTTTAAATTCAGGACTTTATAACTGTCATTATGAACTTGGAATCATAGAGAGACCGTCTTTCCATTGTCATTCATGCCATAGATTTTTGTTTCAGAATCAATGTTTCACATGGCGTTCACAAGAGAGCATGCGAAGTTTCCGACAGTCTTTAGGATTTGTAAAAAAGGCCGTGTTTTGCTGTACATGCAAAAACTACCTGTCAAAAGGGAAAGTGCCTAACAGATTGCAACAACATTCCTATTTTAAGCTCAGCCACACGCCGACATGGAAGTTCAATGGTACTTTCAAACTTCTTCTTCTCTTCGTCGTATTTGATTTCTTTCTATTTCATAAGTCGAGTGCATATGATTTCGGCTCGTGTTCATCGTGAGATGGACTTAGTTTCTTGTATTCTGTGGGTTCGACAGATTAACTAAATGTTGTAATTTCGCCTTACGCGACTTGTCCTCTCTCTGTTGGCAGCGTGTTATGCAGCTGGTTAGAAATTAGAGTATTATTTTGCAAAGTGTGTACCAAAAGTTTGTCATGAGCTGCTTTAGGTTTGGGGTGTGGGTTGGTTTGATATTTCCTCCTTGCAGATCAAATCTGTATTCATTTTTGATGTTGTGTCTTATTTTGTGAAAGGAAACATGCAGACTGACTGAACGCATATATATAATTATGTAACTCACAAACACATGGGTGTAGTTATGTTCAAGAACACACACACACACACACACACTCACACACACACACACACATACACACACACACACACACACACACATACAAGCATATGGTCACAAACGAGGACTTGCTAATACACACATACGTGCATATGGTCACAAACGCGGACTTTGAGAAGGCACATACCAATCGGGGACCAAAGAAGAAACAGAGTTTAACGTCTTCAGAAGCTCCAAAACAAGTTTTTGGCGCCAAAAGATTTGATGGCTCATTTTGCCGCAAACCTTTGAAACTTGTTTTGGAGCTTCTGAAGACGTTAGATCAATAAAACAAATGAGGACCCAGTTTTGGGTCCCCATTTTGGTTTAGGTCCTCAATTTAAAGGTGTGCAACAGTTGCAAGTCCTGAATGGTGATCATATGCTAACACACACACACACACACACACACACACACACACACACACACACACACACACAACTGTGTAGATGTATCGTACACCTGATATATTAAATTGAAGTTCACGAAGAAATCGTTTTATTTCTGTGTCATTCAACATCTATCAGACAAATTGAAACTGGTACACATATTCAATAATGTTGCGATGTGGAAATGGACATGATATCGCAAAAGATAGACAACGGCAAGATCATTCAAGTATGTACATGCTTGTTGATGTCTACTTAGGCGATGCTCAGAACACTAGTTAGATCTTCCGAGATTAAAAAATGACGATGATCTGTAAACAAACCAGGACAAGGAAAGAAAGACAAAACGTATTTGAAAACAAATCATACTATACAGATTGACAAACTGAAACTTCGAACTCTGTTGATATTTCACGGGAGATGAGGTATGGTGCAAACGTATATAATTATACTGACTACATTTTGTTACGTTCTCATCAACAACAACAAAAACCGATATAACCAAAGGCACACACACACACACACACACACACACACACACACACACACACACACACACACACTTTGCTGGTTTGCTGATCAATGTCACAGGAAACGAATGAACAACAGAAAGCGTGATGAATTCCTGGCCAGAAATCAGTCACAAAGACCTGAAAGTCTGCTGAATGGAACTGGTAAATGTACACATTTGAACTGCTGTCAAAATTACTATGTAATACGATATTCGGGTTTTAAAATTGGTAGCAAATTACAACCAATAATGATGTTTTTTGCTTCGGCATTGAAGCAATGTTCACTATTTACTAACAAAATAATGACGAAATAAACACAAAACCAAATCAGTGAGGCAGAGGGGACAAAAAGCCGAGCGGGTGTGTGTGTGTGTGCGTGTGTGTGTGTGTGTGTGTGCTAATGTGTGCCTGTGTGTGTGTGTGTGCCAGTGTGTGTATGTGTGTGTGTGTGTGTGTGTGACTGTGTGTGTGTGTGTGTCACTGTGTGTGTGCGTGTGTGTAGAGCGATTGAGACCAAACTACTGGACCGATCTGTCGAACCCACAGAATAAAACTGCACGCACTGCAGTGTTTTCAGTCACGAGAATAAAACAGCTTCGTCAATCCACGCGGCAAGGAAGTCGCGCAATTTTTGCGTGCAACACGAAGTAAACAGACATGCAAGAAGAGCGACGGGTTCAAGTTTAGGTCGCTCCAGGAGAAAAATTCTTTTGGATGTTGGCCTTTAAATTGATTTCGACAATTTAATTTTGATCATAATTTTTATATTTTTAATTTTCAGAGCTTGTTTTTAATCCAAATATAACATATTTATATGTTTTTGGAATCAGAAAATAATGAATAACACACACACGCACAGGCACAGACAGACACACACACACACACACACACACACACACACACACACACACACACACACACACACACACATACACCACGACCGTCGTCTCGATTCCCCCTCTATGTTAAAACATTTTGTCAAAACTTGAGTAAATGTAAAAAGGAATTTAAACCGTGTGGAGGAATAAACAAGTCGCGTGAGCCGAAATTACAACATTTAGACAAGCTGTCGAACTCACAGAATGAAACTGAACTCACTGCATTTTTGAGTCACTTGAGAAAAAGTGACTCTATGTAATCGGTCAGTGTTAGTCTGTCCGGCCGGCCGGCCGTCCGGCCGGCCGTCCGTAGACACCACCTTAACGTTGGACTTTTCTCGGAAACTATCAAAGCGATCCGGCTCATATTTTGTTTAGTCGTGACCTCCAATGACCTCTACACTTTAACGATGGTTTCGTTGACCTTTGACCTTTTTCAAGGTCACAGGTCAGCGTCAAAGGAAAAATTAGACATTTTATATCTTTGACAAAGTTCATCGGATGTGATTGAAACTTTGTAGGATTATTCTTTACATCAAAGTATTTACATCTGTAGCCTTTTACGAACGTTATCAGAAAAACAAGGGAGATAACTAGCCTTTTCTGTTCGGCAACACACAACTTAACGTTGGGCTTTTCTCGGAAACTATAAAAGTGACCGGGCTCAAATTTTATGTGAACGTGACTCCCAGTGACCTCTACACTTTGACGTCTGCTTTGGTGACCTTTGACCTTTTTCAAGGTCACAGGTATGTCTTGAAGGAAACAAATTGAAATATCATATCTCTGAAACTATTCATCGGATTTGATTCAAACTTTATAGGATTATTCTTTACATCAAATTATTTACATCTGTATTGTGTTGTGAATAGCAATTTCTTCCTGTCCATCTGATGCCTCATATAATATTCAGAACTGCGAAAGTGACTCGATCGAGCGTTTGCTCTTCTTGTTACAGCAAGAGCCTATACTCGTAACATCGTCAGTCCACCGCTCGATGCACAGGCAGTGAAATTGACAAGAATAGCGGGATAGTAGTTGCGCTGAGAAGGATAGCACGCTTTTCTTTATCTCTATTCTTTTTAAGTTTCTGAGCGTGTTTTTAATCCAAACATATCACATCTATATGTTTTTGGAATCAGGAACCCACAAGGAATAAGATGAAATTGTTATTAAATCGATTTCGAAAATTTTATTTTGATAATAATTTTTATATTTTTAATTTTCAGAGCTTGTTTTTAATCCGAATATAACATATTTATATGTTTTTGGAATCAGAAAATGATGAAGAATAAGATAAACGTAAATTTGGATCGTTTTAAATTTTTTTTAATTTTTTTTTTACAATTTTCAGATTTTTAATGACCAAAATCATTAATTAATTTTTAAGCCACCAAGCTGAAATGCAATACCGAAATTCGGCCTTTGTAGAAGATTGCTGGGCGAAAATTTCAATCAATTTGATTGACAAATGAGGGTGTGACAGGGCCGCCTCAACTTTTACAAAAAGCCGGATATGACGTCATCAAAGGTATTTATTAAAAAAAAAGAAAAAAAGTCCGGGGATATCATTCCCAGGAACTCGCATGTCAAATTCCATAAAGATCGGTTCAGTAGTTTGTTCTGAATCGCTCTACACACACACAGACAGACAGACAGACAGACAGACAGACAGACACACACACACACACACATACACCACAACCCTCGTCTCGATTCCCTCCTCTACGTTAAAACATTTAGTCAAAACTTGACTAAATGTAAAAATCAACTCACAATCATTAAACCTTGCCAACAAAATATAGTGACTGCTTCTTTAATTCTCCACACGTTTTAATTGCGTAAGCTATCAGCAAACAGGATTTCTCAAGTTGAGTATTTCTTTGGTGCAAACTCATTGAAAGTGCTTGATTCTTTGCCATCTTGCCCCTTGAAAGCATCTGTATCTCGTAAGGTCGTGCGACACCTTATTGCATTTACTGCGTCAATGTGCGAACACGAAATTGCCTATAAAAACTCATCACTGAAGATCACAGACAATGCATTGCAGAGATCTTTGGTTGATAAAGTTTAGAGTTTAACAGTTCAAGAGTTTAAGAGTTTAATTCAGAGTTTAGCGGAAACCCTTCTTATAACGTTCCTACGTGACCTTAGTGAAGAGGTAAATGGACGGACCTTTGGACCAAGTATCCTTTGTGCTCTGAACAATACAATACAATACAATACAATACAATAATCTTTATTCATCTCTAAAAGAGAAATTACAAGCTTGACTGTGTGTCTGTAAAATCAATCAATTAATCAATCAATCAACCAGGCATGTAGTAACATTCACATCGCATATTCACATCATATCGTTACACGCAAACATTGTACCCACACACTTACTAAAATAAGCCTACAAATAGAAGCAATGCATTGCCTGTTTAAAAATTATATCACATTATCACCTTATCACACTTTAACCACATTATCTTCTCACATTTGTATCCTATAAGTCAACATAGCTAACACCAGAGAAAAACAACTGATAAAAGGATGTAAAGATTATGCCGTTGTCAGAGCGACAGCACCAGCACCTAGCGCCCCACCTGAGAGTTGAAGATGTGAATTGCAGATGGAATGAATGAGTTTCTGTAGCGTGTGGTTCTTGTGTATGGCTGTCTGAATCTTAAGCTTCTGTCTATCCGTCTGCTGTCAAGTTCCGGTCTGAGTGGGTGCGTGTCATCGGTCAAAATCTTCTGTAGCCTGTCAGTCAGTCGTCGTTCCTGCGTTGATGCAAAAGTGTCCTGCTTCCTCCCAACTACCCCACGTGCTTTCTTAATGAACTTCTCTAATCTATCCCTGTCCTGCTTGCTGATGCTGCCACTCCAACACACGGATCCAAAGTACAGCACACTATTGCAGGTTGAAGTATAAAACATCTGGAGAATCTCTTATCTAACATTAAAAGATCTGAGTTTTCTCAAAAAGTACAGGCGGGAGTGGAGCTTCTTCACAATAGCATCAATATTGGGCTTCCATGTCAACTTATTATCTATGATTATTCCCAAATACTTATACTGCTCTACTTTCTCTACAACCTCCCCCTTAATCACTATATCCCCATGTACATGTTCCTTCCTCCTATTGTCCATAATCATTTCCTTAGTCTTACCTACATTAAGTTCTAAATAATTATCATCACACCAACCAACAAACTTATCTACCTCCCGCCTGTAGTCAGAGTCGTCATCGTCAGTCATTAGTCCAACCAGTCCAGTGTCATCGGCAAACTTTGCCATGGGGCATGAGTCGCCAGAAGTACTAAAATCAGCTGTATACAAAGAACAAAGAAAAGGAGAGAGAACTGTGCCCTGTGGGGCGCCTGTGTTCGTGCACACAGTGTCAGATACTAGGTTATCTCCCATTTTCACAAACTGAGGCCTCTTTGTCAAATAGTCCATGATCCAGTTGTTTGTGTGACACCATTTCTGATTAACATACACACATGGAAAAACCTGTCAGCTCTACACTAGAATCAGGTATCGAGTCACTAAGCCAAGTTTCACTGAGACAGATCAAACTGCTAGTTCGGAACTCACAATCATGTTGCACCAAAGCAGCTAACTCGTCCATCTTGTTTTGTAGCGATTGCACATTTCCCATCACAACAGTCGGCAAGAAGGTTTATAAAGTCTTCGTTTATTCCTGGCCTTCACACCTTTCTGACATTCTGACAATTCATTACAAAGGCATCTTTCTGTACTGATAGAGCGACAGAGAGAGAGAGAGAGAGAGAGAGAGAGAGAGAGAGAGAGCGAGAGAGAGAGAGACAGAGAGAGAGAGAGAGAGAGAGAGAGAGAAAGAGAGAGAGAGAGAGAGAAAGAGAGAGAGAGGAGAGAGAGAGGAGAGAGAGAGAGAGAGAGAAAGAGAGAGGGAAAGAGAGAGAGAGTGAAAAGGGGGGGGGGGGGGGGGGTCAGGGGGGTAATGATGATGGAGGTAACATTTACAATTGTTTTTATTAAAAAAAAATGTACTAGATATTTGTCTTGGAACTTTTTAATCAGAAATAAATATTTCTGATCTGCAGTTGCCTTTCCAAGAGAACAAAAAGAGGCATTGAAGCCTTGGTTTTCTTATAAATACTTATGCACATTTCAGCAACCAAAATTATGCAGTTTAATTCTTTCAACAGAGTTGCATGCATTTTTCGATTTTAAACTCCAAACATGATTTCATGCACAGTTAACTTTATCTGTTTATCCAAGTGTACCCAAATATAAAATTCAATTTGTTTCCAAACCTCAGGCACCACTGGGCAAAAGAAAACAAAGTGTTATAGTCAATGCTATTACTACAGTGTGAACAAATATTGTCTTCCACAACTTTCATTTTACATAACATAATATTTGTGGGGTAAATAATGTAAAGCAATTTCCATTGTAATACTCGTAGCCTTGTCTCTTTAACCGATTCAAAACTCATCAGACAATCTTTCTTGTCAATTTCATAATTAAATTTTCTTCTTCAAAATCCAATTGCACACGGTTCAACAAGTTTCATGCTTACTAATTCTTTTCTGAACTGTTGTGCGTTGTGTACTTTCTTACCACGACTGGGTGGCCGAGTGGTATAGCACTTGCGCTCGGAAGCGAGAGGTTGCGAGTTCGACCCTGGGTCAGGGCGTTAGCAATTTTCTTCCCCCTTTCCTAACCTAGGTGGTGGGTTCAAGTGCTAGTCTTTCGGATGAGACGAAAAACCGAGGTCCCTTCGTGTACACTACATTGGGGTGTGCAAGTTAAAGATCCCACGATTGACAAAAGGGTCTTTCCTGGCAAAATTGTATAGGCATAGATAAAAATGTCCACCAAAATACCCGTATGACTTGGAATAATAGGCCGTGAAAAGTAGGATATGCGCCGAAATGGCTGCGATCTGCTGGCCGATGTGAATGCGTGATGTATTGTGTAAAAAAATCCATCTCACACGGCATAAATAAACCCCTGCGCCTGGAATATGTGCGCGATATAAATTGCATAAAAAAAGAATTAAAAAATAAAAATCCCTGCGCTTGGAACTGTACCCACGGAATACGCGCGATATAAGCCTCATATTGATTGATTGATTGATTACCACGATGAGAGGGGATATCCATCAAATCAATTTCTTCCTTTCCGTGCATCATCTTATTAATAACATTTACAACAACAGCACGAACCATGTTATATTCCAAAATTCTCTTTGGGGATTTTCCTAAAACATCACAAATGAACTGATAGGAAACAAGACCCTTTCTTGCCCAATCTTCAAAATACAGTACATTTCCAGCATAAACAAAATATTGGTTATTCCATAAAAGCGGATTAAATAAGTTATCATCAATACATACATTGTTATCAAGCCAGGTTTTCAAGACAGTTTTCCAAAATTTGGATTTGAAAAGTTCACTCCCTTTTAATCTTCGAAAATCAACATTTGAATAAAAACATTCACAATTTGAGCCGTACATTGATAACACTGACTTTGGCAAATATTTTCACTGATCTGTGACTTCGCGGGATGTCAGTCTGACAGCCCATTGTAATAAAGAGGAAAGCTGTATGTGTTTCAAATCAATCATATTTAAGCCACCATTTTCTATATCACTACACAATATTATCCTCTTTACCTTTTCAAATGCTTTTTTAAAAATTATTTTCTTTCTTTTTCCATAAAAATCTAAACAACAATCTATTAACTTCTGCTAATACATTATCAGGGATTACAAATGCCTGCATATAATAAACAGATTGGGAAATCAAAAACGTTTTAATTACAATAATTTTCACCCATAATACTGAAATTTCTTTTCTTTCATGCCGAAATCAAGCGCTTAACAGACGTAATTCGCTCTGTCCAATTTTCCTCAACATCAGAGGCTGATCTGTCATTATAAATAAATTCCCAAAATCCTTAATTAGAGATTATGTGCTCTTAATTATCCTTAGTTGGTGGGTCTTTATAAGTTGGAAATTAACTGAGTAAATCCCGGCTTGGCCCCCATGTGTCACGTTTCATATACATATCACAAAAGGTGATTTTGAACGGTTAGTTACTGCTAACTAACTAACCATACCACGATCCACTCTCGCAGTCATACAACAAAGATAGAATCAACAAAAGTACAAGTTTCAGACGCCTGTTTATATACTATCTCGCCACCTCCCTCGAGACTTCACTCCAAAAGATGTTTTTACGTTCAAAACGTAAAAATAGGTCATTGACAAAAATGCCAGTTAAAGTTTAGAAAATGATAATAACACGCTGATCCCGTGTATTGATAGGAAATATACTATTCTGTCAAAAGCGCTAGTTTAAGCAGGTGTCACACCCCCAAGTAGGTACCACTCCATAATGCAATCACAAATGTGACCCTCCACCACGAAATGAGTCGCATGTCACCTCGCGCGGTTCTGCGCTAGGCTTCATATAAGTCCGGGGAGTGTCTGGTAACAGTGTGAGGGTCACCTTAGTCACAGGCTTATAACTCAAACAGTTTTTGCTCTTTTCTAAAACGGTTTTCACCACTGGATAGAGCATAAAAAACTCTTCAGGAAAATGTAAAAATATGAAAATCATGCAAAGGTGACATGCGACTCATACCGTCGTGGAGGGTCACAAATAATAAAGGATGACTTGGTGGAAAAGGGCGCAATAGCACGGTGCACTTAGCTTTCTGCTACGAGTGGACGTCCCGTAAATAGTTCTTCCCCACTACTTTTGTTTGTTTGTTTGCTTAACGCCCAGTCGAACACGAAGGGCCATATCAGAGCGGTGCTGCTTTGACATATAACGTGCGCCACACACAAGACAGAAGTCGCAGCACAGGCTTCATGTCTCACCCAGTCACATTATTCTGACACCGGACCAACCTGTCCTAGCACTTACCCCATAATGCCAGACGCCAGGCGGAGCAGCCACTAGATTGCCAATTTTAAAGTCTTAGGCATGACCCGGCCGGGGTTCGAACCCACGACCTCCCGATCACGGGGCGGACGCCTTACCACTAGGCCAACCGTGCCGGTCTTCCCCACTACTGCTTCGTCGATTGGAGTGCCGGTTGGCGTGGAACGAAGCAGGGAATCGTGGGGAAGTCAGGCGCCTCACTCCACTGCTGGAAATAAAGGGTGGTCCTGTAGGTGACGTCACTGCCTACCGGAAGACCCCTGCAGACGGTGACGGCCTCTCCGGTTATCCCAGCAGCAGTAGCAGAAAAAAACATCAAGACTGCAACAGCAACTGATGTTCCGGTTACAGCACCGCGACACCAGGTTACAGCAGAAGATAAGTAGGCAGGTCGGCTGCAACAAAAAGCATCGGTGCACTAAACATTCCACGCTACCCTTCTCACTCCACCTTTAAACGTGTCACCCTTCTATATTTCATAGAGCACGTCGGCCTGCACAAACGAACTTTTAAAACAACAAATCAGCTATTTTCCTTCTTTCTCTCCATATCTACAAAAACCATAATTTTTATATGGATTATTATTTTAGCGTCACAAAGAGCAAATTATGCGCTCACCTGGAAAGAACAACAGAGAGTATTTCATTCCACAAACACAGACTCAACAACAGCGTTAAATAACGATTTATTACCTCAACAGCCTATGTAGGTAGCTCTCCTTTAAGTGAATCCGCTTCCTTTGATATAGCTTCCGCCGACGAATTTCTTGGCATACCCCTCTTGCGCTGAATTACTTTATGCGTTGGAAAATTCCCCCGCTCAGCCAAGAGTCACACCTGACGACCTTGTCATCAAAAAACATGAAGACGGCGAAAAGTGGTCCCTCCTTGTACGTTTCCAAAGCCCTACTGTACATGCAGAACGGCACGCTGTCATGAAATGGTGTTTCACCAACGTGTTGTAAACCAACACACTTCTGGAAACAGGAGACCCGCCCTTCTCTCTCTGGCCATCAATGTTCAAGTGCCATGCCAGTTTCATGTCCTCACAAAACAACCTTGAAAATATCACGTGACTCCGCGTGTCACATATCCAGTTCAGTCACAGCCGATTTTGCCCAGACATCAAAATCACCCATGTGGAATCCCTGCAAAACGAAATCCCCGTGGTGCGCTATGCTCTGTCAGCGGTTTCATACCGTCACCCCGACTCAAGCACAGGCGCTTTCCATCACAATTTGAGATAGGCACCGGACAGAGTGTTCCTTTCTCAATCCATGTCATCACATCGTGAGACACACAAACACACACACACACCCACCCACACAAACACACACACATTCACCACGTACATATTCACACATATACTTTCACACGCACCCGCACATCAAACACAGACACACATACACACACACACGCACGCACGCACGCTCGCACACCCACACACACACACACACACACACACAGACACGCACGCACGCATATATATATATATACACTCACACACGCACACACACACACACACACACACACACACACGCGCGCGCACACTCACACATACACACACACGCACACACACGCATATACACACACACACATATACACACACACACATACACACACATACACACACACACACACGTACACAACAGACACGCACACACACACACCGCAGAGTGCTTTCATTCTTCCGGACACAGATAACACGTGGTTGAGCCATTTATTGTCTTACGAACACTTCTTTATCTTCTGCGTTCGTGGGCTGAAACTCCCACGTACACTCGTGTGGTTTGTTTTGCACGAGTGGAATTTTACGTGTATGACCGTTTTTTACCCCGCCATTTAGGTAGCCATACGCCGTTTTTGGAGAAAGCATGCTGGGTATTTTCGTGTTTCTATAACCCACCGAACTCTAACATGGATAACAGGATCTTTTTCGTGCGCACTTGGTCTTGTGCTTGCGTGTACACACGGGGGTGTTCGGACACCGAGGAGAGTCTGCACACAAAGTTGACTCTGAGAAATAAATCTCTCGCCGAACGTGGGGACGAACTAACGCTGACAGCGGCCAACTGGATACAAATCCAGCGCGCTACCGACTGAGCTACATCCCCGCCCTACTTACGAACACTGATCGCTTCTGATGGAAAAGGACGAAAGGAAACCCCGCAAACGGATTGTTTTCAACTTCGGTGATAGTTTATTCTTGTCGAAAGGATTGAAACGAAGGGTGTACGGCAAAAAACAATGTCTCTGATTCTCATGTATACTCAGTTATCTTTGTAATTGGATGTACTCGTCTGATTGCACCAGAACAGAGACGGATGCATCTTGAAAACAACATATTAAAAATAAAAAAGCTCCAGTCACAAGTAAATGAAATACTACAAGTTCTCATCCCTGTTCAGTGGCTTTATCTACGCTCGTTTTTACATTTAGTCAAGTTTTGACTAAAATTAGTTAATTTGTTAAAAGCATTTAATGTTTTAACATATAGGTGTAATTCCCACTTGAACCCTGTTGTTGTTCAACTTATTGGCAGATATAGTGTCACGCGCCGAGGGACACAGACACACACACACACACACATACACACACACACACACACACACACACATACACACACACACGCACACACACACACACACACACATACACACAGACACACACACACACATACACAGGAACGCACGCCCGATAAGAGACTCCAGTCTAGTAGCATACGTATATCACACAGTTTGTTTACATCTTTAATTTTCCAAAACTAAAAGAAACGATCATATAAAAAATACCCCATCTGCTCTCTTCCTTCAAAGCACTCGACATACTTGCTTCCTAAGACATAATTATGACTATTGATAGCCGCACTCTATATACCATTGGTTTTTTCCAAGGCGAAAGTAGGCTGTGTACCAAATCTCGCGTGGGGGCGCTACAAGGTTTACCGGTGTAGGATCCGGTCCGGTCCCCCCTCTGAAGTAGTCCCCCGGAGGACCAATTCGTGGCAAAAACTGCTCTATAATGGTCCCCCCTTAGACATCCAGCCTCGTTTTTCTTGTTACAATGTTAGTAATGTTACCAGCAATTTTAGAGAAAAGAAAGGAAAGAATCAGAGACTGGTTTCATTTCTTCTTATCAGTATTTATTTATTATTCATTTTATTTCATGTCATTTTTCATTTGAACGGCATTATAAATCAGATCTATTTTATTTTCTGCAAAATATAGTCAAACAAAGAGATTGCTGTCTGTGCACTACATAATACCGGACGAAGATATAGATTGAAAATGGCTTGAATGCCTAAGAAAAACGAGGCTGGATGTCTAAGGGGGGACCATTATAGAGCAGTTTTTGCCACGAATTGGTCCCCCGGGGGACTGCTTCAGAGGGGGGACCGGACCGGATCCTACACCGGTTCAATTTTAGCCTGCGCCTGCGTGCCACGTCCCTGGTTGCGCGACGCGAGCAATAGCTTCTGGGATCAAAGTGGGCGGGGCCTGACGAGCTATCAAGACTACTACTATAACTGTAAGAGAGAAGAACTTCCCTCCAAAAATAGTCACTAGTACTGGGGACCGTGATATAAGTTAGCATATCATAGCTTCCGTCAAATGCCCCTAATGGTTTAACCTTGAGGGCGTTAAACAACATTACTATTTATCATCTTCTGTCAACTTAAATACAGTGGTCGCCGGTTAATATGACCAGCCGCGTATTATGACCAATTTTACCCGGTCCGGAATTGTCCTTCTTTGTTATGTATTAGAAAAAGCCGCTTAATATGACCACAACGCCGCTTAATATGGCCACATTGTTCCGAGAAAATGGCAACAAGTTCACATCTTTTTCAGTTTGAAATCACTCGGGGGGAAAAATACATACGATTTTTTGAAAAAGGCAAAAAGGCGTGCGATATTTTCTTTCTTTTTCGTGAATGAAACTAAAGTGATCAGTGATCAGTGCTCAGTGATCTCTAATGTCGCGATCATTATTCTCTCTCTTTTTTTCCTCGAGACTGAGCGTCATAAAGCTAGAACTTATTGACAAATTTAAAGCTCTACCATCCTGTAGTATGCTTGAGAGTGCTGCACAGTTGGGCGTCAACAGAGGATTTTTGACAAACATTCTCAAGAATGAAGACAGCGTGAGGAAGGAGTGCGCAACGCAGGATTCACCGCAACGAAAGCGCCTACGACATGGAAAAGACAAGATGTGGAAGATGGTCTTTTTCAGTGGTTCCAGAAGATGACAATGAAAATGTTTTGTTTTGCGATTTTTTTAAGTCGTTTTCTCTAACATCGGTTAATATGACCAGCCGCTTATTATGACCATTTCATCCCGGTCCCAAAGTGGTCATATTAACCGGCGACCACTGTACGTGACATCCATCATATAAGCCCCGCCCACCTCGCCGTGTTGCGAGCCTGTGGTATCGATTGTTGTCACATACTCACCCTGCACTGCGAGCCAGAAAAAGGGCTTGGGCTTTCCGTCAGCTATTTATAAAAACAAGTCACAATACATTGATGTCTGACGTCCTGTTAACTTAGTGTAAGGCGAAAAACAAGATTTCTCCGCAGACCTTCCCAGATTGCACTAGAAGTGAGTATGTTTTCTTAAAGTCTTGCGTTCAACTCTGCACTTTGTTGTTAGAAAAACTGATTTGTACCAAATGTATGCTTTTTACATTTAGTCAAGTTATGACTAAATGTTTTAACGTTGACTGGGAATCGAGAATCGAGATGAGGGTGTGGTGTATATATATATATATATATATATATATATATATATATATATATATATATATATATATATATATATATATATATTTATACGGCAACTCCTGTAATGCAACCGAGGGGTGGATTAAATCTAGTTGATTATTTTTAGACAAGTGAGAAATTAGAACGAACTACTTTGATTACACCAAAATCACACGTGGATTATTCGAAGTAAGAATAAAGAGGGCTAAAAATAATCAATACTAGAAATAGAATTTATTTTTAGAACATGACATCATTTGAAACCCAGACGATTGGACCCTGTTGCGGAAGAATACAACGTTGACTCAAAACTGTAACAACAATGGCTGACGTGTATAAAGTACACGCATACCTCGCTAGGTTTGTTTTTGTGACTAGTCGACAGACGATGTCATTTGCTTTGTGTGTGTTTTTGTTGTTGCTTACTGTACATGACATACATTACGTTTGAAATCCAGTTCTTTAACAGGCAACAAACCTTTCCAGAAGCTGCAATCTGAAGCGACCTATCTCTGATTCTAGCAGACGATCTCTCCAATGTTTAACACAAAATCAGCAATCTCTCCTGTCACATAGAACGTCCATTATATAGTGCAATGTTGAAATGAAGTTACCGGTCTGAAACATTTAGTCGTTTCTTCTGAGACAATCCTTGTTCTCTTATCATCTACAGATTTACCGCAGTCTTCACCACGCGAATTCACAACAGAAGTCAGACTTTCGAACATACAATCTACGTAGGCAAGCATGATACGTCATGACGTCATATGATTCCTAGCATATTGACGTAATGCTAAACATCCGGTTATCCCGAGTTTTCTCCGTAATACATGTCCGTGGGTTTTTCAATGTTCGGTTATTTCCGTGGCTTCATGCGGAAAGGGAACCGTCGTCTGCAATCAGTCAACGACATGGACCATTCTGGTCCTTCTTGCTGACAAAAACATGATTTTAACACAGAATGTAATGTCAGAATAGCTATATAAACGCTATTGTGTTTTAATCGTAGCAATAGGGTCCGATATTTAGACGAGACAAGTATAATGCCGACGAGTCGGAGACTAAGAATAAAGTAAAAGAATAGGGACTATTTGAATGACGCGCATTTGACACTCTGAGTGATTAGGCGGAAATGAAATTGCCTACAAAATGTCGTCTGCATGACTGCATGTTCGACCCGTGTTGTTCTTTGTATAAATAGCTTAAACAATGACGACAACTCGTTGATTGCTGGAAAATAAACCACGAGTGGGTATTTGCAGCCGCTTGGTAATTCACGAGTGTGCTCCGCTGCAAATACTCACTCGTGGTTTATTTTCCAGCAATCAACTCGTGGTCATTGTTTAAGCTCTATATCTATATATATGTTTACGACTTGTGTCTGTCTGTCTGTGTGTGTGTGTGTGTCTGTGTCCGCGATGCACGGCCAAAGTTCTCGGTGGATCTTTTTCAAATTTGGAGACCGTATTCAGCTACATTCCGGACACAACCTCATCGATGAGATATTTCAACACGTGCTCTCAGCGCGCAGCGCTGAACCGATTTTGGTTTTTCTCTGGATCCATTCCCAGTAACTCTTCCTTATCTTCTCCAGTGTTTTCAGCCGCGATTATCTCCCTTCCTCCGTGCGGTGCGCCGGCAAAGCCGGCGTACACCCGGCATAGCCGGGTCCCCGGCGCAGCCGGGTATTTGGCCCGACTTCTTCCCGGCGCAGCCGTACCCGGCGAAGCGGGTATTCATCTAGTATATATATATATATATATATATATGTATGTATGTGTGTGTGTGTGTGTGTGTGTGTGTGTGTGTGTGTGTGTGTGTGTGTGTGTGTGTGTGTGTGTGTGTGTGTGTGTGTGTGCTGAATGTATTTCCCACTCTGCAGAAGGCAGCAACGCTGTGGATGGTTGATGTATGTCCAAGTAGCAGGATGCTCTTATTGCAAGAAAAAGCCTGTACAGATCTATGGACGATTTATAACAGGGTCTACAGTGGCTGGAACGTATTTGTAAGCAGCAAAATAGTTGACTTTGTGGAACCTGCTTAGAAGAAATATATACTCATAAACACTGTGTTTCAGGTGCGTGAAGAAGCGGTTCTTATACCCTACATCATGGACCAAGAGCAACCTCTCAGCATCAACAGGATAACGATGACCGTAAGGTCTCAAGCAATACTGCCAATTGAAGAGCGAAACCTTTACTATGACCAAGACGTCGATCTACATATGCAATCGGAGGTTGAAATTTGGCCAGTTGTCAGTTTTACCAACACCACAGAGTTGCAAGAGCATGATGCATCGGTCCAATTTTCAAAAGATGTGACTTGCTTCGCTTCTACATTGCTGATTCTCCCTGCGTTGGTGTCTTTTGTTTGTGTGATGCTTGCCCTGATAAGAGCGAAAGGAAAGAACACCAAAAGAAACATTTCTCAGGCACGCCGTAAAGAAAAGCATACGATGCCAGTTTCCATGAACTTGAAACACCTGTCTACAAAAAAGGCAGGTTCAATTGAGGCGAATGGAGGCGATACTAGTGAAAGTAGTCTTCAAGAATGGGAAGAAGCTGTCGTTTGTGCAGAGAAAAAGAGCGAGTCTGACGACAATGATAATGACCAGTTTCCCTTCAACCTGTTCACTCGCTTGACGCGACTTAGGACACCACTGACAGTTGTACTCACTGTGTATCCTGCGAGCAGACGCGACCAAAAGCAAGGCCAGGGGTCAGGAGGTCGTGACCCTTCACATCGTGATCCCTCGCCTCAGCATTCAGCACTAGCACAGCCACAGTGGCCGCCAGACAGCATTCACGGTATGCCGTGGTCAACATTCGGAACTGAGATACATCGTATGGGGACCTTCAACAACCTGATCGCTACCTTACCCGTGTCTGCCCTCAAGCTGGCTCGGGCTGGCTTTCTGTGTCTGCCGGGTGACGCCATCGTCTGCTACTTCTGTGGACTGAGGCGTGACGAGTGGCGTGCTGGGGAGTCGCCTTTAGATGTGCACAGACAGCTGCAAGGAACATGCCCTGTGGTGAACAGTCGGGGCAGCGAGAACCAGGCGGAGAACTCCATGAAGGAACAACACATGCAGCAGCTGCTGACCGCCTGGTCACTGTCAGGACCACCCGTCCTTCCAGACAACAGCCTTGGTCAGCAGACTACAACAGGGGAAGTGGCCGATGCTCGCGGTGCAATCACTCAACCATTACAACCCTTACACACACCGACTGCTGGTGCTGCACGAGCTCCTACTGGCCGCTATCAGACAGGAGACTTGGCAGAAGACGGCCACTCTGGCACCCCACTCGCTCTAGCCGGGGAACAAGCCAGCGCATCGGGTTTCAGTCCAGCCTCAGCCGTGGCATCGCCAAACCAGACCAGAGACGGACGCCACCCAGAAGCATCAGCAGCACCTCTACCAGCACAGACCGCAGGGGGGAGCACCGGCAGACAGGCAGGTCTGATGGGGGGCAATGCGGCCAGCGCCAACCCGGGAGGTCCAACACCCATCCTGGATGGTACGGCACAACCCGAGTCTCCCCGCAGCACAGCAGAGACCCCGCGTGACGTGTCCAGGGCCGGTCAGCAGGTGGTCACCTACCAGCAGCTGGGCATCGTCACGGACAGTCCGAAGAGACCGGACATGGCTATGGTCAACTCGAGGCTCGCCTCCTTCACCAACTGGCCCGCTGAATACAGTCACACGCCGCTACAGCTGACCGAGGCTGGCTTCTTCTATGGAGGTTAGCGAGAGAGAGAGAGAGAGAGAGAGAGAGAGAGAGAGACACAGAGAGAGAGAGAGAGAGAGAGAGAGAGAGAGAGAGAGAGAGAGAGAGAGAGAGAGAGACGTAAGACATTTTATTGAGTAAACACAAGGTTCAATTCAGCGGGGAGTATGTGCGGGTGGCGTGGGGGATCATTAATAGAGGTCACAATATTCTACTAATTGACAATCAAAAAGCTCTGTCTCTCCCTATCTCTCTCTCTATCTCTAGATCTCTATCTCAGTCTCTCTCTTTCTCTCTCAGTCTCTCACACACACACACACACACACACACACACACACACACACACACACACACACACGCGCGCACGCACGCACGCACGCATGCACACACACAGACACACACACACACACACGCGCGCGCGCGCGCAATCACTGACTCTCGTCCTGATTCCCGGTCTATCGGAACACATTTGGAGACTTAATGTAAACAGTAGAACACGTATCATACGATTTTCTACACACATCTATTTTTGTTTTTGATGTAACTTTTGTGGTTAATATTTTACAACACTGAGTTTGAAAGAACAAAAACATCGCTTGCAATAGCTAACGCGACTGGGGCGCGATTCTTTTCTGCCCAATGTACTGCTAGTACACCGTCATGATTATTACGTTGCTCTTTTCTGGGTGGTATTTAATCAGTTTTGATTACTTGTTTTAGTTGTTCGTTGATCTACGCAGTAAGCGTCACATGTTTACGTATAGGCCTATCTATTTTAAAATCCAGCGCAAGACGCACCCAATAGAACAGATGGATTGTAGAAGGTATTTCAAACAAGTATTATTATCCAGTTCGGGAATTCCCTGAATTACTCATGTACTGAACAAAAAGTTGTAGTGTTATTCTCCAAAGCGGTGTACCAGTGGAAACCACGTTACACGGGAGCTATCAATTTTCTTTTCTTGACTCAGATCTGTTAACCATACACATGCTTTTAATTAATGATTACTGGTTCCACATAATTATGAACTTGGCCTACAAAACCAAAAAAAGGAAATATGTGCACATTATGATGTTAATCCGTCCGTTCAGTATATTAGGGGCTTGAAAAAAGCATCACTTGTTAACATGGAAACTGGATTTAAATATAAACATTTACACACATACACAAAAAGAACAAACACGTATACGATGCTTTTGTTGAATGTGTGTATAATAATATCTAATACACATTATCATCATTTAACAGGACCATTAATGACAAAAATAAATACAATACATTCTAATTGCCATTTAGACTGAGAATGCATGTCACAAAATGGTACCAAGTTCTGGTTCAAAATAGCCGATTTACATAACAAGAATATTGAACTAAACAAACTCAATTATTTCTAATTTAAAAGTTGCTAATTGCGCTTTGTTGCTGTAAAGAGCACTTTAACTCTGTATTGTTTTGTTTATGTTATGCTTTCATGTGTTTGTTTCACTTTTTTGTGTTTCCCCATTAATTTTGTGTTATTAGGTTTAAAGATGTGCGTTTCATTTAAAACACACGCTTTGTTAAGAGTGCTTTAGTATATGTAAAGCAAACACGTTGCCGAAGAGCTTAGCGTATATGCATCAAAGAATAAGATTCCAACTGCGTGGCTATGCATGCCTACATAACGCTACCATTTTCAGGGAAATGTTATTGAGAAAGAAATTGTAACTGACTTAATTGCTTCATCAATATATGCTTTTGGTTCCAGGTTACGCTGACTGTAGTCGCTGCTTTTTCTGTGGCGGGGGTCTGAAGAGCTGGGACCCTCCTGACAACCCCTGGGTGGAGCACGCGCGTTGGTTCCCCCGCTGTGCCTACGTTAGGCAATGTCAAGGTCAGGACTTCATCGACGTCGTGCAGGAGCTCAACGATGGCAGACGACCGGTATGACGTCAAGAGAAACCGTTCCGTGATTTTTTCTTTTTATAATTTTGGAAATGTAGGGTTTGGGTTAGGGTTAGGGTTAGAGTTTGAGTTGTTTTCGTGTTTGATTGTAATTGAGTTTTCCGATGCGGAAATTGAACATGCAACTCATCCATTCAGTGGTTTCTTTTGCATTTGATTGTGTCACACACACACACACACACAAGTTTACACGCCGCACACACAAACACACACACACACACACACACACACACACACACACACACACACACACACACACATACACACACACACACACACGCACGCACACGCACGCACAAACACAGATACACACATACGCACACACAGACACAGACACACACACACGTAAAGAGAAAGAGGCGATTTATGCACAGCATGGGGGGTAACTGCTGTTGTTCACATTGTGTGCGACATTTCGATTGCTTCCCCTTCCTGAATAGCTGAACAAGATTTTTAATATGCTGAAATCATTCATCTCGGTGGAAACTATGCACAACTTATTCGAAGTAATGAAATTTGATACGTTCTCATGTGCTGAAAACAAATATTTCAAACTCAAACAAATACTTCCAAAGCACATTTTAAAACCCACAAACAAAATAAGAAAAATACGCAGTCTCTAAAGTCGTGTACACGTTAAACAGACACATACTGTACTCATGTATGGATGTATTGATTTTTTATTTTTTTTGCTGGGAAGAAATATAAATTAATTGATTGATTGGTTGGTTGATTACAGATAAGTTTCAATGAAGTAAGGGAGACAATCAACCAAAGACGTGCTGGTGGAGAAAGGATTCAAGGTGAGTTTGCCTCACCATGCTAACATTAACAAAACCTCTCTCTATCTATGCGTTCATTTAAACACTAATGAGCACTATGTGTTCTACTTTTGCCAGCACAACAATGTTCTATGTTCCCTGTAAGAAAGCAGCCCGAATTCCCATGGGGGTAGCCTCACAGGACTATTTGTTGAAATGTTATCCTTATCTAATGTTACAAAGCGTTCACAACTTGAAATGTGTTCAAATGTGTTCACTTCTGTTAAGAGTGTTTGTACACATCTTATCATGGCGTCTTCGTGTTTCAGAGACATTGGTTGATACACCTGAAAACAGCTTCATGGCGATGTCAGTGTTCAGACCGTTGTGATAAAGTTGTGATGATGTCACAGCAAACGTTTGCAGCTGTAGCATAATGTTGTTCAACCATTATTAAGGTGTCTTTGTGTTACAGAGCTGTGGCGTTATTTCGTACACATATTATCGTTGTGTCTTTGTTTTATAGAGCTGTGACGTTATGTCGTACACATATTATCGTGGTGTCTTTGTGTTACAGAGCTGTGGCGTTATGTCGTACACATATTATCGTGGTGTCTTTGTGTTACAGAGCTGTGGCGTTATGTCGTACACATATTATCATGGTGTCTTTGTGTTACAGAGCTGTGGCGTTATGTCGTACACATATTATCGTGGTGTCTTTGTGTTACAGAGCTGTGGCGGTATGTCGTACACATATTATCGTGGTGTCTTTGTGTTACAGAGCTGTGGCGTTATGTCGTACACAGATTATCATGATGTCTTTGTGTTACAGAGCTGTGGCGTTATGTGGTACACATATTATCATGGTGTCTTTGTGTCACAGAGCTGTGACGCAATGTCGTACACACATTATCATGGTGTCTTTGTGTCACAGAGCTGTGACGTAATGTCGTACCCACATTATCATGGTGCCTTTATGTCACAGAGCCAGTTGTGGACCCCGCCATCACTAGCGTCCTGGAGTTAGGACTGAGTAGGGAAACTGTGGATGCTGCGGTACAGAGACTGCAGGGAGAGGGTAGGTTTGCAATGTTCACTCTGAAATGCCGCGTGCTTATGTCGTTTTATTGCCAATATAGTGCACCGTAGGAACATTTGACCAATCCGGGCTGATTTTAGCTGACCCTCTAAATGTTCTAGCTGTCAGGCCGGGGCCCTTTTTGTTTATCACCCTAAGAATAGCAAAGACAAACTAAACTTTTGAATTAAACGTATCAGGATGCCTTATTCTGCCGGCTCTTGTTGATATCCATTTCCTTCCTTGGCATGTCTGTTATCACTTGCTAACAGTCAGGATATAACAAGTAACTCACAATACCAAACAGCCGAAAGGCTGTGGTTCTTGAGTTGAGCTGAGCTGAACAGAATAAAAGACAATGAATACCTTATAAATCAACCTGCCATACCTGGTGTAAGGTTAAGGTACGTTGCTCTCAAAGATGAGGCTTAAATGTGTCTACAGAGGATTGAATCGAAAACAAACACCACCAGTAGCATGAGTCTGTATATCGAAAGAAAGATCGGACAAGGGAAGAATGAAAGAGAGACACAAAACAAAACAAACAAAAAACCCGAAGAGAACAACTAACAAGTCGCGTAAGGCGAAAATACAATATTTAGTCAAGTAGCTGTCGAACTCACAGAATGAAACTGAACGCAATGCCATTTTTCAGCAAGACCGTATACTCGTAGCATCGTCAGTCCACCGCTCATGGCAAAGGCAGTGAAATTGACAAGAAGAGCGGGGTAGTAGTTGCGCTGAGAAGGATAGCACGCTTTTCTGTACCTCTCTTTGTTTTAACTTTCTGAGCGTGTTTTTAATCCAAACATATCATATCTATATGTTTTTGGAATCAGGAACCTACAAGGAATAAGATGAAAGTGCTTTTAAATTGATTTCGACAATTTAATTTTGATCATAATTTTTATATATTTAATTTTCAGAGCTTGTTTTTAATCCGAATATAACATATTTATATGTTTTTGGAATCAGCAAATGATGGAAAATAAGATAAACGTAAATTTGGATCGTTTTATAAATTTTTATTTTGTTTTACAATTTTCAGATTTTTAATGACCAAAGTCATTGCATTAATTTTTAAGCCACCAAGCTGAAATGCAATACCGAAGTCCGGGCTTCGTCGAAGATTAATTGACCAAAATTTCAACCAATTTGGTTGAAAAATGAGGGCGTGACAGTGCCGCCTCAACTTTCACGAAAAGCCGGATATGACGTCATCAAAGACATTTATCAAAAAAAGGAAAAAAAACGTTCGGGGATTTCATACCCAGGAACTCTCATGTCAAATTTCATAAAGATCGGTCCAGTAGTTTAGTCTGAATCGCTGTACACAGACACACACACACACACACACAGACACACACGCACATACACCACGACCCTCGTTTCGATTCCCCCTCGATGTTAAAATATTTAGTCAAAACTTGACTAAATATAAAAACATAAACTTAAGCAAATTTGAAGAACAAAAAACATGTCCACACAAGATGAGCTGTGCTATTCATAGATGCTAATTAATTTTTCGCTAATGTTTGGGATGTTTTGACCCTTTTTTCTCTGAATTTTGAAGTACAAATGACAATTACACTGTGGAAGTTTCGGTTTCATTAAAAACGAAAGGATGTTCACGTCCTGACTTGACTTTAGTGTTTTAAGTTCAGTTATGTTTGAACTGCTCTTATTCCAATGCATGTCCCCAACTCACCGACATGAACTGTTTCAGGCCACATGCTAACGGCGGACAGACTGTACGACAGCATCCAGACAGACGGAGCCACCATAGCAGGGGGCGAGACTTTAATTCCTTCATCGTCAGACACTGAGACCGGTAGGTTTCGTCAGCCGTCAAGGTTTTCAGGTTTGCTCTGAGTTTGGGCTACAGTCAGTCGGTAAGATCTACCGCACCTTGATTATCGTGACCTGACCAACGCGTGCGTGGTTATTTATTTTTTTTATTTTTTTATAAGACAGTGGTCCAGTAGCTTTCATGTTAAGCAAGTGATATCTCCATTTTCAACGAATGGTTTGAATTATCGAATAGTTCCCTTGTATGGAAAATAAATTAGGACTATTTGCGCATATTGATTGTCTACATTTTGTACTTTACAAGCTGTTAAAAATACATGACTCATCTAACATACAAATCAGAGAATGAAACATGGCTTTGAAAAAGAAGCTTCATTTGAATCGACAAATAATTGATACTGTTTTATAAAAAATAAAAAAAAACACAAAAAAATAACAAGCAAACCAACAAACTAGTACGTCCACTGCCTTGTGTGTTACATGAGAACCCCCCTTATAACACCCCACCCAGCCCGTTTTAATACTGTTTACATGTATGACCGTGTTTCCCAAGATTTTCTCTCTTTTGTGTTTGAAAATGTACCTCCATTTTAAGAGTTCCTCTTTTTAAAGACCCAATTCTCTGTAGGTTTTTTGGACTGAAATAACAATAACAATAACAGCAGTCCATCAACATGAATACAATAACGTTGAAAATTGTCTTCAACTCGTCTAACCTGCCTTTAAACGATTATGAAATACACATTGCACAAAGAATTATATTAAAGGGGAATCAAAAAACAAGAAAGGTAGTTTGTTGGACCGTTTGTTATTGACAAAACAATACGTTACAATCACGAATAATTATGTCGAACCAACGGTCTTTTAAATGCACAGACTAACAATAGGTAACAACAACTTATCTTCGTTGTTTTCACAGCCTGCTGGTAAACCGCAAGTATTGCTTTTAGAAGTTTTCAAGCAGACTGTAAAAACAACGAAGATAAGTTTTTGTTACCTATTGTTTGTCTGTGCACTTAAAAGACTGTTGGGTCGACATATTCGTGATTGTAACAAACGGTCCAACAAACTACCTTTCTTATTTTTTTTTATTCTGAAATTTGCAACGTTGGCAGACTCTTTGTATTTGTATTTTGTTTATATTCAAGGGGGTTGTACTGTATACCTGGCTGTTACTGTCCAGGTGAGGCGAGCGAGCTGGTGGCGGAGAACAGCGAGATGCGACAGCAGCGGATGTGTAAGATCTGTCTGGACAAGGAGTCGAGCATCGTCTTCCTGCCCTGTGGTCATCTGGTCAGCTGTCCGGAGTGCTCCCCGGCCCTCAAGCACTGCCCCATGTGTCGGCAGAGGGTCAAGGGGCGGGTCAGAGCTTTCCCCGCCTGACTGTTATGTTTGACCGTTTAAAGTGTCTGTGTGTTGGGTGAAGCGTAACAAAAAACCGTATCCCTAATTGTATTTGAATGTCACCGTAATGTATGTGATGGTATTCGCGCACAGAATATGGTTTATGTACATTGTAGCATATTTTTAAGCCAGATATGAAATTGATGATGAAGAACTGATGCTAAAGAAGAGTATTTCGTCCGGTTAGTTCTGAACTATGACAGAAACACTACTGGTCATGCTACAGAAATATGTGTGGTTCACTGACAGAAGCTGCCACTATCATAAATATGCTGGGGTCGGGTCGGGGGGGGGGGGGGGGGACTTTTGGAGGTGGGGGAGGGAGAAGAGATGTCAACGGAATGTGGGGGGAGGCAACTACTTGATTTGATTATAAATAGACAAATAAATATCAATAAAACCTGCATAATCTTGTGTATAATGATAGCTTAAATCAGATTATGAGAAAGCTGAACAGGAAGATTTGATTCTGTGGTCTTCACAGTCCAGAAACGATTGGGTAATTCATGGTATTGATCAGCTAGATCAGCAGAGTTTGAGTTCGTTTACTCATAATATTTGTATTATGACATATATTGAGGAAATGGATAGAGTTTGTTTAAGTATACCAAGTATTTACCAAGTATACAACGTTTAACATCCCATGGATGATCTAATAGCTATTGTCGCCCGAGATAAGTATACAGAAACCGTAAACAAATACATGTATTATTTTATAACTGTTGTTATAAACAGACGCCATTGTAAGTCTTAGCTAAACAACAAAACACGAGATACAATAACAAAATTTAAAATAAATAATTAAAAAAAAAAACACAACACAAACACACGCACACAAAACACCCACTAAAAAACACACACCCAGAAAGGTATATGTGTAAATTGTGTAAGTTAAAATTCCCGCAACCTCAATCAACTGATGTTTAAAGTGGACGAGCAAGATGCCAACAGAGAAATGAAAAATACGAGTGATCACTTCGCTTCATAATTATGTTTTTTTTTTATAACCTTGATTTCCGTGGGGGAAAAAACTATCTTCATCTTATCAAAGACATCTGCAAAGATACCTATTTATTGTATAATTGTTTTTGATTTTGTGTTTGGTTCGTTGCTTTCTTTGCCTGTTCTTAAGTCATCTTTATATATTTTGCATTTTTAAGTGGGTCTTTAATAGATATTAGAGATTAGATTCGATGTGGATGTTAACGTGTGTACTGCGTTTAAAGTCTGAATAAAGGAATTGTTGGTGTTTGCTTGTTGCGTGTTGTTTTCTTTGTAAACTGATGCCTTTTTTCAGTCACTGTGGAACTATAGTTGATTGAAGTTGATGTGTGCAGTTGATGAAGTTTGATTATGTAGTTGCTCGTTGTTTAAACTTAGGATCGCTACGTTCGTTTATAAACATCTATTTTAACTATTTGTCATCGTATGTGGGTGGTGTTCATTTGAGATTGTTGTTAATTTGTCGGATGATGCTCATGAGTGGATGACAACCCACATTTTCCTTTGCAGACAAACAAATCAAAAGTTGTTCTTTGCAATCAAAAATGAAGATAATCTTTCAAAACATTTGAGAAAGCTATCCAGCTTTGTTCTTATATCAAAGGAGAAACGTGTAGAACCATCACTGTTTGAATTTGACGACCAGAACGACGCGACAAAGAGAACAAAACTGCACGTACAACTGATGTCAACGTGGGTAAAGCTCTGCATCTCTCTCTCTCTCTCTCTCTCTCTCTCTCTGTCTCTCTCTCTCTCTCTCTGTTAATCTGTCTGCCTGCCTTTGTGTGTGTATGTATGTGTGTGTGTGTGTGTGTGTGTGTGTGTGTGTGCGCGGGTGTGCGCGGGTACGGGTGTGCACATGTGTGTGTGTGTGTGTGTGTGTGTGTGTGTGTGTGTGTGTGTGTGTCTCTGTGTCTGTGTTTCAGGAAGATCACGAAATCAGTATTGCAATTAGAATGTAAAGAGTTATTTGGTTCTTGCTTCGCACAAAAGTGATTACGTGAATAGTAACAACTCCTGACAAATGAAAAGTGTGCTTGAATGGAATGGGGTCCCTTTGGTTAGAACTGTTCACACTGAATACACTTTAGTCTGCAAACACTGAGTTCATGAACTGTACGAAAAGAACAAAGATTTTAAGGCAAGTTATTTTGTTTCGAAGGCTATTGCGGGTTGATTAACAGACATCCAGCTGTGCTTGCACATAAGAATCACATCGAATAAACAAACACTCTCATACAGTGCACACACACACACACACACACACACACACACACACACACACACACACACACACACACACACACACACACACACACACACACACACACACACACACACACACACACACAAAAGAAAAAGACAATTCCGCACCTGGTCGGCATATGAAATAAATCAAAATCAAAACATTATGTGGTTCAAGTAATGTTTTATTCATTCATAACAAGCCATCAGAGCACTTCTCAACATAAAATAAGTTAACAGCCGGCAATGCTGTGTCAACTGTGTTATGAAAAAAAATCTAAAAACAGATAGACTGCTAACGTTCCAACATTCGGAATAAAAAAATAAAAGTGGTAGGACATTGGAACGTTTATCATTGACAAAACAAAACGTTTCATTCACTGGTACGTCGATCCAAAGGTCTTTAATTGAAGTAGACAGACACTTATGAAACAGATAATAAAAACTTATCTCAAGATCGTATGTATCGCGTGCAGAATGCCGGCGAGGTTATGATCATGAGATAAGTTCTGTATCTGTTTCATAAGTGTTGGTCAGTCTGTCTACTTCAAAGACCTTTGAGTCGGCAAACTAGCAAATGTAACGTTTTGTTTTGTCAATAACAAACGTTCCAGCTGTGTTATGGTTCAGCACAAGACCAGAGAAAATATGATATATTAAAGCATTCACTTGAATAAAGAGTACAACTAAGATGACAATAACACACACAACAACACCGTCTGCCATTTGTCAGTCATGCGGAACGTCTAGCAATGTTGACAGCCGCCACCATAGGGAGAAGGAACTCGTCGACTACTATCGCTCTATATCTGGTCAGATTTATCTCCCTTTGGTCCTTGAAGCTGCCTGTGTTTTCCTTTTATAAACATGATTTGCGCAGATTATCATACGTATGGAATCGAAATGCCAAAAGAAAATAAATTCTCAATGTGCCCATTTCCATTGTCAAATAAGGTCATCTGTTATCGATTTTTCTTTGGTTTCTAAACACTACAACAAGAAAAACACGATGAAACAAATCAGAGTTGTATGTCAAAAAGTGAATGAAAAATCACAAAAATTGGTTATTTTATCTTTGATGTTATCTAAATTAATTAATAATTAATACATTAACTATTTTGACCCAAAACGATCAGAAATCCTCAAAAGGAATATGTTATATTAAATTTGAATAAAACCCATTGCATGTGACAAAACCATATGGTGTACTTATATTCACTTGTCAACAATTCAACATTGAAAACTCGATTAGGTTAGCAGTACCTCCTAACATCACCATTGTTATCATGTAGCTAGCTAGATAGACAGATAGATACAAGGATGGATAGATGGATGAAGCATTGATGCATATATGGACTGAATCAAAAGTAGCAGTTTGAGTAAGCGATTGAGTGAGAGAATGAGTTAGTAAATTGCCTTTTCAATGTTTTTGATAAAAAAAAACCAACAGTGGGAATACGAGAGAGATGATCCATGCGACTATCGACTTACATATATGTCAAACTCAGACGAAGGTCATACATGTGACTGAACGTCTCCACGCTTTGTAAGATAAGGCATTGATTTTGCTATTTAAGTTATCAATGTTTTTACATTTAGTCAAGTTTTGACTAAATGTTTTAACATAGAGGGGGAATCGAAACGAGGGTCGTGGTGTATGTGTGTGTGTGCGTGCGTGCGTGTGTGTGTGCGTGTAGAGCGATTCAGACCAAACTACTGGACCGATCTTTATGAAATTTGACATGAGAGTTCCTGGGATTGATATCCCCGAACGTTTTTTTCCTTTTTTTGATCAATGTCTTTGATGACGTCATATCTGGCTTTTCGTGAAAGTTGAGGCGGCACTGTCACGCTCTCATTTTTTAACCAAATTGGTTGAAATTTTTGTCAAGTAATCTTCGACAAAGCCCGGACTTCGGTATTGCATTTCAGCTTGGTGGCTAAAAAATTAATTATGACTTTGGTCATTAAAAATCGGAAAATTGTAAAAATAAAAATAAAAATTATAAAACGATTCAAATTTACGTTCGTCTTATTCTCCATCATTTTCTGATTCCAAAAACATATAAATATGGTATATTTGGATTAAAAACAAGCTCTGAAAATTAAAAATATAAAAATTATGATCAAAATTAAATTGTCCAAATCAATTTAAAAACACCTTCATCTTATCCCAGCGAAGCTGGAGGTATCCCGTGAACGCTATACTGTAATCGATTTGAGAAATGTGCACACCGAATAATACATGATAAAGAAGGATTCGTTGTGCCCGGCTACGTGCTACAGTTGGAGATGGAAGTTCACCAAAAATGGGGACCATACTAACAAAAATACGGTGGGTAAAATAGGCGCCCCCATTTTTTCAGCAAACGCCACCCCAGGCCGCTTTGGACGGGTAGAAATTCCGTAGTTTCCAAGTCTATGGATAAAGCTCGCGTAAGAAGAATACGTCACGGTCGAAAGTCTTTGACGTCAATTAATGCATCATGACGTCATGCCTCCCTGTAGTCTTTCTCTCTCGCGCAGTGTGTGTGTTTGTGTTCATTTTGTGCACATGTGTTAGTGTTACTGTGTGTGTGTGTGTGTGTGTGTGTGTGTGTATTTGTGTGTGTGTGTGTGTGTGTGTGTGTGTGTGTGTGTGTGTGCGCGCACGCGTGCATGAGTCTGTACTCGTATGTGTGTGGTGTGTGTGTATTTGTGTGTGTGTGTGTGTGCGTGCGCACGCGTGCATGAGTCTGTACTCGTGTGTGTGTAAGTGTGTGTGTGGGCATAAGTGTATGTGTGTGCGTGTATGTGTGTTTGTTTGTAAAGGTGTGCATGTCCGTCTGTCCATATGTGCGTATGGGTGTGTGTTTTGTGTGTATGAAGTTTTTTGTTAGAGAGTGAGTGAGTGCGTGTGAGTGAGTGTGTGTGTGTGTGTAGGTGTGACTTGGTGTGTGTGTGTGTGTGTGTGTGTGTGTGTGTGTGTTTGATAGAGAGAGAGAGTGTGGGTTTGTATGTGTGAATGTGTGTGTGCATGAGTTTGTGTGTATGTTTGTGTGTGTATGAGTGTGTATATGTGTTTGTTTGTAAAGGTGTGTGTGTCCGACTGTCTATGTGCGTATTTGTTTGTTTGTTTGCTCAACGCCCAGCCGACCACGAAGGGCCATATCAGGGCGGTGCTGCTTTGACATATAACGTGCGCCACACACAAGAACAGGCTTCATGTCTCTCCCAGTCACATTATTCTGACACCGGACAAACCAGTCCTAGCACTAACCCCATAATGCCAGACGCCAGGCGGAGCACCCACTAGATTGCCAATTTTAAAGTCTTAGGTATGACCCGGCCGGGGTTCGAACCCACGACCTCCCGATCACGGGGCGGACGCCTTACCACTAGGCCAACCGTGCCGGTCTATGTGCGTATAAGTGTGTGTTATGTGTGTATGAGATTTGTGTCAGTCAATGTGTGTGTGTGTGTGTGTGTGTGTGTGTGTGCGTATGTACAGTGTGTGTGTGTGTGTGTGGGTGTTTGTTTGTTTGTTTGCTGAACGCCCAGCCGACCACGAAGGGCCATATCAGGGCGGTGCTGCTTTGACATATAACGTGCGCCACACACAAGACAGAAGTCGCAGCACAGGCTTCATGTCTCACCCAGTCACATTATTCTGACACCGGACCAACCGGAGTGTGTGTGTGTGTGTGTGTGTGTGAATGTGTGTGTGCATGAGTTTGTGTGTATGTTTGTGTGTGTATGAGTGTGTATATGTGTTTGTTTGTAAAGGTGTGTATGTCCGTCTGTCTATGTGCGTATTTGTTTGTTTGTTTCCATAATTATCAGGGCGGTGCTGCTTTGAGATATAACGTGCGCCACACAAAAGGCAGAAGTCGCAGCACAGGCTTCATGTCTCACCCAGTCACATTATTCTGACACCGGACCAACCAGTCCTAGCATGCACTAACCCCATAATGCCAGCCGCCAGGCGGAGCACCCACTAGATTGCCAATTTTAAAGTCTTAGGTATGACCCGGCCTGTGTTCTAACCCACGACCTCCCGATCACGGGGCGGACGCCTTACCACTAGGCCAACCGTGTATGTGCGTATGAGTGTGTGTATTGTGTGTATGAGATTTGTGTGAGTCAATGTGTGTCTGTGTCTGTGGGTGTGTGCGTGCGTACATGCGTGCGTATGTACATGTGTGTGTGTGTGTTTGTGTGGGTGTGTGTCTGTTTGTATAAGAGATAAAGAGAGAGAGAAAGAGAGAGAGAGAGAGAGTGGGAGGGTTGGTTTGTGTTTGTGCGTGTGCGTAAGTGTATGTGTGTGTGTATGTGTGTTTGTTTGTAAAGGTGTGTATGTCCGTCTGTCTATATGTGCGTATGGGGGTGTGTTTTGTGTGTACAGTGAAGTGTGTGTGAGAGAGTGAGTGAGTGCATGTGAGTGAGTGTGTATGTGTGTACGTGTGTAACTTGGGTGTGTGTGTGTGTGTTCGTGTGTGTGTGTGTTTGAGAGAGAGAGAGAGAGAGAGAGAGAGAGAGAGGTTTGTCTTTCGCTGGGGTATGCAGTGCCTTGGCGTTGCACATCTACTTAAGTTCAGATGTTATGGTGCCACAGCAATGCCCAGCCAAGCGTGACCGCAGCATGTTTTGAGAGGCACGCAGCGACAACCGCAGTCAGCGTGAAGACAGCGTGAACGTTCCATTATCCCAGCGAAGCTGGAGGTATCCCGTGAACGCTATACTGTAATCGATTTGAGAAATGTGCACACCGAATAATACATGATAAAGAAGGATTCGTTGTGCCCGGCTACGTGCTACAGTTGGAGATAGAAGTTCACCAAAAATGGGGACCATACTAACAAAAATAC
>NC_090247.1:22729377-22744377 GCF_037325665.1 Littorina saxatilis
GTACAGAAAAGCGTGCTCTCCTTCTCAGCGCATGTACTACCCCGCTCTTCTTGTCAATTCCACTGCCTTTGCCGTGAGGGGTGGACTGACGATGCTACGAGTATACGGTCTTGCTGCGTTGCATTGCGTTCAGTTTCATTCTGTGAGTTCGACAGCTACTTGACGAAATGTTGTATTTTCGCCTTACGCGACTTGTTTTTTTTTTCTCCAGATCTCATATCTGACCTATGAAAATCAAATGTGGACAAAAACTGAAAGACTACAGTAAGTAGGAATAAAACAACAACAACGCAGAGCAAACAACAACCGCTACATTCCGATTTGATTCTTTAGCTCAAATCCTGTAATATTTCATTTTTAGTAACACTTTATTTATGTACGAAAAACAAAACAAGAAATCGATGACGGTATTACATATGCCAGAGACAATATTCAAACACTATTGGTGACAAAGAGAAAGAGAGAGAGAGCATGTTCGATAATTATCAACTGTATTTCACAGAAAGAAGCGTGTGTTGCCTACCTTATGATTAGATTTGAAATTTGTAAATTCTATTTTGAGTTTAAATTAAGTTGACTGGGAATGATATTAACCATAATATATTTACGATTATAAAGGATAAACGAGAGTATGTACGAGGATGTATGTGAGGGTGCGGGTAAGGATGGATATGTGTGGTTTGGGTTATATGTGTATTGATGTGTACTTTTATGTGTCTTTATGTTCTGAGAGTGTGTTTTTATGGGTCACTCTCCTAGAAACTGGTCAGTCGGGACAGCGTACAAAAACATTTAAATAAACAACAAAATAATTACTTTCCTTTATTTTTATGTGTTTTGTTGTCTTCAGTGTTATTTGGAGGAACAGTGTGAACAAGAACTAAAGCGTTTGTAAATTCTGTGATTTGCTTTGCAATGCAGAAGCTCTGAAATCGCCACTTTTTTTCCATTCGAAAGTGTGACGTGCTATCTCTGCACATACACATGCCTCAAATTTACCCATTTGATAACACATTTTTCTACAATTGTTGCAAATTCCTGTGTATGAATTTGATTTCACCCGCCCGATGCGCCCAAACGATCTTTCGATAATAACTTAGTTGCATTTGACAATGTAGAAACAATCGTCTCGCACGTCACGCATGGTGTCCTATTTTTAGCTTCAACGCCTTGCCCAAACATAACTTGTGCATACTGTTTCAGGGGATGGATAATTCTACTCTGACATAGTAAAATATTCGATGTCGTTAATCGCGATTGAGTGAGATTCAAGTTGAGTCTGTAAAGCAAGTTTAATGTGATGTTCTGATAGATCTGCAAGTGGTGTCCGAAAATTTGCGATACGTGTGAGCACATTGCAGAACTATTTTCTGGCAAACTTGCGATCTTTCAACCCATTCGCGCATGAATATAAGGGAGTCCCTGCGGGGGTTACACGGTGCAAACGTGTTTTCGTACAATCGAGCACGCGGTTAGACGCAGGAAAACTTTGTTGTTGCGGGGTCCGCGCCAAAGTTGACGACAGACGTGCGAGACGGTACATGTGATCACAACCTTTGAGGTAAGTTTGAGCTTTACAACGGCTCTATTTTTACTATTTAGCGTGTAGAACTTAAACCACTAATATGATTTTGTCATGTTTACAAACTGAATTCGAAAAAAATGCCTTTCTGTCAGAAAAAACGCAACCAAGTGGCAAATTCATGGGTAGAGTAGATCTAGGTACAGTCCAACGTGAAAAGAAGTTTTCGTTTTTTATGATTGTTTTGCGCCTCTTGTTAGTTTATTTTCTATTTTTTTTAAATGAAGATTAGATCATGTGGTTCAGGTTCATTTGTTTTGTTGAGAATCTCAAGAAATAGCGTTTGAATCTCTCATCATAGCCAGAGCTGTCTCGTTCGTATAGCAGACGCCATTGCTGCTTTCCGCATGCGCCAGCGATGCGTGCGGGACAGAAATTATGACAGATACTGGCATTTTTATTCACACTGGAGCAGATTTTACACAGCGTGTAGTCATTTTTACATTTAGTCAAGTTTTGACTAAATGTTTTAACATAGAGGGGGAATCGAGACGAGGGTCGTGGTGTATGTTTGTGTGTCTGTCTGTGCGTGTGTGTGTGTAGAGCGATTCAGAGTAAACTACTGGACCGATCTTTATGAAATTTGACATGAGAGTTCCTGGGCATGATATCCCCAGACGTTTTTTTCATTTTTTGGATAAATGTCTTTGATGACGTCATATCCGGCTTTTTGTAAAAGTTGAAGCGGCACTGTCATACCCTCATTTTTCAATCAAATTGATTGAAATTTTGGCAAAGCAATCTTCGACGAAGGCCGGACTTTGTGTTGCATTTCAGCTTGGAGGCTTAAAAATTAATTAATGACTTTGGTCATTAAAAATCTGAAAATTGTAATTAAATTTTTTTATTTTTATAAAACGATCCAAAACTACGTTCATTTTATTCTTCATCATTTTCTGATCCAAAAACATATAAATATGTTATATTGGGATTAAAAACAAGCTCTGAAAATTAAAAATATCAAAATTATGATTAAAATTAAATTTCCGAAATCGATTTAAAAACAATTCCATCTTATTCCTTGTCGGTTCCTGATTCCAAAAACATATAGATATGATATGTTTGGATTAAAAACACGCTCAGAAAGTTCAAACGAAGAGAGGTGCAGTAAAGCGGGCTTATGCAGCACAGCGAAACCACTACCGCCCTAAACAGGCTCGTCAGTTTCACTGCGGTCATTGTTAAAAAAATGCAGTGCGTTCAGTTTCATTCTGTGAGTTCCACAGCTTGACTAAATGTAGTAATTTCGCCTTACGCGACTTGTTGTTTCTTTGTGTTACGAGGATGTGTTCAGGACAGAACCACTCTGGTTTCCAATGTGTGTATCTTGGGATCTTGACGGTTGTAACATGCACTGTTATGTACCTCAATGTGAGATGTAAAGCTGTGGTAGCAATTAAAATATCTGACTCCAACTGTTGCATACTTTTTTTCAGATGCCAGGATGCTGCTAATGCTCCTATCCTTTCTGCCAGTCCAGTCAATGCTGATCCAGGAGCAGATCAGAGAGACCGGTACGTTTCTACTGTAAATAATTGTTTTAACATGTTTTTCATTAATCTTAATCTTATTATACTGGAATGACTTTGCTTGCATGCAGTCATTTTTTTAATTTTCTGTATCCATACTGATTTGTGCAGACATTCCTAGCAAAGTCTTTCCATGGCATGGTAAGTGCAGGTTACACATGGAATCAATTATATTTATACATGTATTTCAAGTACCAAATTACTCCTAGTTGGTATGAATGGAGAGCTTCAGTTTGCTTTTCTGAGGTAGACATTTCCAAGTTTATTGGTGTCACTTGCTCCTTGTATTTTTAATTCATGATGTAAACCTTTTTAGTTACTATTTTTAATTTTTCTATTTTAAGAAAGGTTCATTTGTTTGTCCACAGATTGACACACTGGATGGGAATAGGGTGGTTGTCCGTTTCCTTAGGAAACAAGGATCATCGTTTGTGTGGCCTGCTGTGGAGGAGATATTTTTTGTGAAGTTTGATGAAGTAGTTGAGGTGCTGCCTGTCCCAAATCTTGACAGGCGTGGCAGACACACATTTCAATAAAAAGTTGTTTCGTTTTGACTGAAATAAACCCATGGTTAACTGATATTGGTGTCTGTGTTTGTTTGCGGTGTCCATGGTTACACGCGAGACGTTCTGTGTCATTTGATGAATATCTGCATGCATTACCAAGATTTTTCAAAGTATGTCCATATTCCTGTTTTAAGTATTCATGGAGATTCTTTAAATCATACAATTTTGCAGATAGCAATATCTGATCACTTGCTGGAAAGGTTTTCTGTAAATGATGAAATGGTTGATCTGGCGTCCTCATAGTAATCCCCCCATTATGTAAGTGTATGGTATATTTTGAAACTTCTGGTACTTCTATGAAGCAATTTCTATTGTATCTCATTGGAAATTGCATGATAATCACTTGTATTTTTTATGATAAGAGTAAAAACGTGCCTCTAATGGTGTCCTGTGATACACGCGAGACGAGGCAACCTTCAACACATTATCTTAAATTACAACATTTCCAAAAGTTTATCTTGCTTTTCAAAACCTTGTGTTGGAAAGTTGAGATGTTAAACAAACCAAACACACCAAAATATTTCAATTTTGACTAACTTTATTTTTGGGCACTCATGTCACACATCTGACCAGTTTTCAGGAGAGTGACCCTTATGTGATGTTATTTCGTACACGAGCCAACAGAACAATTTATGTTTGTTGCATTCAGACAATAAAGTTGTATTGAATTGAATTGAATTGAATTAAATTGAAAATTCTAAGTAGCGACGTAAACATCTTTCATACGTACACTGATGTGGATCGTGTCAACACTTCGTTTTGTTTACGTTCCAGGCACACAATCTTCTCGGGCTGTTTGTAAAATATCTGTTTGGCGCCTGCGACGATAGACGTGTCACGTGACCGATCCGAACACAGTCCGTCTGAATTTGCAGAACTGGAAACAATGCCCTGACACTCTGCACATATAATTTCTTGCCTTTAATTTCGAGATTTCAACACAGCAGCGAGATAATAATTTCTGGGGCATGCACAAAACGACCAGACAACTCCTAGTAATGCACAAAACGAACAGACAGTTCTCGGGACGCTGTATATGTGGCCACGAATGTCAAGGTCGCCTGTTGCCTGTCGCCGCCATTTACGAACTGCACGCATTTCTCGGCAAAGCTGATCATTTTCACGGTTTTCTCGAATAAGGGTGAGTTCACACGCATTTCGTGAAACACAGACATTACATTCAAGCTGGACATGTTTCCAGAACTTCAGATCTTTCTAGCTGTTGCCTCACTTGTGTGAAAAGTAACTTTCAGAAGGCTGTCGATAGCAAACTGCCAAAGCTAACACAATGGAGTTTCAGCTAAAGTCAGTGATGCTGTCAAGAATCGTTCTGTCAAAACAAAAATATGTTAGTCAACTTATGGAAATATCGTATCGAGGGAGTCCTCACGTTTTGGTAAAAGGAAGTTTCATGACGTACATAGCAACAGACTAGAACACTTAGCTGGAGCCATGCTCACAAAATAAAATAATTTTAGTGAACAGCCAGGGCAGCTTGCAACAAGCACTCTCACAGCTAAAGTCCAAACTGATCAAAAATTGTTTTGCAAAGGTAAGGACACAAACATAATCCTGCGCGCATGCATTATGGAAGAGATTATCACTAACATGGACACACATATACACTTATAAGTGATGAAGTCTCTTGTGTATTGCATCCTCTTTGTGTTGGGGAAGGAGATATGTGCCAATGAAATAACACGGCGACATGTTTCTGAAATTTGGAGCACAACAATTGAAAAACATTTTTTCTTCAAAGGTTGTGGTACAACGACAGAATTTATTTTCAATATATTTGTCTTGTGGTGTACAAATGTAAGAGATTTGCTTTTGAGATGGAGCTTGGAAGTAAGGAAGAAATTCATTTAATGTTGCACACGTGCTTCGCTATATAAGTCATTAGTTTTAGAGATAATTAGTAGATAAATAAAACAAAGAGCGTTTAACTGTAAATTCTAATATTTCAGATAAAATAGTTTTCTTTGTCAATGAAATGATTGTGCAAACTGAAACCTAATGTTGTGAGACTGAAAGAACAATTCTAAAAGTTCTGATAAAAAAGTATTTGTAAAAATAATGACATTGGAGGAAGATTGAAAATAAATGGTGTGTGTATGCATGTGTGTGTGTGTGTGTGTGTGTGTGTGTGTGTGTGTGTGTGTGTGTGTGTGTGTGTGTGTGTTTGTGTGTGTGTTTGTGTGTGTGTGTGTTTGTGTGTGTGTAGAGTTTGTTGGTTAATATGTATGTTTTGTCTTAGACTTTTGTACAATACAGAGATGCATGCTTGGTGACTCTTGGTTACTATTATTGCATTCGTTAAAATCCCCCGCAAAGCATTGTGCATTATGGCATGTTAGGTGTTGTGTGAGGTAACGCTTATTATGTGTTGTGTTGTTTTGACTTGTGATATTTTGTGCATTTTAGTGCTGTGTTATGTATAGTTTTGCTATGTTTTGTTTTGTTTGTTTGCTTGTTCCTCTTATTTGACTCTTTACACAGTGAATGGGTATGCAAGTGCATTTTTATAGAACATAAACGAACGAACGAAAAACAGGTCTTCCAACATCAAAACCCAGTCCAGCGCAGCAGACTGAACTGGCACGCTTTTTATCGCTATGAGTGGCGTGCCAATTCAGTCTGCTGCGCTGAACTTGGTTTTGATGTTGGAAGGCCTGTTTTTCGTAATTGTTGTTTCGCGTTCACATTTCCATACCACCCAAGCGCGTTGTTGCTTTTGTACCAAAAACGATTCCCTATTGTAATATTCATTTGTGTTGAAGTGTGCAAAATGCTGAATTTGTGCAACTATACTGTAAAACGTTATTACAATTTAATCAAACTTTTCTAAAAAGTTCCAGTACGTCACAAAAACGCATCAAAACGCCATGATATTTTATACACTGTTTAGCATTTGTGTTATCAATACTCATGTCAAATTTAAAAGCAATACAATAAGCCATTCCAAAACAACAGGGTTTTACCCACATAGCCTACAAGAAATGACGCCAAAACAGCTGCTAGGCACAACACCTTAACCAAATCAATTTGTGTGGGTAGAAAATGAGTTGTTCTTCAATTTGCGATCAAAAACGGGGTCACCCCTCCTTATTTTGATTTGTTGTGTATTTTAGTGTCTGCAAATTTACTTTTGCGAATTTGATTTTTTGGGGGTGTCCTAGGTCTCCGGTACACTGCATAAAAACTAATTGATGAAAAATGAAACTCTTTGTTTTAAACGGTAGGGGGATGAATTACCTTTCTGACAATATACTTGGTTTTACTATAACTGGCCGCATCACAAAGTTCTACAGCTAAATGTATGTGTTTAGTTTTTGATGGCGATTAGTGTAGACTAACTGTCTTATCTTCTTGCTCTTGTTTGCATTTTCACCAGAAATGGTGTCTTTGTGCAGTGACAGACTTTCTATAAATTACCCAGGAATAAGGTTAGAAATGTAGTCATAGTACAAAAACTTGTTTTTTTCAGAATTTGTGTGTGTGCCTATATCTACCCAGGAAACTAATTCTGTTAAAAGATATGACGAAATTGCTCTTGTGCATCAAGGGACCTGTTTATAGTACACAAAACAAAGTTCAATCTGTATTTTTTCAGAAGATGAATGTTTCCCAAAAACTTCATATTGTATTCAAAAAGGCACACAATAACGTCCAATTTAACCCATAATTTATTCAAATATAACAAAACACATTTTCTGGAGATTTGTAACAAGAACATTGAAATAGAAATTGAAAATTTTGCCAAAAAAACAAATCTAAATGTCATTGACACCTCTGCCTTTAAAGGCATATGTACTCGATGACTATACACGCTAATTGCTTTACCAACAGCTGGAGACATGCTAAATTAAGTTCCCTGCAAAATATTGTGGTCTAGGACCCCTTCAATGTTGAGATATGTTAATTTTCATTTTGATCTGGATCGTCCTATTTATAGATTTGGCAACACATGTAACGTTGATGCAAGGGAGCTAACACCGCGGCTTTGTTGACATCCTCACTTTTTCAGAGGCTAGAACAAGCTGTAATGCATGTATTATGGTCCGCGCATGGTGACATATCGTCATTATATGGTCTTATGGTGCGTTTGACATCGATTATGGGCAAACTACACTTTGTAAACACGGGAGCGCGTACATATGCCTTTAAAGCTTTTTGTGAAAAAAAGCTATCGTGTTTAGATAAAAACTGAACAATTGGTTTTCAGTTGAATAGAGGTTCTGTAATCAAAATGAAGGAGTGAAAGAAAACAAATTAATAAAATGCCTTTACCCAAAACCCAAGCTCTTTACGTAAGTGAAGGTGAATTAAAAAACAAATTGATTGCTAATGTTTCAAAAGTCAGAATAAAAAAACAAGAATGGTTGGTTATTGGAATGTTTACATTATGAACAAGCAAAACGTTCCAGTGGCATTTAAACGTGGACAGACAGACACAAATTAATGACACAGATAATGAACGTACACAAAATTTTGCAAGAATCTCGCTGACAAAACTTGTTCTTTAACAACAAAAAGTAAAGATAAAATGAAATGTATAATCTACCCCCATCCAGTTAAGTAAGGATAAAATGAAATGTATAATCTACCCTCATCCAGTGAAGTAAGGATAAAATGAAATGTATAATCTACCCCCATCCAGTGAAGTAAGGATAAAATGAAATGTATAATCTACCCTCATCCAGTGAAGTAAGGATAAAATGAAATGTATAATCAACCCTCATCCAGTGAAGTAAGGATAAAATGAAATGTATAATCTACCCCCATCCAGTGAAGTAAGGATAAAATGAATTGTATAATCTACCCCCATCCAGTGAAGTAAGGATATAATGAATTGTATAATCTACCCCCATCCAGCGAAGTAAGGATAAAATGAAATGTATAATCTACCCCCATCCAGCGAAGTAAGGATAAAATGAATTGTATAATCTACCCCCATCCAGTGAAGTAAGGATATAATGAATTGTATAATCTACCCCCATCCAGTGAAGTAAGGATAAAATGAATTGTATAATCTACCCCCATCCAGTGAAGTAAGGATAAAATGAAATGTATAATCTACCCCCATCCAGTGAAGTAAGGATATAATGAATTGTATAATCTACCCCCATCCAGCGAAGTAAGGATAAAATGAAATGTATAATCTACCCCCATCCAGCGAAGTAAGGATAAAATGAATTGTATAATCTACCCCCATCCAATGAAGTAAGGATATAATGAATTGTATAATCTACCCCCATCCAGTGAAGTAAGGATATAATGAATTGTATCATCTACCCCCATCCAGCGAAGTAAGGATAAAATGAATTGTATAATCTACCCCCATCCAGTGAAGTAAGGATAAAATGAAATGTATAATCTACCCCCATCCAGTGAAGTAAGGATATAATGAATTGTATAATCTACCCCCATCCAGCGAAGTAAGGATAAAATGAAATGTATAATCTACCCCCATCCAGCGAAGTAAGGATAAAATGAATTGTATAATCTACCTCCATCCAGTGAAGTAAGGATATAATGAAATGTATAATCTACCCCCATCCAGTGAAGTAAGGATAAAATGAAATGTATAATCTACCCCCATCCAGTGAAGTAAGGATATAATGAATTGTATAATCTACCCCCATCCAGCGAAGTAAGGATAAAATGAAATGTATAATCTACCCCCATCCAGCGAAGTAAGGATATAATGAATTGTATAATCAACCCTCATCCAGTGAAGTAAGAATACAGAATACAGAATACAGTATTTATTGAGCCAAGTGACATTAAAAAACATTTAAAGCACAAGGAATTTCGCGTAGTGTTGGTAAAATCACGCACACACACACACCCACACACACACTGACACACACACACACACGCCCACACATACACTGACATACACACCAACACACACACGCCCACACTACAGCAGTCACGATCACACCATCACACGCAGGGCAGACATGAGGTAAAACAAATGACAATCATCTATTAAAAGAAAATGTACAAAGAGTGGTCTAAGATGCTGGTGGAAGGGTCTACACAGAATACAATTTTATAATCTAATGCATAGTTAGAACTAGCCCATCCCCTCCACCCACCCACTCATGAATAACTAAAATAATGCAGCTAAAGAAAATGTTGAACATTTGGAAATCAGGAATCACACATCAAAGTCCCACTCAACCCCCTCCCCACCACCACCACCACCACTACCTAACACTGAGTCACAGGATGTGGTGAGCTCACCGCCAGCAGGATCACCGACTGCGAAGCTGCCCAACTGAGGGATGGGATGCGTTAAGGGAGGAAACAGCTTGGGGGTAAAATGAAATGTATAATCTACCCCCATCCAGTCAAGTAAGGATACAATGAATTGTATAATCTACCCCCCATCAGTGAAGTAAGGATACAATGAAATGTATAATCTACCCCCACCCAGTGAAGTAAGGATATAATGAATTGTATAATCTACCCCCATCCAGTGAAGTAAGGATATAATGAATTGTATAATCTACCCCCATCCAGTGAAGTAAGGATATAATGAAGTGTATAATCAACCCCCATCCAGTGAAGTAAGGATAAAATGAAATGTATAATCTACCCCCATCCAGTGAAGTAAGGATATAATGAATTGTATAATCTACCCCCATCCAGTGAAGTAAGGATATAATGAAATGTATAATCAACCCCCATCCAGTGAAGTAAGGATATAATGAATTGTATAATCTACCCCCATCCAGTGAAGTAAGGATATAATGAATTGTATAATCAACCCTCATCCAGTGAAGTAATGATAAAATGAAATGTATAATCTACCCCCATCCAGTGAAGTAAGGATACAATGCATTGTATAATCTACCCCCCATCAGTGAAGTAAGGATACAATGAAATGTATAATCTACCCCCACCCAGTGAAGTAAGGATATAATGAATTGTATAATCTACCCCCATCCAGTGAAGTAAGGATATAATGAATTGTATAATCTACCCCCATCCAGTGAAGTAAGGATATAATGAATTGTATAATCTACCCCCATCCAGTGAAGTAAGGATATAATGAATTGTATAATCTACCCCCATCCAGTGAAGTAAGGATATAATGAATTGTATAATCTACCCCCATCCAGTGAAGTAAGGATAAAATGAATTGTATAATCTACCCCCATCCAGTGAAGTAAGGATATAATGAATTGTATAATCAACCCTCATCCAGTGAAGTAATGATAAAATGAAATGTATAATCTACCCCCATCCAGTGAAGTAAGGATACAATGCATTGTATAATCTACCCCCCATCAGTGAAGTAAGGATACAATGAAATGTATAATCTACCCCCACCCAGTGAAGTAAGGATATAATGAATTGTATAATCTACCCCCATCCAGTGAAGTAAGGATATAATGAATTGTATAATCTACCCCCATCCAGTGAAGTAAGGATATAATGAATTGTATAATCTACCCCCATCCAGTGAAGTAAGGATAAAATGAATTGTATAATCTACCCCCATCCAGTGAAGTAAGGATATAATGAAGTGTATAATCAACCCCCATCCAGTGAAGTAAGGATAAAATGAAATGTATAATCTACCCCCATCCAGTGAAGTAAGGATAAAATGAATTGTATAATCTACCCCCATCCAGTGAAGTAAGGATCAAATGAATTGTATAATCTACCCCCATCCAGTGAAGTAAGGATAAAATGAATTGTATAATCTACCCCCATCCAGTGAAGTAAGGATAAAATGAATTGTATAATCTACCCCCATCCAGTGAAGTAAGGATATAATGAATTGTATAATCTACCCCCATCCAGTGAAGTAAGGATCAAATGAATTGTATAATCTACCCCCATCCAGTGAAGTAAGAATATAATGAATTGTATAATCTACCCCCATCCAGTGAAGTAAGGATATAATGAATTGTATAATCTACCCCCATCCAGTGAAGTAAGGATATAATGGAATGTATAATCTACCCCCATCCAGCGAAGTAAGGATATAATGAATTGTATAATCTAACCCCATCCAGTGAAGTAAGGATATAATGAAATGTATAATCTACCCACATCCAGTGAAGTAAGAATATAATGAATTGTATAATCTACCCCCATCCAGTGAAGTAAGGATATAATGAAGTGTATAATCAACCCCCATCCAGTGAAGTAAGGATAAAATGAAATGTATAATCTACCCCCATCCAGTGAAGTAAGGATATAATGAATTGTATAATCTACCCCCATCCAGTGAAGTAAGGATATAATGAATTGTATAATCTACCCCCATCCAGTGAAGTAAGGATAAAATGAAATGTATAATCTACCCCCATCCAGTGAAGTAAGGATATAATGAATTGTATAATCTACCCCCATCCAGTGAAGTAAGGATAAAATGAATTGTATAATCTACCCCCATCCAGTGAAGTAAGGATAAAATGAATTGTATAATCTACCCCCATCCAGTGAAGTAAGGATAAAATGAATTGTATAATCTACCCCCATCCAGTGAAGTAAGGATAAAATGAATTGTATAATCTACCCCCATCCAGTGAGGTAAAGATAAAATGAATTGTATAATCTACCCCCATCCAGTGAAGTAAGGATATAATGAATTGTATAATCTACCCCCATCCAGTGAAGTAAGGATCAAATGATTTGTATAATCTACCCCCATCCAGTGAAGTAAGGATATAATGAATTGTATAATCTACCCCCATCCAGTGAAGTAAGGATATAATGAATTGTATAATCTACTCCATCCAGTGAAGTAAGGATATAATGAAATGTATAATCTACCCCCATCCAGCGAAGTAAGGATATAATGAATTGTATAATCTAACCCCATCCAGTGAAGTAAGGATATAATGAAATGTATAATCTACCCCCATCCAGTGAAGTAAGAATATAATGAATTGTATAATCTACCCCCATACAGTGAAGTAAGGATATAATGAAGTGTATAATCAACCCCCATCCAGTGAAGTAAGGATAAAATGAAATGTATAATCTACCCCCATCCAGTGAAGTAAGGATATAATGAATTGTATAATCTACCCCCATCCAGTGAAGTAAGGATATAATGAATTGTATAATCTACCCCCATCCAGTGAAGTAAGGATAAAATGAAATGTATAATCTACCCCCATCCAGTGAAGTAAGGATATAATGAATTGTATAATCTACCCCCATCCAGTGAAGTAAGGATAAAATGAATTGTATAATCTACCCCCATCCAGTGAAGTAAGGATAAAATGAATTGTATAATCTACCCCCATCCAGTGAAGTAAGGATAAAATGAATTGTATAATCTACCCCCATCCAGTGAAGTAAGGATATAATGAATTGTATAATCTACCCCCATCCAGTGAAGTAAGGATACAATGAATTGTATAATCTACCCCCATCCAGTGAAGTAAGGATATAATGAAATGTATAATCTACCCCCATCCAGTGAAGTAAGGATATAATGAATTGTATAATCTACCCCCATCCAGTGAAGTAAGGATATAATGAAATGTATAATCTACCCCCATCCAGTGAAGTAAGGATATAATGAAGTGTATAATCAACCCCCATCCAGTGAAGTAAGGATAAAATGAAATGTATAATCTACCCCCATCCAGTGAAGTAAGGATATAATGAATTGTATAATCTACCCCCATCCAGTGAAGTAAGGATATAATGAATTGTATAATCTACCCCCATCCAGTGAAGTAAGGATAAAATGAAATGTATAATCTACCCCCATCCAGTGAAGTAAGGATATAATGAATTGTATAATCTACCCCCATCCAGTGAAGTAAGGATAAAATGAATTGTATAATCTACCCCCATCCAGTGAAGTAAGGATAAAATGAATTGTATAATCTACCCACATCCAGTGAAGTAAGGATCAAATGAATTGTATAATCTACCCCCATCCAGTGAAGTAAGGATAAAATGAATTGTATAATCTACCCCCATCCAGTGAGGTAAGGATAAAATGAATTGTATAATCTACCCCCATCCAGTGAAGTAAGGATATAATGAATTGTATAATCTACCCCCATCCAGTGAAGTAAGGATCAAATGATTTGTATAATCTACCCCCATCCAGTGAAGTAAGGATATAATGAATTGTATAATCTACCCCCATCCAGTGAAGTAAGGATATAATGAATTGTATAATCTACCCCCATCCAGTGAAGTAAGGATATAATGAAATGTATAATCTACCCCCATCCAGCGAAGTAAGGATATAATGAATTGTATAATCTAACCCCATCCAGTGAAGTAAGGATATAATGAAATGTATAATCTACCCCCATCCAGTGAAGTAAGAATATAATGAATTGTATAATCTACCCCCATACAGTGAAGTAAGGATATAATGAAGTGTATAATCAACCCCCATCCAGTGAAGTAAGGATAAAATGAAATGTATAATCTACCCCCATCCAGTGAAGTAAGGATATAATGAATTGTATAATCTACCCCCATCCAGTGAAGTAAGGATATAATGAATTGTATAATCTACCCCCATCCAGTGAAGTAAGGATAAAATGAAATGTATAATCTACCCCCATCCAGTGAAGTAAGGATATAATGAATTGTATAATCTACCCCCATCCAGTGAAGTAAGGATAAAATGAATTGTATAATCTACCCCCATCCAGTGAAGTAAGGATAAAATGAATTGTATAATCTACCCCCATCCAGTGAAGTAAGGATAAAATGAATTGTATAATCTACCCCCATCCAGTGAAGTAAGGATATAATGAATTGTATAATCTACCTCCATCCAGTGAAGTAAGGATACAATGAATTGTATAATCTACCCCCATCCAGTGAAGTAAGGATATAATGAAATGTATAATCTACCCCCATCCAGTGAAGTAAGGATATAATGAATTGTATAATCTACCCCCATCCAGTGAAGTAAGGATATAATGAAATGTATAATCTACCCCCATCCAGTGAAGTAAGGATATAATGAAGTGTATAATCAACCCCCATCCAGTGAAGTAAGGATAAAATGAAATGTATAATCTACCCCCATCCAGTGAAGTAAGGATATAATGAATTGTATAATCTACCCCCATCCAGTGAAGTAAGGATATAATGAATTGTATAATCTACCCCCATCCAGTGAAGTAAGGATAAAATGAAATGTATAATCAACCCCCATCCAGTGAAGTAAGGATAAAATGAATTGTATAATCAACGCCATTTTAATGAAGAAAGTGAGAGTGAAAGGCTGCGAACTGCACAACTTTGTTAAAACCAAAGGACCTCCCTTAAAGAGAGTAAGAGTATTGAGATCCTAACTAACACGGTTCAC
>NC_090247.1:22751877-22787086 GCF_037325665.1 Littorina saxatilis
CTCTGCTCGTTTTTATCTATAAAAAAAATCGCTGGTCATAGTGGCCTTTTTTTCTGAAGCTGTTTAGCTCGCGCCGTGCGGTACGCTTTTTTGGCCTGCACTCTAGGTCGAACCGCTTTATTTGACGCGTTCAGTGTCCGTGTTGTGCCATACAGTACGTCAGTCTCATGCGTTCGCCGGCCCGCAAGAATGTTTCGTTTAATTTGTTTACAGCTGTCTGAATACTATTTGCGACAACTGATATGAAAAACGAGTAACAAGGGTTTGTGAATTCGATGTCCACCAATGAAATAATGAATGGACAGACGTTCACCCAAAGGACGAGCATAAGTAAATGTGTGCAGCTATTCCTGTGCAACATGATCAGAGCAAAAACGGGGAGACATGTTACTCCGTCACGGCGGAGGGCTGACCGTGCACCCAAAAGCGGACTCTACCAAATGGGTATTTTTTGAAAGCTTGGGACCTGCCGAACATAAAAATCGATGTTAACAAGAAATATTCAAGGGCGCACTTTCTCTTCTCAGTCAAAATTCAACTATACCCTGAAGAGTGATGCACGAGCATTTCAGACGCTTGCCTCTGAAAAAAGAAGTTCTCAGTCAAATTACGAACTCAAACTGGTACGTTTTACATATAAATGTGTTAGTTGGTATCTTTTGATTATCACAAAACAATTTGCGACTGCTTTGGCCGAGGATGCTGGTGACAGTATCATTATTATGAACCCTACCCTAAATCCAGGAAAGACGTCGTCCAAAATGTAGGTAAGTTTTGATTAAAAATAAATTCACACAAGACTAGTATTGTTGTTTGGCTTCAATGGATATATTTTCGTCAAGTATGATGTCTTTACATAATATCTGTATAATATGAATGGATTTGAACCATATACTATGTCACTATGACCTTCCAATCTTCCTAACCCCCAGCCCAGTAAAGCGTGCGAGACGTTTCCTGAAAAAATGTCGCTTTGTGGTGCGAGTTCAGTGTGACATGATTAGTTTCCAGAACCCCATTTTTGACTTTCAAAGTTTATCTACATACATTTAGCAATGCTCGAGCAAAATATGACAACTTAATGGTGCCTTTTGGTTTAATGCTATGGTAAAATTGCTAGTGATAGTGTTTACAGCTTGAAACAAAACATAACAGATGGGAATAGTCTTCCTCAATCTGGTTCAGAGCATAATGTATTTCTATTTTCAGAGGTAGCATTATTTCTGATAAGAGCTAGAGCCAATATAATGATGCTGAATATTTGACAAATGAACTTTGTGACTCATCTGAGTAGCAAGATAGCCTTCGTGATCGTCAGCGTAAGGCTGGCTGTCTTCAAGGCAATTCCTAGATGAACAACTTAACACTGCGTTCGATTATTCGCCCGTTTCTTAAGCTAGAGCTTTGAGACTTTACACGCGTCTAGGGCTACATGTACGCTTTACAATACGTACAATATAGTTGACTCTCGCGTTATTTAAAGGTCACAACAAGGTCATTACCAGGCAAAAACGAGGGAAAACCGAGGGAAAGTACCATTTTCTGCAACTGTTTGCAAGAAAAAGATTTCAAATTCAATTATTTTTGGGGGATTAACGCATCTCTAGACATGACAATCATCCGATTATCAGACATCAATTGTGGAGGTCACGACAAGGTCATTACCGGGTAAAAACGAGGGAAACCCGAGGGAAAATACCATTTTCTGCAACTTGTGTGTAAGTAAAAGCTTTCAAACTCCATCTTCTTCTGGTATTGGCGCATCTCTAGGCATGACAATCATCTGATTAACAGTCCTCAATTTTCAAGGTCACAACCAGGTCATTACCAGATAGAACCGAGAGAAAACCGAGGGAAAATACCATTTTCTATAACTTTTTTGTAAGTAAGAGCTTATAAACTCCATCTTCTTCTGGGATTAGCGCTGATTTCAATGACCCTGAAGTCCGAGGAAAGTTTTCTTGACCCATGCCTACTTTGAAGGTCATGACAAGGTCAAATTTACACGTTTTCTATTTGGGAATATCTTTTACGGTCAAATAAAATACTTTCTGGACGTCAGCTATTTTCGAAGCTAAAGCTTAATTACAACTTTACACACGTCTTGGGATATATGAGACATAACGCAAATATTGTTGACTCTCGTAATATTTAAAGGTCACACAACAAGGTCATCACCAGGTAAAACCGAAGAAAAACCGAGGGAAAGTACCATTTTCTGCAACTGTTTGTAAGAATGAACTTTCAAATTCAATTGTTTCCTGGGATTAGCGCATCTCTAGACATGACAATCATCTGATTAACAGTCATGAATTGTGGAGGTCACGACAAGGTCATTACCGGGGAAAACCGAGGGAAAATACCATTTTCTGCAACTTGTGTGTAAGTAAATGCTTTCAAACTCCATCTTTTTCTGGTATTGGCGCATCTCTAGACATGACAATCATCTGATTAACAGTCCTCAATTTTCAAGGTCACAACAAGGTCATTACCAGATAAAACCGATGAAAACCGAGGGAAAATACCATTTTCTGCAACTTTTTTGTAAGTAAGAGCTTATAAACTCCATCTTCTTCTAGGATTAGCGCTGATGTCAATGACCCTGAAGTCTTTGGAAAGTTTTCTTGACCCATGCAATGTTTGAAGGTCATGACAAGGATGGGATTTTACACACGTCTAGGGCATTATAAGACATGAAACAAATATTGTTGACTCTCGTAATATTTAAAGGTCACACAACAAGGTCATTACTGGGTAAAACGACGGAAAATATATCAACTTCATGACTCGTCTGAGTGCCAGGACAGCCGGTGTGATCCTCAGAGTCAGGCTTGCAGACCGCAAGGCTATCGGTAGATGAACACCTTAACATTGACTTTTTCTTCTCTCTCCCCTTCTCTTCTACCCCTATTACATCCAGCCCCGCCCACCCCCCTAGAGCCTCTGTGGGCGAAGGAAGATGTCATGAATCTGCCTCAACAGCTTTAGCTTAGAAAATAGCCGAACACAAATAGAAAACGTGTAAACTTGACCTTGTCATGACCTTCAAACTAGGCATGGGCCAAGAAAACTTTCCTCGGACTTCAGGGTCATAGAAATCAGCGCTAATCCCAGAAGAAGATGGAGTTTATAAGCTCTTACTTACAAACAAGTTATAGAAAATTGTATTTTTTCTCCGTTTTCTCTCGGTTCTATCTGGTAATGACCTGGTTGTGACCTTGAAAATTGAGGACTGTTAATCAGATGATTGTCATGCCTAGAGATGCGCCAATACCAGAAGAAGATGGAGTTTGAAAGCTTTTACTTTCACACAAGTTGCAGAAAATGGTATTTTCCCTCGGTTTTCCCTCGTTTTTGCCTGGTAATGACCTTGTCGTGACCTCCACAATTGATGTCTGATAATCGGATGATTGTCATGTCTAGAGATGCGTTAATCCCCCAAAAATAATTGAATTTGAAAGCTTTTTCTAACAAACAGTTGCAGAAAATGGTACTTTCCGTCGGTTTTCCCTCGTTTTTGCCTGGTAATGACCTTGTTGTGACCTTTAAATAACGCGAGAGTCAACTATATTGTATGTATTGTAAAGCGTTCATGTAGCCCTAGACGCGTGTAAAGTTTCAAAGCTCTAGCTTAAGAAACGGGCGAATAATCGAACGCAGTGTTAAGTTGTTCATCTAGGAATTGCCTTGAAGACAGCCAGCCTTACGCTGACGATCACGAAGGCTCTTCTGCTACTCAGATGAGTCACAAAGTTCATTTTTCAAATATTCAGCATCATTATATTGGCTCTAGCTCTTATCAGAAATAATTCTACCTCTGAACATAGAAATACATTATGCTCTGAACCAGATTGAGGAAGACTACTCCCCTCTGTTATGTTTTGTTTCAAGCTGTAAACACATCACTAGGATTTTTTACCATAGCATTAAACCAAAAGGCACCATTAAGTTGTCATATTTTGCTCGTGCATTGCTAAATGTATGTAGATAAACTTCGAAAGTCAGAAATGGGGTTCTGGAAACTAATCATGTCACACTGAACTCGCACCACAAAGCGACATTTGTTCAGGAAACGTCTCGCACGCTTTACTGGGCTGGGGGTTAGGAAGATTGGAAGGTCATAGTGACATAGTATATGGTTCAAATCCATTCATATTTTACAGATATTATGTAAAGACATCATACTTGACGAAAATATATCCATTGAAGCCAAACAACAATACTAGTCTTGTGTGAATTTATTTTTAATCAAAACTTACCTACATTTTGGACGACGTCTTTCCTGCATTTAGGTTAGGGTTCATAATAATGATACTGTCACCAGCATCCTCGGCCAAAGCAGTCGCAAATTGTTTTGTGATAATCAAAAGATACCAACTAACACATTTATATGTAAAATGTACCAGTTTGAGTTCGTAATTTGACTGAGAACTTCTTTTTTCAGAGGCAAGCGTCTGAAATGCTCGTGCATCACTCTTCAGGGTATAGTTGAATTTTGACTGAAAAGAGAAAGTGCGCCCTTGAATATTTCTTGTTAACATCGATTTTTATGTTCGGCAGGCCCCAAGCTTTCAAAAAATACCCATTTGGTTGAGTCCGCTTTTGGGTGCACGGTCAGCCCTCCGCCGTGACGGAGTATGTGCTTGGTTACCCCTCCCCACTATTCACACGAGAGGCTTCTGTACAGCTAGCTAAGTGAGCGAAGTTCCTCCTCCACACACTAACACCAAGCCAGCAATGTAAAATGCGGGACATGTTCTCATCGCGGACGCACCCATATTTATTTATAGCGTAGAGACGCTTCATCCTTCTTTGCGCTGCGGTGCGAAAGTGAGACCGGCCAGCCAGCGCGCGGGAAAAGAGCCACTCCCTGCCGCACAAGGAAGTTCGCGTATAGCGGCTGCTGTCGGCTGTGTTTATATCACGTTTATATTAACATACTGTCTGTTCTGTCCGACTGACAGTGCTGCAAAAAGTAACTGAACGAAAAAATATGTTTGTTTGTGAACATCCTTTTTAAATGACCATAAAAACACCGCAGAAAATGGTGTAGATTAAAATTAAATCAAATTTACTTAGGCGGCAATACCCGCTGCATCGCTGTAGTTATGCAAACATGATTCAAGTCAGTGTCTTTTCACGAACTAACCGTCGTTATTTTTGTGTGTTTTAGTCAAATACAAATACATACTGTATACATGGTCACTTAAGCCTGAGAAAATATGTCAGGAATAAATCGTTAACGAAATAGTTCCCGGTCAAATCGGTAACTAAGGCATTTAGTCAATTTGGCGTCGTCCCAGCACCTCTAAAGTGAAATGGGTAGTCAATTGCACGGTGCTAAGAAATTATCATGTAAGAAAAACTGTAAAATACAGCAACTTAAACAACATTATTGTGACCTAGCTGACTTTAATTAAAGAATCTTGATCGATCGATGATTGTCTTATTTCTTATCGGTTGCTTCTTTCTTGTTCAGAAAGCTCTCTCTCTCTCTCTCTCTCTCTCTCTCTCTCTCTCTCTCTCTCTCTCTCTCTCTTTTTTTTCCTAGTCATAGTTATAGTAAAATAGTTTAGTCCCTCTTTAGGGCGAGGGCCAGATGCAAAAAAGCATATCTATGCTTATTCTTGTCACCCTCGAAAAATAAAGATTTGTCATTGTCATGTCATTGTCTCTCTGTCTCTCTCTCTCTCTCTGTCTCTCTCTCTCTCTCTCTCTTTCTCTCTCTCTCTCTCTCTCACTCTCTCCCTCCCTCTCTCTCTCTCTCTCTCTCTCTCTCTTTCTCTGAGTCAGTTACACACACACACACACACACACACACACACACACACACACACACGCACGCACACACACCGTCACACACACACACGCACACACACACACACACACACACACACACACACACACACACACACACACACATGAATTGAGATGAATTAACGAGGTACGGACCGACTGGATGACACTTTGAACAGCATCGTCACAAGTATTCTAGTTTGAGAAGTTTTCGACTTTTGCGGCGCTTGGACGAAGAATAGAATCAATTGTTCAGTTGTCCTTCAAAACAAAATTAAGCCTGATGTTAATTAAACAACTGCGCAATCACATTGTTGAGCTTGTGTACAGTGTGTGTTTTCTCTGTTCTTGTAGAATACACGCAGTTCGACGCTACACTTTTTACTGATTTTGCGACATTTAACGCGGAGAGAAAAAAAAACAAAAAAACAATCCTCACTTGCTCTCTTCCTCAGGAAATTTGAACATCCTGAAGCCTTTGGCATGTGAGTTTGAGCAATTGATGGCCAAAGACCATGCCCCGCTGTGTTTTCTTTTTGGTGCGGCCATGGTTGTGCTGCACGATATCGCTACTGCTGTGGAAAGGGAAAGTAGGTTTTTACATGTTTCCGCGTGGTGGCGCCACAGGGCTTCCTGTTTCAATTTTCAGCGCCGAATGAAGCGTCTCTGTGTACTCTACAGTCTCTGATAGCGTTGCCCCAAATCCATATCCGGCCGTACTAACTGCAGTCGAACGTTCGGCGACGTCATCAAATCAGGGGATTCCCCTATTTTTTGGTTGCAGCTGTACTGTAACCTTCGCGGTTCGCCGATACAATCCTGCAAACATTCGGCGCGTCATCGCCGAACTGACCTTTCATTGGTTGAATATTTGTGTATCTTTATCCTTGAAGAGTGACAATACTGACGGCTATAACGCTGTCATGCGATCACGAGTCTTCTTACGTGATATTTCTTGATCATATGACCGGTATCATCGCCGATACTGCCATTTCGCCGCTAATTAAGTACACCGAACCAGGCACGATGTAACGTTCGGTTGTAGTTAGTAGCGGGCTTAAGAGGCGGAATATTTCGGCTGTAGGACATGAAGTATTCTCAATTTCTTTTCAAGTTTCGCAGTTCACAGTCGCCTTGACCGCATAAAAAACCCACAGGCGTTTGCTGTTACGCTGACTCGTCGCACTCGGCGCACGTTCCGCCTGGTTGAACTTTCTCGAAAGAAGCCTTGGCATGTTATATTTTTAAAACACCATTTATCAGCTGAGGCGCCACACTCATAACACACCCGTTAAAGGAAATTGGCGGGGGCCCCGGGTAGCTCAGTTGGTAGAGCCGCACTGGGAGGTTGCAGGTTTGAATTCGCCGGGGCCGGAGCGGACACTTGTGAACTTTTTGTGCAGGAAGCCATGTACCACCACCGTGTCACCACGATAGCACTTGACAGTCCTCGATCATTCTGCCATTGGTGAAAGAACCTTTAGGTACCAGATTCCGACCGTCTGGAACTCGCTTCCAAGTTCTATCCGTGACTCCAGCAGCCTTTCCTCCTTCAAAACACAACTCAAAACATACCTGTTTCGTAAAGCCTTTGCTTAGCCTGAGTAGACTCTCCACAACTCTATTCTGTTTTGGAACTCTCTACCCTGTATGTGCTTTATGGTCTATTTGTCAATGGTATCTTTGTGTGTGTGTGTGTGTGTGTGTGTGTGTGTGTGTGTGTGTGTGTGTGTGTGTGTGTGTGTGTGTACTTTTAACATTGTACGCTAAGTTGTTTTTTGCTTAGTGCTTGGGTTCTTGGTGTTATGTCTCAGTTAAATGTATGCTTTGTATGCTTGTTGATTTGTGCTAGTTTATTCTATAATGAATTTGTAAAGCGCCTGGAGCCAATTGATGGGACTCGCGCTATAGAAAAGTTATTTATTATTATTATTATAATTGCAGATGGCTGATACCACCTAAACACGCATACACTTGTGTATCTCGTCTAAAGCCGTGCCGGAGGGCGTACAACTCGAATCATATAACCCATAGCCTGTGGGACATAAAGCGTTTTCTCTTTCCTTGGCGTGTTAGGGGCGATGGGTTGGTGTTTGCTTGATCCGCCGTTTGTTTGAATTTAGAATTGGTTGATTGGTTGATTAATTGAAGTTTTGATTTTGCACGATGTAGAAACAGATAGATTGATTTTATTTTATTTACGAGGATTTATATCGCGCACGTATCTCACCACACAAGGCGACTCAAGGCGCATGTTACCTATTAATGCCGTGTGAGATGGAATTTTTTACACAATATATCACGCATTCACATCGCCCAGTAGATCGACTGCCTTTAGGCGCTGCATCCACCTTTCACGGCCTATTATTCCAGGTCACACGTGTCTTTTAAGTACAGCAATGTACATATCAAATCAGCGATCAGTTGATGGAATGTTTATTTATTAGGTTAATTGACAGAGACACTGTGTAGATCTTTGGATATATATAGTACCTTGATACGCCGACTTTCACGTTCTGAAACACATCATGTCCGCACATAGACACAGTGAGACAGAAAGGCAGGCACATAGACAGAGAGACAGGCACACGCACGCACCCACACACACTCTCTCTCACATGCACGCAAACACACACACACACACACACATACACACACACACACGCACACACACACAAATACACACACACACACACACGCAGGCAGCACACGCACACACACACACACACACACACACACACACACACACACACACACACACACACACACACACACACACACACACACGCAGGCACAAGCCGGAAAAAGACAAGAGGCACACGGAAACTTGACACAGACTGACCGAAACAGAGCAAGGAAGCGGGGGACAACAATAAGCATGACTGTGAAACTTAAAAAAATTCCCTCTATGACTAGATCACGGCCCACATATTGCTGGAGTGGTTGTGACCACTCCGGAGCAAAAAACACGCTGCCAGACACCACAAATATCTCTACACATTGCAGGTGAGTGTGCTTTGATCATTAATTAACACCATCCAAACTTCAGACTGCTCAGTGTGACAGTGTAACGTTTTCAGTGTTGTTGTTAAGCTTATTAATCTTCCTCAAGCGGATTACCGTCAACATGGCGGATAGCACTGAAGTCAATCTCTATTTGAGAGGACACAAAATCAACTTAATTGGCTTTCAGTCTCTCTTGATTACTTAATTGCGTAAAAGAACTAGGGTCTTTCAAAGATTTTCTCGGCAAAGACCTAATTAATGGCACCTAATCTGTTTCTTCCCGAATACTGAGACGGAAAACCATAACTGAAGAGTTACCTTCCTTCCACAAACACCGCACACTGATCTAACAAGAAAGTGGAACGGTTGCATTGACATAAGTAAAATCCAAGACACACTGTGCAAGAAAATGAACGGGAAAACACTCCTAAGTGCACATCAGCTAGTGTTATATCTAAGCAACATTTTATTTACCCGTATGAAAGACTTCAATTTGAACAGTAGCTCGACGAACAACACCATAACAATTACGGAGTAGCCTTCCTTGCAAGTGAAGTAACACACAGAGAGAGAGAGAGAGAGAGAGAGAGAGATGTCAACAGTATTGACTCTAAAAATACATCACAACCTTTAATGTATTTAGCGATATACATTAAAACAACGATTTGAGATATGCAACTAAACACCATGCACACATTTACCCATCAAGACCAAACAACCACAATTTAGAACTCATGAAGCCTGCAGCAAACACTTCTTATCGATGCCCAATATCCATGTAGTTGCAACTACAGCATCAACATCAATATTTTCCCACACAAGCAAGCTCCACAGCTACAATCACAGTCACCGTCTCACAGAGTGAGAGTAATCGCGATACAGCGGAATGTGCGCTATAGAACTGAAACACGACTATTAAGAATACAAAGATATAAACATTCATGTGATCAATGATTTGAATGCACCAAATGCTCAGTTCTTTTTTCAATGACTTCGGGATCCTACTACAGAACTAACTTTAAATATTTTTGCATACTGACAGCGAGATGAAAAAAACCCAGTAAATCCATGTGAATCCCAAACTCAAACACTACAAAAAAACCAAATCTAACAATAATTGTGCTAGTTGAACTGTTAACTCTACTCTTGGAGAAGTTATCCATTTCGTATTGTTGTTTCAGAGAGAGAAAGAGAGTGAATGTAACAATAGGTTCTTAGATGCCATCATACCCAATTATTCCATGCTCAGATTTAATGCGCATGTGCGCCTTTTGTTGCATTGAGAGGTAAGCAAAAATTCAGTTTCATCTCTTAAAGAACTGTCTTTTCTTTCCAGTACTTTTTTTTTATGCCAGACCATTCGATGTATAAAGAAAAAAAACCCCATCATACCGATTCTGAGATTTTTTGTGATGTGTCCCACCTCAATATCTACAGGCTCCATATTTTGAAGCGAGTGAATGTGTATAAAATGGTAAGAAAAAAGGCACCCTACGAAAATGAGAAAAAATAGTTTTGCACTTGTCCCGATAAGAAAAGCACCAGTGAAATATCAAATGCATCAAATTGTGCATTTGTGGAAGTTGAGCTTGAAGTACAAATTGAATCTTCTGTTAGTGTTACACCTTGAATTTGTGTTGGGTATATACCTTCTGATGTTCACTTCAGTTTCAGGTGTTAGCACTGCTATTGCTCCTATTTTGGCTAATCACTGCTAGCATTATGTTTTTAACAAACGTCGCTACATTTATTTCTGTGTGTCGTGGTACTAGTAACCCTTACAATAAGTGTCATTGCAAATTAACAGACTTTTTGATGAAGATGCATGCAACAGAACTGACAAATTTGAAAAATGGTTGGGTTTTTTGAAATATCAATTGTCAGTAGCGACACTGTCAAGATACATAAACATAACCTAATGGATTGATTGAAACTTACCAGATCGTGTGCAAGCATACCAGACGTACCCCTTTGGATAAATGTACGGATCGTCAAAGTTTTTGTCAAGATGATACGCGATCTTCCAAAATAAGTTGCAAAACTTGAGTGCCCTGAATGGCATAGACAATTTAAATGAAATGACACGGGAATGAATACTTAAGTTGGGTTACAAATAGTCGCAATAATTCTTTTACTAAGTTTGAAAAACAGTACAACTATGATGATTTGACAGATTGCATCTTACAAAGACTGACTTGTATCCAAGCATGAATTAAACATGTACGTACTCTATCATATTTTTATGAAAGGTTCGCCATGAAGCCTCGAAATAACACAATACATCCCCGTTCAGACCCCCGCATCAAGCATATATTCAGTGAGCCATTGACTGTGCATCCACAAAGCGAACACTTTAAAAGGCTCAGGCTGTATTCATAGACGGCTTTTCGAATCACTTCTTTGTAAAAGTACGTTTCTTTGAGAGTGCTGATTAGAAAAGATGACACGTTATACGGATCAAATCAACAATTGTCTAAAACGTCATGGACTGCACCAAAAGCAATTGCCTCAAATATCAAATAGAAGATTCAAGAAATTAGTTACCCCCATCATAAAAATGTTCCTTTACAAAGAAAACCACTAAAACACACGCATATACACAGACACAGACACAGACGCACACACATACACACACACACACGCACACACACACAAATACACACACACACAAACACGCACGCACACACCCACCCACACACACACACAATCACACACACAAACACACACACACACACACACACACACACACACACACACACACAGAGGCACCGTTCTGTGGAACAGTTTAATGAATCTGCATCCAGTGACAAATCATTCAAGAAACAATTCATGTCCTATCTCTTGCACAATGTGTAAGCACTTACCTAAAAGACCACTTAAAATAATGCAGCTGATGAAACATACGTAATATGTTAATATATTGAACAACACACAATAATACATTAGGCAATAGCACAAATGTATACCAAAAAAAATTTGCTGTTTAAATATTTTACATCCTTACTGATGTCATTATAAGGTATCTTCAGTTGTCTTATTTATACATTTGGATTTGCCAACAAGTATCATCCTTTTGTAGTAAAGTTTAGTTTCAGTTTCTGTAACATTTACTGCACTTACTGTAATTACTTATCATTTTGTATGTTATAACTTTGTTTGGTTGTTGTCGTTTCTCACTATCTCAAGTCATTCAGCTTGGGTTATTTTTTGAAAGTATTCAAGAAAAAACACCCACTGGTTATTCAATAAATATCCATCCGTGCATCCTGTCTATCTCTTGCTCTTCTCTCTGATGACCTTTAAACAATTATAATTTACCTACACATCGGTCGTATTTTATAATATCGGACAGACACATTTACATTGGACAGCAAAATAAAAACACTAGAAACACTAATAAGAGAATGCATTAGTGTTTAAAAAAAAAGTGAAAAAAGAAGCTTTTTAGGAGGATGAAGCTCTTTATGGCTTGCCTCATTTTTGGTTACGAAACTAACTTTATTGTCAGAGAAAAAATCAACTGATATTTATTCATCACAGAGAGGTTTATGCGCAAAAATGTAGTTCATAGATTTATTTGATATATAAAACAAGAAATAAAGAAATAGAGAAAAACTTGTTTTTTTTTAAAGAGTATTATCTGCTTCAATGTTTAATAACAGCTGCATATACGTAGCCTATCTACTGGTTGAAAGCACTTTTTTCTGTTTGGGTAGACGCTTAAGCGTGCCCTTTTTAATCAATAAACAATAGCATTATATAACACACTGGGTGTCTGTATGCTTAACTGCACATTAATCTGTGGCACAGAAAATTAACATTTACTTTTGACGCGAAATCTTACATTACATAAATGGACAAGAATGTATTAAACAATGCTGTTGTGTCTGCGGTGTCAAACTTTGCAACATCAATATAATCATGTATCCATGCTGTTTCCACACTCACACACACACACACACACACTGACACACACACACACACACACACACACACACACACACACACACACACACACACACACGGACAGAGACAGGGGCAGAGAGAGCTTGAGACTGAGACAGAGGATGGTAGAACAAATCAATGTAGTCTCATTTATGCTGTTTCCACACTCACACTCACACACACACACACACACACACACACACACACACACACACACACACACACACACACACACACATACACACACACACACACACAAACACACACACACACACACGCATATACACAAATATTTAAACATTTTCATTTACAAAATACTCAAACGTCTCACCCCCAATTCGCAATCAAACATTACATTCAAATCAATATGCCTTTACCATATCTAAACTTACTCATACACATTTTTGCTATCAACAAAATATGATTAATAAGTTTGTTTGTTGGGGTATGCAGTGCTGGTAAATAACCAACAGCACATCATGTTCTGTTAATATAACATGTTTTTTCGTATTAAACAAAAATATATCTAATAACATGTTCCCAAAATAACTTAATTTTTCTACATTTCCAAAAAAAGTGTTCAATATGATCTATTTCGTTACAAAGACTACACACATTATTTTCTTTCAATTTCATCTTGTGGAGTAAAATGTTTGTGGAGTAAATATTATGTGACACGTGACGGCTTATCCCCTCAAGATTGAGCAATCTTGGGAGCACACGCAAACACCCAACTCATTCACTCACCACACACCCAAGAAAGATTACAAGTGGAGATAGACGTCACTATGTATAAACAACTAAAGGAACCACATGTAACTTATAAGCTTTATATAAAATACACCAATTTATACACATAACATCCACACAATTAACGCGTACGCCATACAAATACTACAAACATTGACAACACATGAATTCACATGAAATTATTCTGGAATCCAGTCCTAAGCACCCCCCCTGGTTCTATAGTCTGTTCGTATCCGGCGCTCAATAATGTTGCATCACCCAATCACACGAACACAGACACATACTTTAACAGCGACAGGGTACTTAGCTTTTCAGGGATACACACTGCCCATCAAGGCGCCCTTGTCCTTCCCTCCTCAGAATGCCGCAGCTTTCTGATTCTGACCCACTAGAAAGGTCCCCGACTGCCTAAGCTCGTCGTACCCAGTTCCATCCTTCAGAGCTGTTCCCCAGATTCCTAGGCATGTAGAGCTGACCAAACCCTTTCCTCTTGCCGTCTTCTGGTGGTCCCGCGTACAATCTGTGGGGAACCTTCTTGTCGGAGTGACCCACGTCGCCCTTCATGCGTCACCGTGAACCGCAGTCACCTTCCGACAGCGTTCCCACTGTCCAGTCTTAACGCCTTCACGTAATCATACGTCCCTCCTCCGTTCTCTCCGGCCAACTGCATATAATACAAGTCGCGTAAGGCGAAAATACAACATCAAGTTTAGTCAAGTAGCTGTCGAACTCACAGAATGAAACTGAACGCAATGCAACGCAGCAAGACCGTATATCGTATATGTTTTTGGAATCAGGAACCGATAAGGAATAAGATGAAGGTGTTTTTAAATTGATTTGGACAATTTAATTTTGATAATAATTTTTATATTTTTAATTTTCAGAGCTTGTTTTTAATCCAAATATAACATATTTATATATTTTTGGAATCAGAAAATGATAAAGAATAAGATGTACGTAAATTTGGATCGTTTTATAATTTTTTTTTTTTTTTTACAATTTTCAGATTTTTAATGACCAAACTCACTCATTGGTTTTTAAGCCACCAAGCTGAAATGCAATACCAAACCCCGGCCTTCGTCGAAGATTACTTGACCAAAATTTCAACCAATTTGGTTGAAAAATGAGAGCGTGACAGTGCCGCCTCAACTTTCACGAAAAGCCGGATATGACGTCATCAAAGACATTTATTGAAAAAATGAAAAAAATCTATGGGGATTTCATACCCAGGAACTCTCATGTCAAATTTCATAAAGATCGGCCCAGTAGTTTAGTCTGAATCGCTCTACACACACACACAGACACACACACACACACACACACACACACATACACCACGACCCTCGTCTCGATTCCCCCCTCTACGTTAAAATATTTAGTCAAAACTTGACTAAATATAAAAACAGCAAGTTAATACTGAACAACACCATCCTTAGCTACCTGGCGTGTATCGATGGTTGTGTTAGTGCTCATCGGTAATGCAACCTCTTAGCGCATAATACCGATGGACATCAAGATCGAATATTACACCAGGCAACCATGTATGGAAAAGGATAATTATTTAATGCATTAGCTATAAAACGGGGCTTTACAATATATATTTATAGTTCGCTTCAACCTATAAACTTATTGTCTTTATCATGACCATATTATACGCCATGTGATATGTTACAAATGTTCTGCGCGAACTTAGAATCCGGTTTCATTCTAGAATGGACCGGGTCCAGGTTGGAATTCTAACCCTGCGCAAGTACAGGGGTGCCATTCTAGAATGAAACCCTTGAATAAAGGGGGCCGTAATGTTTGTAGGTAAGACAGAGTTGTCTTCCCTTGAATTATCTCCACCTGCACCTTCCCTTTGATAAAATGGGGCTGATTTGTCTACCCCTGAAAAAATTCCTTTGGCGATCTTGCGATGTCATGTCATGTCAAGAAAGTTGACACTCCTGAGTACGCAATAAACAAAGGCAGACCATAGCAAGGGGGACTACCAGGGCGGTATTGTTTGCAGGGCAGTTGTTTTTGTGATGAGAGCCGGTTGCGGCCGCTTGCAATGTCAGCGCTGTCTCCCTCTCGGAAATGTCCGGTTTTTTGACAATTTTTTTGACAGACAGAGAGACAGACGGTCAGACCGACTAACCGACAGACAGACCAACAGAAGGACAGAGTGAGTTATAGAGCTGTTGTCACAGGTTTAAAAAAAAGTTGACATTATATCTTCACAATTCAGAAGACCAACTTCATGTATATGAATAAGATTAAAAGTTACAAGCGAGATCGGCAAAACACTGTCAGTCCGGAAATTTCCGTTCGTAGCGATCAGTGCTGAGTGTCTCTCAAAATCGTAATCACTTTCAGAACATCACAATCCCAATTCACGATGTCTTTGAGTAAAGTGTAAAAAACCCGAGAAAAAAACCCAACCAAACACACAAAAAACAAAAACAAACAGAAAATCCACATTTGTGGCTTTGGCTGTGTGATAGTCTAACTGAAATGACTATTCCAACTTGGACCCAAATTCCAACCTTGCGCACGGCCGATTCTAGAATGGACCAGCAACAAGGGTTTCATTCTAGAATGGCACCCCTGTACTTGCGCAGGGTTAGAATTCCAACCTGGACCCGGTCCATTCTAGAATGAAACCGGATTCTAAGTTCGCGCAGAACACAAATAACTGGACAACGTACACTAAATGTTAGATTGTGGTATCCAACTTTACATTACATTACATGACCACGATTGCATGTCGCAACACCCATATCCCTGCACAGGTATGATACATCCCTGCATATTATTACACACTATTATATGAAGATATAACACAACATGATCAATACTGAGGGCCCCAAAGGGGGGTATCATCACGATCACGGGAAGGGAAATTTTAGCTTTCACGATCACAGTTACCTTGATTTTTGTTTTCACGATCACGAACACCAGTGGCAAATCACGGTCACGGTAAAAGTTGCAGGTACAGAAAGCACGTGTCAAAGTAAACACAACCACACAGTAATTCGCTCCTCTGGATCTATTGTTTATTCAACACAAAGTGAGAACTGTTGCACTTTTTTATTATTATGTTTTTAGTTCTCTTTCATACACACATAGAAATTCATATCATGGTTTGCAATCAGTAACAAGAATGTTGTTTTCATTGTTCTCTCTCAGGCTCTCTCTCTCTCTCTCTCTCTCTCTCTCTCTCTCTCTCTCTCTCTCTCTCTCTCTCTCTCTCTCTCTCTCTCTCTCTCTCTCTCCACTCATACACATTCAACTCCCACACCCTCACTCACACACATGAATATATACTTATACAATTTCACATTTCCAGAGCTAAATCTTGTAAACCCATTTTCTCAAAAACTATTGGGTGGATTGAAATTAAAGTACATGTATGTGTGATGGGTTCTTTATTTTCAACTTTGCCATACAATTTGAGGTACACCATCGCCTGGCTTCATGGGCTTGAAAAACAAACAGGAATGCTACAGGCCAAAAATGGTTTTACCTGAAAGAAGCGCGCAGTGCCAGTGGCGAAGCCACAAGCCTGAGCCTGCGAAGCAGGCGAGCCAACTAGGGGGGTCCGGGGGCATGCCCACCCGGATTTTTTTTCAAAAAACAGTTAAAATCTGTGCAATCTGGTGCATTCTGGGCATCATTTTCAGGGCTGTAATAGTGTTGTGATCTTGTTAAAAATCCCATTTTAGCCTCCCCCCACCACCATTCAACACACCTCCAAACTGGTGAAAACAACACTTCTGTGCGCTGGCTTCATTGAGACCGGCGCCCGGTCGCGTTGCGCGATATTCACACGGATCGTTTTTGCGGAAATGTTTCAACTTCACCGGAATAAATTTGACTTTACCGGATTTTGAAAACGGCTTTATCGGATTTCTGGCAATTACCGTAAAAGTAGCATGCCTGACAAAATCCCCAACGAACATGACTTTGATCGTCTTTGACATGAGGATCAAAGTGACCCAAACTAGCACGTCTCCCCGCCATTGTTTCTGAATTTAACCCATTGTTGATATTAAAGTTTACAGGCGCTAAAATAAATCCAAGCTTAATGCAAAGAAGCGACAGTTAGAATCTTTGCCAAGCGTGTCCACGTTGCTGGGATGAAAAACACATTTCTAGTTTCGGTTTTGGCTACACGCAGACTCGATCTCGAGCCAGTCGAGGTCACACTGAGCGAGTGACAGCCGGACGTGGCAATGTCGACAATGTCAATGATCTCACTCAAACTCAAAGATCTTGAACAAATTTCAAGATCTTTGCCTACATTCAGAACAGTCATAGAGCAACATAGATCAACATATCTTGATATTTCGTCTTCGGAAAGACCGACCCGTAGCCTGACCTTTCTACCAAGGAAGGCATTCTCGCCGCCTGCTTTGGTCTGGCTGGAATCCACAAAATATAACAGAAGTTCGATGACAGTACTGCTGCACGCCATTTTTGATCTTCGAATTCGAATTTGACCGAATGCACTCAAAACTTTTGCACGAAGCCCTTCCATTGGATGAAGTTTGGCAGACTTTAGCAATTTGCCTTCTGATTGGATCTCTTTTTTAGTGTGATTGGTTCTCTTAAAGGGAAGCAATCGCTGTCAAAATCATATTTCTGAATGTGTTGTTGCTTCCCTTCAATCGGGATTGGCTCCTCGACGAATAGAGGATCATAGAGTGATACAGCTGTGAAAAATGTACGTTGAAAATAAAATGCTTTGCAATAATGCCCATCACGATCACGAAAACAAATGACGATCACGATCACGAGACTTGATTTTTTTGTCATCACGGATCACGGGCAAAGTCCCATCACGATCACAGAAATGGAAATTTCGGCAATCACGGTCACAGAAAGGTCAAAAAACGCCAATCACGATCACGATTTTAAACCCTTTGGGGCCCTCAATACTATAAGTATACTAAAGTTGTCGGGATGTCGGCCGCCATCTTGGATAATATGTGATTTTTCCATGTGAACGAATATTTAATAGTTCTATGCAAATAATTACACACATATTATTCCACTGTACGTTCACTATATATCACTTCCAGACATGCGTTAATATATATATCCCGAGGCACTCTATACGAATATGTTGTAATGGACCGGTCGATGTCATCCTTATCTTTCCCGTGCACATTCCCACGGATATACAATGTCTCACATTCACCGTGTCTTACAATATTACAACTATACCAAACGTAAGCACAAACAAAACAAACATTTGACAACGACATCTACCCAGCCACAGCAATTCGAAAACAATAGTCCACCCGCCAAGTCAATAACACAAGCTCAACTTACAACCGTCGGTTGATGCGAGTACTCGCGCCCGCCAATACGTCTGCGACCGTACCGTTGTCTCTCACGGGTAGTTCTAACCCAAAACCGGGCCTATTTCGTTGACGGGGTGCCAACGTGTATTCGTACATCGCTGACCTAGAACTATATCAGGGGCGGACGAGGGGGGGGGGGGGCACAGGGGGCACGTGCCCCCCCCCCTGAAAAAAAAAGAAGAAAAAAAAAGATTTTTCTATGCTGATTCTATGACCATTTCTAAGTTCAAATGGCACCAGATGGCACCATTTTGCTTCTTTGGGCAAAAAAAATTCCGGGGGGGCATGCCCCCGGACCCCCCTAGCACATTCGGGCGCTTCGCGCCCATCACATTCACTTTCGATTCAAAGTGCCCCCCCCCCCCTTACAAAGCAACTGATCCGCCCCTGTATATTAATTCCTTTACTTGCCAAATAGCCTATAGATACGCTATAATATAATTTATGCATTACATTATACTACCTTACTAAATGAGATGTACATTATTTAGACTGCACTACTGTGCCCAACACATATTAACAAACTTTTGTTTTCTGCAGCTTGACCTAGTTTCTTCACCGCGCGTTACCGGGTGACTATAGCCCGTTCCACGATTCGGACACAACCTTGCAAACATAATTATGCGATGTTACAGGCATAACGCACCTCAAACCAACCCGCATACATTCCACAATAATGTTTGGACTCCAATAATCTGTGTGGCAAATAGCACAATTATTATATACACTCCAAAAGATAACAATTACATCATTTCGCCCGTGTACAAAATTCTATTTTAGCTTCTTCTGCCTCTCTAAAAACTCGGGTTGTGACATTATGTAGGCTAATAATTTTCATTGAAGCAACTTTAATCTTTCCTCGCTTGTACATTGAGTTGCCAAGAGCCAATATTTCTCGTCAATGGAAATATTATACTTATGTAACCAACACTTTACAGAACAGGGTGCGCTGGCTTTTGCTTTTGTTAAGATAGCGCGGAACTGTTTGGGGGAAGTTTTTTTTTAATGGTCTTGTAGACAGGGCCCAGATTCGTCGCGCGCGGAGGGTCGTGTGCAAAGCGTCATACTCAAAAAGCCGTGTGGCGCTATAACCAACAGTGGTACAAATCTGTTCATACGGGACACTGTTATCGTCTATCCATGTATCACGTACACCATTCACATCAGCTTTATTCCAATTTTCAAAACACAAAACATTCTTTTTTTAAAAACAATACCTGCATTATTCCACAAACATTGATCTATAAAAAGTTCTTTTTCTACACAGAAAACAAATGTCTATTCTCGATCCATTTTTAAAAAAACTTGTTGCCAACATTTCGATTTTAATCTAATCAGGCCTACAAACTGTCTCGGTGTGGCAGTTGATTTAAAACAACACAGACGACTTCCAAGAGCCTCGTAATAATGTCTTGGAAATAATTTCCAATTTTGTAAATCTGCTTGCTGTAGCCTAGCTGCCCAACATAACAAAAAGGATGTCTGCATATCATGCATATCTATCATGTTAATACCGCCCATTTATAATTTATCACACAAAACCTTTTCGAATGCTTTAGTGTTTTAATACTTACATTTCGACAGAAATTTAAAGAGGATAGTGTTCAGTCTGTCAAGCACTTTTGTCGGAGCAGAGAGTGCCTGAAAAACGTATACAAACTGGGATATCAAATTTTTTTTCAAATATGCACAATTTACCGCTAATGTTTGAAAGCACTTATACAACTGACAAGATTTAGCATGGTCCTGTATAATGCATGGGCAACAACTATGACCTGTATCATTAGTGCTATGAATTTAGTAATTCTTTTCTTACAAACTGTATCAACCGTTTTGAGAGAGAAGAAGAGAGAGAAGAAGAGAGAGAGAGAGAGAGAGAGAGAGAGAGAGAGAGAGAGAGAGAGAGAGAGAGAGAGAGAGAGAGAGAGAAAGAGAAAGAGAGAGTGAGAGAGAGAGAGAGAAAGAGAGAGAAAGAGAGAGAGAGAGAGAGAGAGAGAGAGAGCGGGGGGTGGGAGGGGTGGGGAAGAGAGAGAGAGAGAGAGAGAGAGAGAGAGAGAGAAAGAAAGAGAGAGAAGAAAGAGAGAGATAATTTGAAGAAAGAGATAGAGAGAGACAGAAAGAGAGAGATAGCTTGAAAAGTAAGAGAGACAGACACAGGCAGAGACACAGAATGATCAACTCTGCCATCCGCCTTTCAGATACAGAACTCTCCGATATGGAGTTTGCTGGTAACCGTATGGCTGAGGAAGGAAGGGAATTGATGAAAAAGGCTGAAGATATTTCACCAAAATCTCAACCAGCTTGTTTGACGGCAGACATGGACAGCATCGATTCAAAGGCAGAGGTAGACTGTCCCGATGAAGGTGCAAACAGCCAAGATCTATTCGTCCCGTCTGTCAGCTTCGTCCCGTCTGACGTCTCACTTTCGGCAAAAGAGTCCCACCATCAAGGCGGCGCCACTGCTGCCGAAGAATCAGCGTTTGGCAATTCTCCAACAGATGCATTGTACTTCTCAATCAAGACTGACAGAAAACCAGGCGAAGCAAAGAGAGTAAAAGATACAACTAGTTGTCCCTTGGAAGTGACAGACAGCTCTGGCCTCAGTTTAGACCCTAAAGTGCTGCAGGCACACACAGTCACTTCGGGAAAAGACTCTTTGCAAGAGCTGACTGCAAATGAACAGGCTGAGGACCAAGCGTTCCCTGGAGAATGCGATTTGGCTAGACAAGAGCAAGTGCTTGAAAATATTCCAGAGAGTAATACCATTGCATCGGGTTCAACTTCCGTTGTTTCCTCGTCTGGTGCTAAACAAAATTCTAACGAAAAGGTAACAGAGCAAAACCACATCAATGTCACATTCCATGTTCCTGATGAAGCAGCTTCAGGGCTAACACGGACAGGTATGGTTCAAACGGTGGTTACTTGTACGTCAGATTCTTCCAACAGTAGCATTGAAAAAGAAGAATTACCTGAAGCTAAACCTTCTAACAAGCAATCACAAGTTTGTTCTTCAAACATTCCTACAGAATCCAAAGATATTCAAAAGTGTTACCCTGAAAAACAAACCAATAGAGATAACGAAGTATTGAATAAAGATAAAAATACTTCAGAACAAAACGACGAAGCTGGTGCGACCCACAACGTTCGGAGATCATCAAGAAAGGAGCAACTCGCAGGAGCTCAGGCTGGAGAATACCAGAGTGACACAACAACAGAAAAATACGACCACAAGACCAAACCTCCAAGGTGCATGCAGCTACATACAAGTTGTGGTGCACATGTAGACAAGAAAGGTTTGGAGCCAAACAATGACATTTCAAAGCACATGGATACCTTTGACAATAAAAATGCCCTGTCCCAGCCTAAAGCTCTAGCTCTCAATGCTGCTGCAAATGGTACACATACATCACAGGAACGAGACTTGCAAACCCAAAGTAGATCTTTTTCAAGAGATTATGTCACTTCTAGAAAACTCGATGTACAGCAAGCCAAACGTTCTGGCGCAGAGCGTACACAGTTCGCGTATACAAAGAGCGTTTACAATATGAATATTTCGCTGGACCCACCTTCTAGCTCGACCGCACAGGACCCAGAGAAAACAGTGTATCCTAGACCCCCTGGTCAAGACACATCTTCATGTAATTTGATTAATGATACCTCATTAAATTTTGTCAGCCGAAAAGCTAAACATCATGACAAGACTAATAACAATGATGCAGACACCTGCGTGACAAGGAACATTACATTAGAGAAGGGAGACGATCCTAGCTGTCTCACAACACTAGGACCCAGTCAGCTGACAGAGAACAGTACTGTAGAGCAGAGTGAGGATCCCTGTCTCACAACAACAGGACCCAGTCAGCGGACAGAGAACAGTACTGTAGAGCAGAGTGAAGATCTCTGTCTCACAACAACAAGACCCAGTCAGTTGACAGAGAACAGTACTGTAGAGCAGAGTGAAGATCTCTGTCTCACAACAACAAGACCCAGTCAGCGGACAGAGAACAGTACTGTAGAGCAGAGTGAAGATCTCTGTCTCACAACAACAAGACCCAGTCAGTTGACAGAGAACAGTACTGTAGAGCAGAGTGAAGATCCTAACTGTCTCACAACAACAAGACCCAGTCAGCTGACAGAGAACAGTACTGTAGAGCAGAGTGAAGATCTCTGTCTCACAACAACAAGACCCAGTCAGTTGACAGAGAACAGTACTGTAGAGCAGAGTGAAGATCTCTGTCTCACAACAACAAGACCCAGTCAGCGGACAGAGAACAGTACTGTAGAGCAGAGTGAAGATCTCTGTCTCACAACAACAAGACCCAGTCAGTTGACAGAGAACAGTACTGTAGAGCAGAGTGAAGATCTCTGTCTCACAACAACAAGACCCAGTCAGTTGACAGAGAACAGTACTGTAGAGCAGAGTGAAGATCTCTGTCTCACAACAACAAGACCCAGTCAGCTGACAGAGAACAGTACTGTAGAGCAGAGTGAAGATCTCTGTCTCACAACAACAAGACCCAGTCAGTTGACAGAGAACAGTACTGTAGAGCAGAGTGAAGATCTCTGTCTAACAACAACAAGACCCAGTCAACTGACAGAGAACAGTACTGTAGAGCAGAGTGAAGATCTCTGTCTCACAACAACAAGACCCAGTCAGTTGACAGAGAACAGTACTGTAGAGCAGAGTGAAGATCTCTGTCTCACAACAACAAGACCCAGTCAACTGACAGAGAACAGTACTGAAGAGCAGAGTGAAGATCTCTGTCTCACAACAACAAGACACAGTCAACTGACAGAGAACAGTACTGTAGAGCAGAGTGAAGATCTCTGTCTCACAACAACAAGACCCAGTCAGTTGACAGAGAACAGTATTGTAGAGCAGAGTGAAGATCTCTGTCTCAAAACAAGACCCAGTCAGTTGACAGAAAACAGTACTGTAGAGCAGAGTGAAGATCTCTGTCTCACAACAACAAGACCCAGTCAGTTGACAGAGAACAGTACTGTAGAGCAGAGTGAAGATCTCTGTCTCACAACAACAAGACCCATTCAGTTGACAGAGAACAGTACTGTAGAGCAGAGCGAAGATCCTAACTGTCTCACAACAACAGAACCCAGTCAGCTGACAGAGAACAGTACTGTAGAGCAGAGTGAAGATCCTAACTGTCTCACAACAACAAGACCCAGTCAGCGGACAGAGAACAGTACTGTAGAGCAGAGTGAAGATCTCTGTCTCACAACAACAGAACCCAGTCAGTTGACAGAGAACAGTACTGTAGAGCAGAGTGAAGATCTCTGTCTCACAACAACAAGACCCAGTCAGTTGACAGAGAACAGTACTGTAGAGCAGAGTGAAGATCTCTGTCTCACAACAACAAGACCCAGTCAGTTGACAGAGAACAGTACTGTAGAGCAGAGTGAAGATCTCTGTCTCACAACAACAAGACCCAGTCAGTTGACAGAGAACAGTACTGTAGAGCAGAGTGAAGATCTCTGTCTCACAACAACAAGACCCAGTCAGCTGACAGAGAACAGTACTGTAGAGCAGAGTGAAGATCTCTGTCTCACAACAACAAGACCCAGTCAGCGGACAGAGAACAGTACTGTAGAGCAGAGTGAAGATCTCTGTCTCACAACAACAAGACCCAGTCAGTTGACAGAGAACAGTACTGTAGAGCAGAGTGAAGATCTCCGTCTCACAACAACAAGACCCAGTCAGTTGACAGAGAACAGTACTGTAGAGCAGAGTGAAGATCTCTGTCTCACAACAACAAGACCCAGTCAGTTGACAGAGAACAGTACTGTAGAGCAGAGTGAAGATCTCCGTCTCACAACAACAAGACCCAGTCAGTTGACAGAGAACAGTACTGTAGAGCAGAGTGAAGATCTCTGTCTCACAACAACAAGACCCAGTCAGTTGACAGAGAACAGTACTGTAGAGCAGAGTGAAGATCTCTGTCTCACAACAACAAGACCCAGTCAGCTGACAGAGAACAGTACTGTAGAGCAGAGTGAAGATCCTAACTGTCTCACAACAACAGAACCCAGTCAGCTGACAGAGATCAGTCCTGTAGAGAAGAGTGAAGATCCTATCTGTCTCACAACAACAGAACCCAGTCAGCTCACAGAGAACAGTACTACAGAGCAGAGTGAGAATCCCTGTCGCACAACAACGGAACACAGTCTGCTGACAGAGAACAGTAATGTAGAGCAGGGTGAGGATGCTTGTCTCACAACAACAAGACCCAGTCAGTTGACAGAGAACAGTACTGTAGAGCAGAGTGAAGATCTCTGTCTCACAACAACAAGACCCAGTCAGTTGACAGAGAACAGTACTGTAGAGCAGAGTGAAGATCTCTGTCTCACAACAACAAGACCCAGTCAGTTGACAGAGAACAGTACTGTAGAGCAGAGTGAAGATCTCTGTCTCACAACAACAAGACCCATTCAGTTGACACAGAACAGTACTGTAGAGCAGAGCGAAGATCCTAACTGTCTCACAACAACAGAACCCAGTCAGCTGACAGAGAACAGTACTGTAGAGCAGAGTGAAGATCCTAACTGTCTCACAACAACAAGACCCAGTCAGCGGACAGAGAACAGTACTGTAGAGCAGAGTGAAGATCTCTGTCTCACAACAACAGAACCCAGTCAGTTGACAGAGAACAGTACTGTAGAGCAGAGTGAAGATCTCTGTCTCACAACAACAAGACCCAGTCAGTTGACAGAGAACAGTACTGTAGAGCAGAGTGAAGATCTCTGTCTCACAACAACAAGACCCAGTCAGTTGACAGAGAACAGTACTGTAGAGCAGAGTGAAGATCTCTGTCTCACAACAACAAGACCCAGTCAGTTGACAGAGAACAGTACTGTAGAGCAGAGTGAAGATCTCTGTCTCACAACAACAAGACCCAGTCAGCTGACAGAGAACAGTACTGTAGAGCAGAGTGAAGATCTCTGTCTCACAACAACAAGACCCAGTCAGCGGACAGAGAACAGTACTGTAGAGCAGAGTGAAGATCTCTGTCTCACAACAACAAGACCCAGTCAGTTGACAGAGAACAGTACTGTAGAGCAGAGTGAAGATCTCCGTCTCACAACAACAAGACCCAGTCAGTTGACAGAGAACAGTACTGTAGAGCAGAGTGAAGATCTCTGTCTCACAACAACAAGACCCAGTCAGTTGACAGAGAACAGTACTGTAGAGCAGAGTGAAGATCTCCGTCTCACAACAACAAGACCCAGTCAGTTGACAGAGAACAGTACTGTAGAGCAGAGTGAAGATCTCTGTCTCACAACAACAAGACCCAGTCAGTTGACAGAGAACAGTACTGTAGAGCAGAGTGAAGATCTCTGTCTCACAACAACAAGACCCAGTCAGCTGACAGAGAACAGTACTGTAGAGCAGAGTGAAGATCCTAACTGTCTCACAACAACAGAACCCAGTCAGCTGACAGAGATCAGTCCTGTAGAGAAGAGTGAAGATCCTATCTGTCTCACAACAACAGAACCCAGTCAGCTCACAGAGAACAGTACTACAGAGCAGAGTGAGAATCCCTGTCGCACAACAACGGAACACAGTCTGCTGACAGAGAACAGTAATGTAGAGCAGGGTGAGGATCCTTGTCTCACAACAGAACCCAGTCTGCTGACAGAGAACAGTACTGTAGAGAAGAGTGAAGATCCTAACTGTCTCAAAACAACAGAACCCAGTCAGCTGACAGAGAACATTACTACAGAACAGAGTGAGGATCCTTACTGTCTCACAACAACAAGACCCAGTCAGCGGACAGAGAACAGTACTGTTGAGCAGAGTGAAGATCTCTGTCTCACAACAACAGAACCCAGTCAGTTGACAGAGAACAGTACTGTAGAGCAGAGTGAAGATCTCTGTCTCACAACAACAAGACCCAGTCAGTTGACAGAGAACAGTACTGTAGAGCAGAGTGAAGATCTCTGTCTCACAACAACAAGACCCAGTCAGTTGACAGAGAACAGTACTGTAGAGCAGAGTGAAGATCTCTGTCTCACAACAACAAGACCCAGTCAGTTGACAGAGAACAGTACTGTAGAGCAGAGTGAAGATCTCTGTCTCACAACAACAAGACCCAGTCAGCTGACAGAGAACAGTACTGTAGAGCAGAGTGAAGATCTCTGTCTCACAACAACAAGACCCAGTCAGCGGACAGAGAACAGTACTGTAGAGCAGAGTGAAGATCTCTGTCTCACAACAACAAGACCCAGTCAGTTGACAGAGAACAGTACTGTAGAGCAGAGTGAAGATCTCCGTCTCACAACAACAAGACCCAGTCAGTTGACAGAGAACAGTACTGTAGAGCAGAGTGAAGATCTCTGTCTCACAACAACAAGACCCAGTCAGTTGACAGAGAACAGTACTGTAGAGCAGAGTGAAGATCTCCGTCTCACAACAACAAGACCCAGTCAGTTGACAGAGAACAGTACTGTAGAGCAGAGTGAAGATCTCTGTCTCACAACAACAAGACCCAGTCAGTTGACAGAGAACAGTACTGTAGAGCAGAGTGAAGATCTCTGTCTCACAACAACAAGACCCAGTCAGCTGACAGAGAACAGTACTGTAGAGCAGAGTGAAGATCCTAACTGTCTCACAACAACAGAACCCAGTCAGCTGACAGAGATCAGTCCTGTAGAGAAGAGTGAAGATCCTATCTGTCTCACAACAACAGAACCCAGTCAGCTCACAGAGAACAGTACTACAGAGCAGAGTGAGAATCCCTGTCGCACAACAACGGAACACAGTCTGCTGACAGAGAACAGTAATGTAGAGCAGGGTGAGGATGCTTGTCTCACAACAACAAGACCCAGTCAGTTGACAGAGAACAGTACTGTAGAGCAGAGTGAAGATCTCTGTCTCACAACAACAAGACCCAGTCAGTTGACAGAGAACAGTACTGTAGAGCAGAGTGAAGATCTCTGTCTCACAACAACAAGACCCAGTCAGTTGACAGAGAACAGTACTGTAGAGCAGAGTGAAGATCTCTGTCTCACAACAACAAGACCCATTCAGTTGACACAGAACAGTACTGTAGAGCAGAGCGAAGATCCTAACTGTCTCACAACAACAGAACCCAGTCAGCTGACAGAGAACAGTACTGTAGAGCAGAGTGAAGATCCTAACTGTCTCACAACAACAAGACCCAGTCAGCGGACAGAGAACAGTACTGTAGAGCAGAGTGAAGATCTCTGTCTCACAACAACAGAACCCAGTCAGTTGACAGAGAACAGTACTGTAGAGCAGAGTGAAGATCTCTGTCTCACAACAACAAGACCCAGTCAGTTGACAGAGAACAGTACTGTAGAGCAGAGTGAAGATCTCTGTCTCACAACAACAAGACCCAGTCAGTTGACAGAGAACAGTACTGTAGAGCAGAGTGAAGATCTCTGTCTCACAACAACAAGACCCAGTCAGTTGACAGAGAACAGTACTGTAGAGCAGAGTGAAGATCTCTGTCTCACAACAACAAGACCCAGTCAGCTGACAGAGAACAGTACTGTAGAGCAGAGTGAAGATCTCTGTCTCACAACAACAAGACCCAGTCAGCGGACAGAGAACAGTACTGTAGAGCAGAGTGAAGATCTCTGTCTCACAACAACAAGACCCAGTCAGTTGACAGAGAACAGTACTGTAGAGCAGAGTGAAGATCTCCGTCTCACAACAACAAGACCCAGTCAGTTGACAGAGAACAGTACTGTAGAGCAGAGTGAAGATCTCTGTCTCACAACAACAAGACCCAGTCAGTTGACAGAGAACAGTACTGTAGAGCAGAGTGAAGATCTCCGTCTCACAACAACAAGACCCAGTCAGTTGACAGAGAACAGTACTGTAGAGCAGAGTGAAGATCTCTGTCTCACAACAACAAGACCCAGTCAGTTGACAGAGAACAGTACTGTAGAGCAGAGTGAAGATCTCTGTCTCACAACAACAAGACCCAGTCAGCTGACAGAGAACAGTACTGTAGAGCAGAGTGAAGATCCTAACTGTCTCACAACAACAGAACCCAGTCAGCTGACAGAGATCAGTCCTGTAGAGAAGAGTGAAGATCCTATCTGTCTCACAACAACAGAACCCAGTCAGCTCACAGAGAACAGTACTACAGAGCAGAGTGAGAATCCCTGTCGCACAACAACGGAACACAGTCTGCTGACAGAGAACAGTAATGTAGAGCAGGGTGAGGATCCTTGTCTCACAACAGAACCCAGTCTGCTGACAGAGAACAGTACTGTAGAGAAGAGTGAAGATCCTAACTGTCTCAAAACAACAGAACCCAGTCAGCTGACAGAGAACATTACTACAGAACAGAGTGAGGATCCTTACTGTCTCACAACAACAAGACCCAGTCAGCGGACAGAGAACAGTACTGTTGAGCAGAGTGAAGATCTCTGTCTCACAACAACAGAACCCAGTCAGTTGACAGAGAACAGTACTGTAGAGCAGAGTGAAGATCTCTGTCTCACAACAACAAGACCCAGTCAGCGGACAGAGAACAGTACTGTAGAGCAGAGTGAAGATCTCTGTCTCACAACAACAAGACCCAGTCAGTTGACAGAGAACAGTACTGTAGAGCAGAGTGAAGATCTCTGTCTCACAACAACAAGCCCCAGTCAGTTGACAGAAAACAGTACTGTAGAGAAGAGAGAAGATCTCTGTCTCACAACAACAAGACCCAGTCAGTTGACAGAGAACAGTACTGTAGAGCAGAGTGAAGATCTCTGTCTCACAACAACAAGACCCAGTCAGCTGACAGAGAACAGTACTGTAGAGCAGAGTGAAGATCTCTGTCTCACAACAACAAGACCCAGTCAGCTGACAGAGAACAGTACTGTAGAGAAGAGTGAAGATCCTAACTGTCTCACAACAACAGAACCCAGTCAGCTGACAGAGAACAGTACTACAGAGCAGAGTGAGGATCCCTGTCTCACAACAACGGAACCCAGTCTGCTGACAGAGAACAGTACTACAGAACAGAGTGAGGATCCCTGTCTCACAACAACAAGACCGAGTCAGTTGACAGAGAACAGTACTGTAGAGCAGAGTGAAGATCTCTGTCTCACAACAACAAGACCCAGTCAGTTGACAGAGAACAGTACTGTAGAGCAGAGTGAAGATCTCTGTCTCACAACAACAAGACCCAGTCAGTTGACAGAGAACAGTACTGTAGAGAAGAGTGAAGATCTCTGTCTCACAACAACAAGACCCAGTCAGTTGACAGAGAACAGTACTGTAGAGCAGAGTGAAGATCCTAACTGTCTCACAACAACAGAACCCAGTCAGCTGACAGAGAACAGTACTGTAGAGCAGAGTGAAGATCCTAACTGTCTCACAACAACAAGACCCAGTCAGCGGACAGAGAACAGTACTGTAGAGCAGGGTGAAGATCTCTGTCTCACAACAACAGAACCCAGTCACTTGACAGAGAACAGTACTGTAGAGCAGAGTGAAGATCTCTGTCTCACAACAAGACCCAGTCAGTTGACAGAGAACAGTACTGTAGAGCAGAGTAAAGATCTCTGTCTCACAACAACAAGACCCAGTCAGTTGACAGAGAACAGTACTGTAGAGCAGAGTGAAGATCTCTGTCTCACAACAACAAGACCCAGTCAGTTGACAGAGAACAGTACTGTAGAGCAGAGTGAAGATCTCTGTCTCACAACAACAAGACCCAGTCAGCTGACAGAGAACAGTACTGTAGAGCAGAGTGAAGATCTCTGTCTCACAACAACAAGACCCAGTCAGCGGACAGAGAACAGTACTGTAGAGCAGAGTGAAGATCTCTGTCTCACAACAACAAGACCCAGTCAGTTGACAGAGAACAGTACTGTAGAGCAGAGTGAAGATCTCTGTCTCACAACAACAAGACCCAGTCAGTTGACAGAGAACAGTACTGTAGAGCAGAGTGAAGATCTCTGTCTCACAACAACAAGACCCAGTCAGCGGACAGAGAACAGTACTGTAGAGCAGAGTGAAGATCTCTGTCTCACAACAACAAGACCCAGTCAGTTGACAGAGAACAGTACTGTAGAGCAGAGTGAAAATCTTTGTCTCACAACAACAAGACCCAGTCAGTTGACAGAGAACAGTACTGTAGAGAAGAGTGAAGATCTCTGTCTCACAACAACAAGACCCAGTCAGTTGACAGAGAACAGTACTGAAGAGCAGAGTGAAGATCTCTGTCTCACAACAACAAGACCCAGTCAGCTGACAGAGAACAGTATTGTAGAGCAGAGTGAAGATCCTAACTGTCTCACAACAACAGAACCCAGTCAGCTGACAGAGAACAGTACTGTAGAGAAGAGTGAAGATCCTAACTGTCTCACAACAACAGAACCCAGTCAGCTGACAGAGAACAGTACTACAGAGCAGAGTGAGGATCCCTGTCTCACAACAACGGAACCCAGTCAGCTGACAGAGAACAGTACTGTAGAGCAGGGTGAGGATCCTTGTCTCACAACAACAGAACCCAGTCTGCTGACAGAGAACAGAATTGTAGAGAAGAGTGAAGATCCTAACTGTCTCAAAACAACAGAACCCAGTCAGCTGACAGAGAACAGTACTACACAACAGAGTGAGGATCCCTGTCTCACAACAACGGAACCCAGTCTGCTGACAGAGAACAGTACTGTAGAGCTGGGTGAGGATCCCTGTCTCACAACAACAGAACCCAGTCTGCTGACAGAGAACAGTACTGTAGAGAAGAGTGATGATCCCTGTCTCACAACAACAAAACCCAGTCAGCTGACAGAGAACAGTACTGTAGAGCAGAGTGAGGATCCCTGTCTGACAACAACAAAACCCAGTCAGCTGACAGAGAACAGTACTACAGAGACGAGTGAGGATCCCTTTCTCACAAGAACAGAACCCAGTCAGCTGACAGAGAACAGTACTGTAGAGAAGAGTGAGGATCCTAACTGTCTCACAACAACAGAACCCAGTCAGCTGACAGAGAACAGTACTGTAGAGCAGAGTGAGGATCCCTGTCTCACAAAAGCAAGTCCCAGTCAGCTGACAGAGAACAGTACTACAGAGACGAGTGAGGATCCCTGTCTCACAACAACAAGACCCAGTCAGCTGACAGAGAACAGTACTGTAGAGCAGAGTGAGGATCCCTGTCTCACAAAAGCAAGTCCCAGTCAGCTGACAGAGAACAGTACTGAAGAGCAGAGTGAAGATCCTCACTGTCTCACAACAGAACCCAGGCAGCGGGACGAAATTATAACCAAAGAGCAGTATGAAGGAGACCGATTCGCAAGAGCAGAATCTAGTCAAGTGGTAGAGGACGCTGCCTCTGAACAGTACGACGTGGCTTTAGCAGAACTCTGTTTGGCAGCGGAGAGAGGTATTAGCGAGCCGCACGATGTGGCTTCTCGAACAGCAGCGGAACCCAGTTTGGCTTCAGAGTGCAGTTCCTGTCAGCAGAATGAAGGGACCAACCTTACCACAGGGGAGGCATGTCATGTAGCAGAGATAAATACCAGTGTAAGCTGTGTACCTCAAGTGCAGGGCATTCCTCCAGATAACTGCAGTGTTGTACAAGCCACTCACCTACAGCCCCGTCGTGGTGTTTCACGGTTAGCCAGTCTGACCATTCCACAGCCTAGGGGGTCTTGCAGCAGATGGCGTCATCATCGTCACCATCACTACCAGCAGCAGCAGCAGTTCCACCTGCCACCACAGGGCCACAACAGACCGCCGCCGGATCCATGCCCTGACTGCTTCAGGATCAGACCGCGTGGTATTCGTAAGTATATTGTGGAGTGCGAATGCAACTATCACTGCAAAATGTGCCTACAAGATGAAACAAGTCGCGTAAGGCGAAAATACAATATTTAGTCAAGTAGCTGCCATTTTTCAGCAAGACCGTATACTCGTAGCATCGTCAGTCCACCGCTCATGGGAAAGGCAGTGAAATTGACAAGAAGAGCGGGGTAGTAGTTGCGCTAAGAAGGATAGCACGCTTTTCTGTACCTCTCTTTGTTTTAACTTTCTGAGCGTGTTTTTAATCCAAACATATCATATCTATATGTTTTTGGAATCAGGAACCGACAAGGAATAAGATGAAAGTGTTTTTAAATTGATTTGGACCATTTAATTTTGATAATAATTTTTATATATTTAATTTTCAGAGCTTGTTTTTAATCCGAATATAACATATTTATATGTTTTTGGAATCAGCAAATGATGGAGAATAAGATAAACGTAAATTTGGATCGTTTTATAAATTTTTATTTTTTTTTACAATTTTCCGATTTTTAATGACCAAAGTCATTAATTAATTTTTAAGCCACCAAGCTGAAATGCAATACCGAACCCCGGGCTTCGTCGAAGAATACTTGACCAAAATTTGAACCAATTTGGTTGAAAAATGAGGGCGTGACAGTGCCGCCTCAACTTTCACGAAAAGCCGGATATGACGTCATCAAAGACATTTATCAAAAAAATGAAAAAAACGTATGGGGATTTCATACCCAGGAACTCTCATGTCAAATTTCATAAAGATCGGTCCAGTAGTTTAGTCTGAATCGCTCTACACACACACACACACAGACACACAGACACACACACACACACACACACACGCACATACACCACGACCCTCGTTTCGATTCCCCTCGATGTTAAAATATTTAGTCAAAACTTGACTAAATATAAAAAAAGAAGAAAAAAAAGAAAAAAAAATGTGTCGCATTGATCATAATCCGCCATGAAATTTCAGGCATGTTTATGTGAGCACTTATCATAAGTTTTAAACTTGTTGTGCTCCTTCTTAATGATGTTATTATATTATCATGTGTCTGTTTACGAATAAAATACTGTTTAAACAAACAAAAAAAAGATGAAAATGCCCGTTTAACATTCTCAGTAACCTGATTTGTAGTTGAAATAAAACGAACAGTGTGCAATGACAAAGCTAATTGAACACGAACAGCTTCAGTATTTAGGGATGTCCGGTGCAAGAAGCATACATACTATAAAGCAGCCTTCACAATACCTCAATTCAATTTTAAATTTCCCCCGATAGTTTAACCTTTGCTAACTTTACGAAAAGACATAAATGTCTCTCGCACCAGATTGAGAGCAGAATACAAAGACAAAGCTGTGCTGTGGTCAACTGAATGTTTGTCAATGCTGTCATTTAAAAAAAGTACATAAAACACCGTGAAAATCTCTGCACAAATGTGTGATCTTTTTCTTCAGGATTTCCGCGATCTGTCTGGCTGTGCAGCCATGCGAACAGCTCCTTTCAAGTTCAGGTTTGTTATTTTAAAGGCGTGTTTGACCTCCATGTCTAAGTATACCATATGCTTCTAATATGTTTTTAATATAACATATATATACATCATAACTTTATTAAGATATCACATCATATTTTATTATAGAACTAATCTGAATATATATTTCATTCAACACGTTATGCCAATGAACTTCTGATTTACTTGATAATATTCACTTCTTTTATGAAGTTGTGTAACAACAGTATTTTTTTATTTTTTTTTATTTTTTTACAGGGTGACAACGAAGGGGACTTAGATTTTCACGAACTTCAAAGGTTGCTCAATGGTGAGTTAAAAAGCACAACGAAACAAAGGGGATAGAATTCGACGTTTCAAAATCATGAATCAGTGACCAAGATGACTTATATGGTGCCTATTTGTGACCCTCCACCACGAAATGAGTCGCATGTCACCTCACGCGGTTCTGCGCTAGGCATAACATAAATCCGGGGGTGTCTATAGTAACAGTGTGAGGGTCACCATAGTCACAGGCTTATAACTCGAAAAGTGTTCACTCTTTTCTAAAACGGTTTTCACCACTGGATAGAGAATAAACAACTCTTTAAGAAAATGTAAAAATATGAAAATCATGAAAAGGTGACATGCGACTCATCCCGTGGTGGAGGGTCACATTTCTGGTATTACGCCTTTCCGACAGTTGAAGTTTGAACATGAGAGCGTTTTGTTTTCAATGACATTTCAGGGTTTGCACTACAATAACTAATGCCGTCTTCCCGAAATTACCCAGTGGAATACTTTTAAACATTCAGGATAATATGCTCCCACACAAGAGGTGTTCCACACATTTGTGCAGTTGGGATGCAACTTTCCAAACTGGTCAGTTTGTTGACTTGAATCCATGATCTCATAATGCAGAAACAAAACTTGGCGACTGCATCAGCTGCAACATGTTTTTAGCACAGTTTAAATTCTGAAAAAAGCTTCTTTCAAAGTGTATATAGAAACAAAATTACAACAGGAAATAAAATTTGTCGGATCAGTTGGATGTAGTACAATTGACATCCGTAGTCTCAATAGTCTCAACCAGATGCGCC
>NC_090247.1:22787286-22794786 GCF_037325665.1 Littorina saxatilis
CCGTCGCGATATAACCTTGAATGGTTGAAAACGACGTTAATCACCAAATAAAGAAGAAAAGGAACTATCTGTCGTCTGCAAAATCATCGCCATGTTCTAGTGAAACAAAAACGAGGCTTCTGTGCGTGCCACCGCTGTTTTAATAAAGTAAAGAAATCTAACACTCATAATTTGTTGCGTGGTATGTCCCGAGCCAGCGAAATTTCTGGCGGGCTAGTATATTTCTTGAAGTTACTCGCCCGGCTGGCGAGTTGACATTTTGAGATTTGGCATTTGGTAAGATGTAAGGCAAAGCACGGTCTTCAGAAAATGTTAGAGAAGACTGCTCAAAGTAAATAAACTCACCTTCGTTTTATCTGAGAAGCACACGCGAAGTCCTTTCACAGAGACTCACCTTTTTTTGACATGGGTTGCACAAGATCTTTTCGCTGTTTTCCGGGGAGTCCTGATCAGACACATTCCCAACACTATAAAAATAGTCAAAGCTTAAAGCAGCTGCTCATTTAAACAAAAAAACAGTTAAGAGAGCAAATACCAAATTGGTTGAGTGGGTTCTTTGTCTATTTCCATACAACCTACGTGCCCCTGTCCTTCTTGTGTCATGGCAACTTTGTCCTGCCAGTTTGAGACACTTGTATTTGCCCTTGTTCCATCAGGAGGCATTGCAGCAATCAGCAAAAGAGCATATCAAAAGAAAGACAAGTCGCGTAAGGCGAAATAACAACATTTAGTCAAGCTCAGTCGAACTCACAGAATGAAACTGAACGCATTGGATTTTTTCCGCAAGACCGTATCGTCTGTCCACCGCTCGGGGCAAAGGCAGTGAAATTAACAATCCAGAAAAGCGCGGTAGCGGTTGCGCTGAGGAGGATAGCACGCTTTTCTATATCTCTATTCTTTTTAACTCTCTGAACGTGTTTTTAATCCAAACATATCATATCTATAGGTTTTTGGAATCAGGAACGGACAAAGAATAAGATGAAATTGTTTTTAAATCGATTTCGGAAGTTTAATTTTAATCATAATTTTAATTTTTTAAAATTTCAGAGCTTGTTTTTAATCCGACTATAATATATTTATATGTTTTTAGAATCAGAAAATGATAAAGAATACGATAAAGGTAATTTTGGATCGTTTTATAAAAAAATAATTTTAATTGCAATTTTCAGATTTTTAATGACCAAAGTCATTAACTAATTTTTAAGCCTCCAAGCTGAAATGCAATACCAAAGTCCGGTCTTCGTCAAAACTTGCTTGGCCAAAATGTCAATCAATTTAATTGAAAAATGAGGGTGTGACAGTGCCGCCTCAACTTTTACAAAATGCCGGATATGACGTCATCAAAGACATTTATCGAAAAAATGAAAAAAACATCTGGGGATATCATACCCAGGAACTCTCATGAAAAAATTCATAAAGATCGGTCCAGTAGTTTACTCTGAATCGCTCTACACACACACACACACACACACACACACACACACACACACACACATACACCACGACCCTCGTCTCGATTCCCCCCTCTATTTTAAAACATTTAGTCAAAACTTGACTAAATGTAAAAAAAGAAAAGACAGATCAAATTATTTCGTCTTGAACCCAGAGGCATAAGATGCAGAAGCCCGACGCAACCCTGTATAAACACTTTTCGCATGATACTGAAGTAGTAGTGACGTCACATTCCTCAACTCTGAGACGTCGTTCAGACTGACGAGGTGGCATCCATGACGTTGACAATCCAGTGACGCGTCTTGCCAGGCAATGGTGACGTTGGATCTGACGTAACGGTAGCAGCTGTGTCTCCGGTGAAAGTGTCCCTTGTCACAGAGAACTCAGAAAGTGTATTGTTTGGGTCAACCGACCCGTAACAACAAGTACATATTAAACATGACAAGCCACTCTAGCTACCATTCTCTTTGTCTCTATCTCTCACTCACATACACACGCACACACACACACGCAATCGTACACACAAACGCGTGCACGCACACACACACACACACATACACACACACACACACACACACATACACACACACACACACACACACACACACACACAGACACACACACACTCACACACACACACACACACACACACATACACACACTACCTACATGAGTTGATCTGAACATGGGGATGTCGCCACATCAAATAATCCTCAACCAACAACGTGAGCTTTGCTAGGCCTAGGCCGACATTATTTTTTGCGCTCAGCGCTCTGAATGAGTTAACTTCTTAAAAACTACTTTCGCGTTGAAATCCTCATACTACCCATGTCTGATAAGATATGTACGTGACATTTTAGTATGTGGCGCATCTGTCATTGTTCTTGAAGATTTCAACAAATTAAAATTTGTCGATGAGTCAACAAAAACCTACCGTCAATTTAAGAACTTTTTCTGACATGACAAATAATAGCAGACCTAATGTCTCAAATGACTTGAAATTTCGTATTTACTTTACGACACGTGTTAGCACAAATCTCCGAAAGTTTGAAGGCAATGCGTTGGCGAGTTACTCAAATGTACCATGTTTTGTCTCATTACCCGCTAAAACGGCTTCAAAAACTGCCTTTTATGTCTTCTGAGAGGATTGACACCTACACCGCTCAGCATGCCGGAGCGTCCTTGGTAGACAAGATATGTTAACAAAACTGACTGATTTGGATGCAGATGTGATTGTTCTGTCTAAGGACATGCTAAACATGTTTCGTTTTAGCAGTTCTGATTTGTTGTCAATTTTAAGGCGGGAACCTTGATTTTGCGAATTTGATTTTGGGGGGTGTCTGTGTTGTAGGTTCCACTGTATCGACACTACGTCATGTAAACTCAATCTGTTTTCTGAATAAGTTAGGGGAATAAACGGTCTGTCCAGTCATATAATTAGTTTTACGATAAACGGCCTCATCAGAAAGATCTGCCCTCAAACGCAAGTGTAAAGTTTTTTTTATGACGATTAGTGTAGTTCTGCGAAATGTATTCCCTATTTCTAAAAATAGTGATATTTGATTTTCCCAGGTTTACCTTGGGAAAAAACATACAATTGGTTTCGTGAGCCGACCACGGTATCAGACAACAAAACAATGTCATCAGCGAAAAGCAAACCAATAGGTCAAGTAGATCAGGCCCCAATGGTACTCCATGTTTACCCCTACACATTATTTTTGACGCCAGGTCATTTAATGAACAGGGAGAAAAGTAGCGGACAGGTTGTTTCCCCTTGCTTGAGGCCTTTGTGGCTCAAAAAAAAAGGCGTCTGTCAGTCTACGACAGTATCTTACTCGAGCTTTAACTCTGCAGTACATGCTTTGGATGGCTTGTAACATCTTACCTTTAACCCCTGTTCTGCGCAAAATGGGCCAGAGCTTACAGTGGGAGATATAATCAAAGGCTTTACACAAATCAATTAAAGCAACGTACAACTTTTTTTTATTTATTAGCAAATGCCTCTAAATCATACTGAACAAAGTAAATATGTGATCAGTGGTGCAGTGATCTTTCCGAAACCCTGCTGCGCTTGTGTATCACAGAGTAAATGTTGCTCTTCTACCCAACTTGACAATCGTTTATTAATAATACCGTAAAATCCCTAGCAAACGCCCAGCCCCCCTCCGCACAGATTTCGGGTTAAAGTAGGGTGTGGGCGTTCGCTAGGTATACACCTCTTTGCAAGATAAATGTCATCACATTTTCACGAGAAAAAAACAGTGATACAACCATGTGATGTATGCAATTTTAATGAAAAATAAACACGCTGTGTTTTACACAAATAAGGATCAACGATCTGTGGTAGAAAAAAAAGAAGAAAAAAAGAACACAAGTGACATTGATTCTTCTAACTCTCAGAATAACGTCAGCACAAACACAGTTTCTTCTCTTGTTTGGAGATCTGGTAGGGTTGATGATCATGGGCTCATTCTAGTCTTTCGAAGTCAACATCATCGTCTTCACTGTCGTCTCCACTCTCAGCTTCTTCTGGAGCATCTCCATTGTCGTGATCGCGAGGCAGGATAGCGCCGATTTCATCTGGAAACCACAAGTATTTCATCATCTTGGGAACCGTCAATTTGCGCACCTGAGAAAGGAAGTAACGATCGTTTCAGGTCGTATGTTCTCCCACGCCCTGCTGACCCAGTTGATGACGTCTTGCCTTCTAGGCTGCTTGAGGTTGTCAGCAGCTGTCGGTGGTCTTGCTTCTCTCAGTTCACTCAACCAAGCAGTCTCTGATGCCATCTTTAAAAGGTTTGGCAAAACCGACATCGACTGGCTGGGCTAAAGCTGTGCTGCCTGCAGGCACAAAGACCAAGTCAACTTGCTGTGCGGCAACCGCTTCTCTGACTTCCTGGGTCTTGTGAGCGCTGTAGCAGTCCAGAAGTAGGAGGCGACGCTCGTCTGCTGGCCTAAGAACACGCTGAATCCAGGTCAGGATGGTCATCCATCCATTTGTGGAAGCATACAAACGCACATTGGCTGATACTCTCAACTGGGGAAGGGCGCGAGGTGGAATGTGTCCGTTTCTCTCCCGCAAAAAAAACCCCAACAAACCGGGGTGGGCGCTTGCTAGGTAGTGACCCCTCTGCACAACTTTTGGCCCAAAGTCGGGGGGGGGGGGGGGGGGGTGGGCGGTTGCTAGATACTGGGCGTTTGCTAGGGATTTTACGGTACAAATATACAACTTGCCACAACTGTTTAACAAAGAAATACCCCTATAATTATCGGGTTTATGCAAATTAGCCTTTTTGTGTAAAGGGTGGATAATGGCTTCAGTCCAATCTTCTGAGGAAACTCCAGATGAAAAATAGAATTGACCAAACGGACCAAAAAAGGAATAGAATGAACGGGAGCATCTCGTTACTCCCCCGTATCGTTACTCCCCCGGCTCGTTACTCCCCCGTATCGCTACTCCCCAGGCTCGTTACTCCCCCGTATCGCTACTCCCCAGGCTCGTTACTCCCCCGTATCCCCCGGCTCGTTACTCCCCCGTGCCTTTTTTATTACACTTAAGTAATGCAGTTATTACTTAATTGAATTTTCAAGAGAGAGAGAGAGAGAGAGAGAGAGAGGGAGAGAGAGAGAGAGAGAGAGAGAGAGAGAGAGAGAGAGAGAGAGAGAGAGAGAGAGAGAGAGAGAGAGAGAGAGAGAGAGAGCATGTTTAAAGAACGTACAACTGCCAGATCTGCCTGTACATTCGTGCACAGTACATCTTTGAAAAAAAAGTATATATTTTAAGCAGAAGAGATACTATTTCAGAATGCATGACGGGGGAGTAGCGATACGGGGGAGTAACGAGACGGGGGAGTAACGAGCCGGGGGAGTAACGATACGGGGGAGTAACGAGCCGGGGGAGTAGCGAGCCGGGGGATTAGCGATACGGGGGAGTAACGAGCCGGGGGATTAGCGATACGGGGGAGTAGCGAGCCGGGGGATTAGCGATACGGGGGAGTAACGAGCTGATCCCAGTATGAACATGTGCACATTTGAAGACCTCTGGTGTGACTCCACCAGGTCCAGCAGCTTCATTGGCTTTCAAATGATCAATAGCTGCCTGAACCTCTTGGTAGGTTATGTCAGAATTCAAACAGTCATCTTCAGGTCTGGTTTCTCCTTCTTGTGACTCACCCTGACAGGTAGGCTCTTTACTTTCATTTAAATTTGCAACATTGTTTGCATTGAACACATTCTCGAAGTTTTCCAACCACTGCTCATTGGTAATATCGCCCCTCAATGCCCTTTTTCTTGAAAACTGTTCAGCGTTTTTCCAAAACTGTTTGGGATCATTAAAACAGCTTTCTAATTCTCTTCTGCATTTCTGTGTATGCTGTTTTTCTTTCTCATCAAGCAACTTTTTATACTCCTTCCGAGTTTCCCAGTAGGATTCTCTGTCTCAGGGGAGAAGTGTGCTTCTGGAATGGTATGGAACACGCATCTTATGTACCAGGGAAGCCAAAGGACAGGACACAATGAAATGATCAATCACGCTGCTGCAGTTTGACGTCATGTATGTGTGAAGGCCTCTTCTATCACCATCACAAGCCCCGTTTAAAATGTGCATATCCAGGCTAGGACACAGATCTAACAAACTGCTTCCGAATGGATTAACAACTGGGTCCTTGGAGGTATGCTGAGAAAAATGGCAGCCTTCGGCGCTGTTCTAGGACCACAGATCACCATCTACATTTCACCATCTACATTTCACCATCTACATTTCACCATCTACATTTACACAACAGTCTGATTCTAAGTCGTAAAATGGAGCGACGAAGTTACAACCGGTTTTGGCATTGAAGTCTCCGCACATAATAAAGGCTGCATCATCTTTCTTTTCTATTACATCCAGTAGGAAAGAAGTGCGAACTCACCAAGAGTATTGGTTGCTGTAGCCGGGTCAGGGCCATGACGTCATTGCTGGCCTTCTGTGGCAGTCCCAGAAGGGACTGAGTGACGTCATTGCTCTTATCTGTTGGATTAGCGTTCCCTTCTGGCGGTTGTGTCGTGACCTTTGTCGTTCCTACTGAGGATGGCATCCAGTCTCGGAGAATGCGCGACTGTTTGCTACGCCCGCTTCTGTCCTGTGAAGCTGACTGTGACCGGGAGATCGGTCTGTTGCTGTTCTCGCTGGGTCCCACATTGCTGTTTTGCCGTGCTCTCCCCCCTTGTGTGACGGGCTGGGGGGTACCATCACACCTCTCTGCTGGGAGAGCGTTGCTGCCGGAAGAGGTGAGTGAACAGCCAGCATCACCAGGATCATGACCAGCACAGGCCGTGCTGGCGTCGGGAAGCTGGAGAGGAGGGCTGGTGGGGTCGTCCTCAAACACGCGGGCTATGATGTCCACAGGAGACGGAGGATCCGTGGTGGTGTTTTCCTCGTTAGGTTTGAACGAGGAAAACGATAAAGCGCTTTGAACTTCGGATAAGGCGCTATATAAATAAAGAGAATAATAATAAGAATAGGTTTAAAGTCAGCCGTGTCGCCGTCAAGTGGATTGGGCGATAGGGTGGGATTGCAAGCAGCGCTGACGCTTGCTGTGTCCTTAGAGGGATCTGGATTTTAGAGGAGGCTATTGGGTTCTGTGTGGGCTGCAGGGTCGCGGAGTGATACAGGTCGACGAAGAGGAAGGTGACTATCGCCGCTCGTAGGCTGTGGAGGCAGCAGGCATGGAACATCTTCGGTACTGTCGGAAGAGCGCTCTGGATGTGGGGGAAAGGGCGTTGTCACTGGAGATAACAAGTGGCACAGTCCTGGTCGTGATCGGGTGGGTAGTCACTGAACTCACTCTCATGGCTAGTAACGTAGTTGTCGTCATCACTCAATGCCTGCGGCTCTGAGGTGTTGGGCACTGACTGGTTCGCGGGCGGTGACTTACGGTACACCAACATAGACACGCACAATTGCAGATAAACACTCGCATCTTAACATATATATGTAGACACATTGATTCATACATGTAAACGCATTTGTTTCAGACACGCGCACGCACAGACACACATGTTCTT
>NC_090247.1:22797286-22834786 GCF_037325665.1 Littorina saxatilis
TCGACAACTATCACCGTGTTCTCCGTCTTTGTTCTGACCGTAAGTACGACTTTAAGAATAAACTAGTAGCGTAAAGCTTGATAAAAACATTTAGTCACTCTGTCGGCTAAAACGATTGAAACCGAATAGTCTGGCAGGCAAAACAAAAGAGTGAGCGAATGAAAAAACAACATATCGCAACTGTCCATATGGACTACTCAGGGCCGGACCCAGGGGGGGGGGGGGGGGGTTCCAGGGGTTCCGGAACCCCACCCCTGGAAAACGCATGTACCTTGCTTTGAGTGGGTTTTTTTTTGGTTTTTTTTAATAAATTTTGTGTGTGTCTCTAACAAATTTTATTCAATGTGAATTCCGATGAGAAAAAGGTACCCCCCCCCCCACCTTCGCTGATTTGCCCCCCCCCCCAAAAAAAAGGAGGAACCCCCCCCTTACAACTCATTTGGTCCGGCCCTGCTACTTAGTCAAGTAGTGAACTAAGTGAACGAATACAGCAAAGACGGCATGTAAAGGAAATTACATGAAAGCCATGATTAAAATATAAGCTGCAGATCTCTTTCGTTTCAGGCAGAGCTTGATGTTTTGCATATTTTGTGAAACAAAAAATTAGTAAGATAAGTTATTGGGAAAACAAACCCACAGTTACAGTTACTTATCTTCGACCCAGCGATCTTCCAAAAGGACAGACAGACAAACACTTATAATACAGAAAAGAAAAAGAAAATCTGACAAAATGTCCAGTAACTCGCTTCTGTCTTCTTGATTGCTACCATCATTCTTTCTTGTTTGGTTTTTGTTCAGTTGCTATGAAGTGATTGCTACGCTTTCTGAGAAACTTGCATAGTCTCTGATTATCGTTATTAGAATAGCGTACAGCAGGTCAACAATAATATTTTTTCTTCTCCTTTTTCAGCTGAACGTCTTGAATACTCAAGCCGTTTCTGCCGCAAGTAAGTATATTTAACCCACATTGAGCATTATTTAGAAACTATTGACATTCAGTAAACCTTCGCCCGACCGGGTTATCGATTACACACGGATAACATTTTTGTAACAAGTTTCTAACACAGTGTGACATTATACATATTTCTACTGGCAAACGTAGCACACATAGTAAACGGTGGTGTTCATTTGAACACTATTGTTTAGTATGTATAATAATAATAATAATAATAATAATAATAATAATAATAATAATAATAATAATAATAATAATAAATGAGCATTTATATAGCGCAACATCATAACTTTACAATTATGCTCTTTGCGCTTGACACATTTAAAATTAAAACACAGTTATACAAGCATTTACATCTACATTCATAGTCAACAACGCTTAATTAAAAGCATACACCATCAAACATACATTACAAAAGATTCTTCCACTAACTAAGTAATAAAAACATGAATAAAATAGGTAGTAAAAAACAAGGAAATACCAGCTGAATACCCTTAATCAAACAGAACATGTTATCAACAATGCTGAAAACAGTCCTAGATGTTTATATATATTATCACTAAAACAACAAATACACTACATGTAGCCTACTGATGGACTGAGAAAACAAAATCAGGGGTTGTATTTCTTGAAGAGGTGCGTTTTAAGGGCTCGTTTGAATGCTTGGGGTGACTGAGAGTGGCGGATGTGAAAGGGGAGAGAATTCCATTGTGTGGGTGCGCAGAAAGTAAAAGTGCGTTGTTCGTATGTTTTGGTTTTGGTGTGTGGAATGGTAAGGATGCGACAGTCAGAAGAGGCACGGAGTTGTCTTGCTGGAGAATAGACGGTGAGGAGTTCAGAGAAGTAAGCAGGTATGCTACTTTTGCTAGTATAAATATGTTCTGTATCACACTGTGTTCAAAACTGGTTACAGAAATGTGTTCAAAAGTGGAACACTTGTGCTTAGAGTGTGGAACAAAAGCATTCTTCCACGTTCACGCATGTCAAACAGAAATAGCTTTGCATCTTCCGGCGTACATTGAGAAATTAGTTTTATTCTTTTTTTTTCTGTTAAGACATGTCTATTTATATCGCGTTGACAAATGTGACTCACACAGAAAGACAGGCAGACAGACAGACACAGACAGATACACAGGCGGACACACAGACACACACACAGACCGAATGACAATATTTTAGATTACTTGATATACATTGTATTGTATAACCATGCTCTGATCTATATCCCATGTATTTAAGATGGAAAGGCTGGTGCAATTAGGTGAATGTGTTCGATCTAATTTCATTCACTTTATTCAGAAGCACAGTCTCCCTGTAAAGGATTCAGCTCTCAATCTATGACGGGCGAAGCGGCGCAGAGGTAAGACGACGGCCTCCTAATCGGGAGGTCGTGAGTTCGAATACCGGTCGCTGCCGCCTGGTGGGTTAAGAGTGGAGATTTTTTCCGATCATCCCAGGTCAACTTATGTGCAGACCTGCTCGTGACTTAACCCCCTTCGTGTGTACACGTAAGCACAAGATCAAGTGCGCACGGAAAAGATCCTGTAATCCATGTCGGAGTTCGGTGGGTTATGGAAACACGAAAATACCCGGCATGCCTACCCAACTAAAGCGGAATGAAGCTGGCTATGCTCTCAGAGTATAGTGTGGGGAACCCAAATGGGCAAACGAGCTCACACGTCACCAGAATTTCTGGAACGCTGAAGAAGCTCCCAATCTGCCCAGGCTTTTACGTGGAAGATACCCCCCCCCCCCCCCACCCCCCCGGCAACAGCAACAACAACACAAATTGAATCAAATGATTAAACAGTTTCAAAGGAAAACCGGCCTGGATGCTCTCTGTGTAGAGTGAGAATGTCTTTGTGGACTCATTTCTAAAAGTCAACATTGTCATACTGACAAATTAATTAAGAGACCAAAAAGCAATGTACTCACGTTAAAATGACGAACACGGAACGAATAACAGCGACGTTTCGACCTAAGGGTCTTCTTCAGGCACAAAAACACAAAAATACACACACAAAAAAGAAGAAAGACGATAGAACAGATAAAGAGGAGAATAACTGACAAAACAACTGCACTGCACAAACCAACAAATTGTCTTTGTCATTTGTTGGTTTGTGCAGTGCAGTTGTTTTGTCAGTTATTCTCCTCTTTATCTGTTCTATCGTCTTTCTTCTTCTTTTTTGTGTGTGTATTTTTGTGTTTTTGTGCCTGAAGAAGACCCTTAGGTCGAAACGTCGCTGTTATTCGTTCCGTGTTCGTCATTTTAACGTGAGTACATTGCTTTTTGGTCTCTTTATTGTTCCCTCTCACGTGCAGTCGCCATTGTTTAATACTTTCGACAAATTAATTGATGAAACATTTTCAACTGTGCGCGGGAAGCAGAGTGTTGATTGCTGATAAGTTTAGGGATGGTCTCGTACCTTGAAAAAGCCTGGCTAGATCTTAAATTGTGAGCAGAACTGTTTTCACAAAGAAGGATCGAGTGAACCTTCAACCTGATTCAATCGAATCGTCCTTCAATCTGCTGTCAACAGATCCATGTTCGCTTCCCAGAAAGGGTGTACCTTCAACCTGATTCATTCTTATCTTCCTTTGATCTGTTTGTCAACAGATTCATGTTCGCTTCCCAGAAAGGGTGTACCTTCAACCTCATTCATTCTAATTTTCCTTCAATCTGCTTTCCACAGGTCCGGCATGTTTGCTTCCCAAAAAGGTCGGGTTCTGCAAGGCAATGTTCCGCAGATTTTACTACGATGTCAATAGAGGGGGCTGCTTCAAGTTTTTCTATGGAGGTTGCGGATCGAACGGAAACAACTTTGAGACCCAGCAGCAATGCATGAACGCCTGCGGGCCATAATCGTTGTATTGTGAACTACCCCATTGTAGTGGAAGAGTGCTTCCCCTTTGACTAGACACAATGGCGAAGTAAAACGTGCAATAAAACTTGAACTCACTTGATTGACTTGTGTATTGTATGTATGCATGCTTTGTATGTGCATCGATCGTTACATGACACACAACATACCAGTAATGACGGCTACATTTCAACATGCCTGGTGACAGTGAGCACACACGCATGTGACCGTCGCTTCTCGGTTTTAGAACTACATTTGTCTCTTCTGTGATTTCTTGTCACGGGGGCCCGGGTAGCTCAGGTGGTAGAGCACTGGACTTATGATCGAAAGGTCGATGGTTCGAATCCGGGCCGGGACGGACACGGGTCAACTTTATGTGCAGACCCAGAGACGGTATCCATCTCCCACCCCCGTGTCACCACAATGTCACGTTAAAGATCTTGGTCATTCTACCATAAGTGCAGATGGCATGATACCACATAAACACGCATACATCAAAAGCCGTGAGGGCGTAAAACTCGAATCGTATAAACCAATTCATGTCCAATGTAGGCAATTAAGACCTGACGGACAATAAGCCCCTTAAAATTTACTATTTCTTGTCAAGCAGGGTAGTTGCAACTTTTCTGAAGCACAAACATTGTGTTGCGTTTGAGTATCTGATAAAGAGAGGATTATGGTTTGCCTTTTTCTTTATTTTGCATCCAAGCACACACTGGCACACACACACACACACACACACACACACACACACACACACACACACACACCACACGAGTACAGACTCATGTACGCGCTCGCACACACACACACGCACACACACACACGCACACACACACACACACCACACGAGTACAGACTCATGTACGCGCTCGCACACACACAGACACACACACACACACACACACACACACACACACACACACACACACGAGTACAGACTCATGTACGCGCTCGCACACACACACACACACACACACACACACACACACACACACACACACTCACACACACACACATACACACTAACAGTAACACTAACACATGTGCCCAAAATACATCAGAAATTCATAATATTCGGCACAAGGATACACATGTATTATATTTACAATCATATAGAACGATGTTTTGACAACAGACTACAGTTGAATTTAAATTAACTATTGAAATGAATATGCGGCAAGATATTCATTCGTCCTTGTTACAACTTACAACAAATAATTAAAATTCAACTGTAGTTTTTTGACATTAGATTCACTTCCCCTCCCTCACTAGACCCATCCCCTCCTCCCCTTAGCATTAGATTCACTTCCCCTCCCTCACTAGACCCATCCCCTCCTCCCCTTAGCATTAGATTCACTTCCCCTCCCTCACTAGACCTATCCCCTCCTCCCCTTAGTATTAGATTCACTTCCCCTCCCTCACCAGACCCATCCCCTCCTCCCCTTAGCATTAGATTCACTTCCCCTCCCTCACTAGACTCATCCCCTCCTCCCCTTAGCATTAGATTCACTTCCCCTCCCTCACTAGACCTATCCCCCCTCTCCATCCCTCTCGACCCATAAGTAATTAGTAGTGATAAAGGTAGAATTTATCACTCTTGCTCCTTATTGTTCGTCCTGATTGTATTGTTTCGTCGGGGCTCAGTTGCTGCGCTGTGCGGTAGGCTAGCCCCTCAGCCCAGGGCCTGAAATCGGGCGCCACGGCAAATAGCGAAAAGCAATAGCTTGCTTACCAACCCACTCCTGATTTGATTCTCGTAGGTTCACTATCCACTTTATCTTTCAGTTTTGGGAAATTAGGCGCACCAACCAAACTCAGGATAGTTGCCCTGCACAGGGATTTCCTCACGAAGAAGGTCGAGTACGAGACAGACTCAAAGTTGAAACTTGAGTTGAGTAGCCAAACTGACGAATGCTTACGTGTTTTGAGCAAAACCCACACATGCAGGCCACAAGTTGATTTCTGCTTGGGTAGTATCATAGAGGGCCGTATAAAATGTCCTATGAAGCTTGGATTTGAAACATTTTGAGCTTCCAGCTCAAGGCGCGGCTTCCGATGATAACATTCAACTGCGCATGCGCCAGTGTCTGACACGTCCCCCCGCAGGCCACTGGCACTGACTGGTCTAAAAATGTGGAACAGGCACAGGCACCTGACATTGATAAACCGACAGACGCGACCATGTTTTTGTTTGTTTGTTGTTGTTGTTGTTGTGTTTTTGCTTGTTTTGTTGTTGTTTCAAGTTCAAATGATGGGGCCGGTGTGGAGGAAGGTGTGCCGTCAAAAGCTACTAATTTAAAGTGTGTGTGTGTGTGTGTGTGCAGTGTGCAGTGTGTGGGTGTGTGTGTGTCTGTGTGTATGACTTGGGGTGTTTGTGTGTGAGAGAGAGACAGACAGACAGACAGACAGACAGAGAGAGAGACCGAGAGAGCCTCGGAGAGAGAGAGAGAGAGAGAGAGAGAGAGAGAGAGCGAGAGAGAGAGAGAGAGAGAGAGAGAGAGAGAAATAGGGAGAGAGGGGGGGGGGGGGAGAGCGAGCCTATTTGTCCTTCGCTGGGGGTATGCAGTGCCTTGGCATTGCACTTCTACTTAATTGGTGGCCGTTTGCATAGTTGAAAAAGAGTAAAACAAATCTGACGCGCTTAACTTAGCAATAAACACTAAACCTCGACAGTGGCATAATCCAGTACTACGTAATTTCTTTCTAAGCTCTCTGTCTCTGATGGGTTGCATTTGTATAACGACATCCGATAAAGTCTACCAACTACATGTAGCAGCTGCGGAAACTGTTAAGAAACTTAAAAATCGTCCAAATGAATGAGTCTGCACCTGGGGTCATTGTGAACCTGAATTTGCCTGACCTAATCCAGGCAAAGCAAGAAAGTAGTACAACGTAATTCCTTTGTAAGCCTTCTGTCTCTGACGGTTTACATTTGAGTAACGACATCCAATATCGTCTACCGTACTACGTAATTTCTTTCTGAGCTTTCTGTCTCTGACGGTTTACATTTGAATAACTTGCGACATCCAATAACGTCTACCAACTCAGTAATTCCTTTGTAAGCCTTCTGTCTCCGACGGTTTACATTTGAATGACGACATCCATTATCGCCTACCAACTACATAATTTCTTTCTAAGCTTTCTGTCTCTGACGGTTTACATTTGAATAACGACATCCACTAACGTCTACCAACTCCGTAATTCCTGTCTAAGCTTTCTGTCTCTGACGGTTTACATTTGAATAACGACATCTAATAACGTCTACTAACTCTGTAGGCCTAATTCCTGTCTAAGCTTTCTGTCTCTGACGGTTTACATTTGAATAACGACATCTAATAACGTCTACTAACTCCGTAATTCCTGTCTAAGCTTTCTGTCTCTGACGGTTTACATCAGTAATTTCTTTCTAAGCTTTCTGTCTCTGACGGTTTACATTTGAATAATGACATCCAATAACGTCTACTAACTCCGTAATTCCTGTCAAAGCTTTCTGTCTCTGGCGGTTTACATTTGAAAAACGACATCCAATAACGTCTACCAACTCCGTAATTCCTTTCTAAGCTTTCTGTTTCTGTCGGTTTACATTTGAACGGCATCCAATAACGTTATTTCATACATTTAGTCAAGCTTTCAAACTCACAGAATGATAGAACAAGATAACAATAAAATGTACTCACCAAAAAACAGCAACAAGAACACACAAACAAGGAATATAGTTTCGACTTCACACGTCTTTGGCTCGAAACTCGCATCTGCTGGTCAGCGTGCATTCCCCTCCGCGGCCCCCTCCGTCTGGAACTCCCTGCCGCTTGAGCTTCGCCAGAGCCCCTCTCTTGACGCGTTCAAGAGTAGGTTGAAGACCCAGTTCTTCCCGTAGCTGGCTGCGACTTTCATGTTCGACAGTGATGTGTTGTGCCCCAAAAGACATTCTTGTGCTGTGCTCTGTGAGAGGTGTTTTCTTTGTGTTTGATATTATTTTGTTTGGACCTAGCTATTGATGTGTACATTGTTGTTAAACAGTTGTTTGTTGTGTGTTTATCAGGGTTTGCTAGTGTGTGATAGGGTTTGTGTCCGTCTGTAGATGTTAGTTTCTTTGTTAGTCCTGTGTTGACAACTCTTCGACAAGCGCTTAGAACTGTACCCACGGAATACGCGCTATATAAGATTCATATTGATTGATTGATTGATAAACAGACCGATGCAGGAAAAGAGCGACGTCCCAGCGAGCAAAGCACTCTGGCAACGTTTCATCAGCGATATTCTGGTACTCTGGCTGCATGGAACAGAACAAGACTTGGACAACGTCTAAAAGTACATCAACAGCTTCCATCTTTCTTCTTTGTTCTTCAGCGTTCCAGAATGTTCTGGTTACGTGTGAGCTCGTTTGCCCATTTGGGTTCCCCACACTATACTCTGAGAGCATAGTCAGCTCACTCCGCTTTCGTTGAGTAGGCATGCTGGGTATTTTCGTGGTTCCATAACCCACCGAAATCTGACATGGATTACAGGATCTTTTCCGTGCGCACTTGGTCTTGTGCTTGCGTGTACACACGAAGGAGGTTAAGTCACTAGCAGGTCTGCACGTAAGTTGACCTGGGAGATCGGAAAAATCTCCATTCTTAACCCACCAGGCGGCAGCGACAGGGATTCGAACTCACGACCTCCCGATTAGGAGACCGACGACTTACCACCACGCCACTGCGCCCGTCATTTCCAAAGAGCATCTGGTTGAATCCACCACTTTTTGTCCGAACGCGTACACATTATTTGATAAGTTACCACCTTATACATGTAGTAGTCATTTAATCGAATTTTCTCTAACCGATTAAAAAAATATTGTGTGTGCGTGCTTGTGTGTGCGTCCGTGCGTCCGTGTGTGCGTGCGTGCGTGCATGTGTGTATGCGTGTGTATATGTGGGTGTGTGTTTGTGTATGTGTGTGTGTGTGTGTGTGTGCAGTGTGTGTGTGTGTGTGGGTGTGGGTGTGGGTCTGTGTGTGTCTGTGTGTATGACTTGGGGTGTTTGTGTGTGAGAGAAAGAGAGAGAGAAAGAGAGAGAGAGAGAGAGAGAGAGAGAGAGAGAGAGGGGGAGAGAGATAGAGAGATAGGGGGGGGGGGGGGAGAGCCGATTTGTCCTTCGCTGGGGGTATGCAGTGCCTTGGCATTGCACTTCTGCTTAATTGGTGGTTTGCATAGTTGAAAAAAGAATAAAACAAATGTTACGCGCTTAACTTGGCAATAAACACTTAACCTCGACAGTGGCATAATCCACTACTACGTAATTCCTTTCTAAGATTATTGTCTCTGATGGGTTGTATTTGTTTAACGACATCCAATATAGTCTACCAACTACATGTAGCAGCTGCGAAAACTTTTAAGAAACTTAAAAATTGTCCAAAGGAATGAGTCTGCACCTGGCGTCATTGTGAACCTGAATGTGCCGACCTAATCCAGGCAAAGCAAGAAAGTAGTTCAACGTTATTCCTTTGTAAGCTTTCTGTCTCTGACGGTTTACATTTGAATAACGACATCCAATAACGTCTACCAACTCAGTAATTCCTATCTAAGCTTTCTGTCTCTGACGGTTTACATTTGAATAACGACATCCAATAACGTCTACCAACAGCTGCGAAAACATTTGTCCCGTAAAAAAAACGCCGAGGTGCGTTAAAGTTCCCCTTGGTTTGTCCCTGTCAACTTTTGATAGGCATACATTGTACTACGGTGCAAGCCCCTGGAGCAATTTTTTGATTAGTGCTTTTGTGATCAAGAAACAATTAACAAGTGGCTCTATCCCATCTCCCCCCTTTCCCCTATCCCATCTCCCCCCTTTCCCCGTCGCGATATAACCTTGAATGGTTGAAAACGACGTTAAACACCAAATAAAGAAAGATCTAGCTGCCCTGCCGAAGTGTTTCTTCTCTATAAAGCTGAAGATGCGTGTGTGGATGTATATGAGACTGGCGAACATGAGCATTCACAACAAAAGGCAGCACGCGGAATATAGTAGGCCTATTTTTTGTGAGTGAAACATCATTTTTTGTGGAGAAAAGATTACATTTTGTGATTAATAATTTGTTTTTTTGAATAAATATTTTGTGATGAATCAATTATTTTTTGTGATAAAACATCTATTTTTTTGATGAAAAAATTATATGCGCTTTTGATATACGTGTATATTTAACGTTTTTCGTGGTTGCTGCTCAGTTTTGACACGATAAACACCAATTTATCTTAGTGACCTTGACGTTCAACGTAGACACTTCTAATATGACCTATGTATCAATGTTGGGTACTAAAGTGCTTTTGTGTCAGAAATGTTTCAACATTTTACAGAAAACTTGCCAAATAACGACACCGTCGTTTATATCGATACAATCAGCAATAATGCAGGCAGTCCGTTCTGTATAATTATGACATTTAAACAAGTCACGTAAAGCAAATTTAATCAAGCTTTCAAACTCACAGAATGATAGAACAAGATAACAATAAAATGTACTCACCAAAAAACAGTAACATGAATACACAAACAAGGAATATAGTTTCGACTTTACACGTCTGTGGCTGGAAACAGACACGCAGGACAAGCCGCGCGACATCCCAGCGAGAAAAGAACTCTGGTCACGTTTCATCAGCGATATTCTGGTACTCTGGCTGGAAACAGACACACAAGACAAGCGCGACATCCCAGCGAGCAAAGAACTCTGGTCACGTTTCATCAGCGATATTCTGGTACTCTGGCTGGAAACAGACACACAAGACAAGCGCGACATCCCAGCGAGCAAAGAACTCTGGTCACGTTTCATCAGCGATATTCTGGTACTCTGGCTGAAAACAGACACGCAGGACAAGCGCGACATCCCAGTGAGCAAAGAACTCTGGTCACGTTTCATCAGCGATATTCTGGTACTCTGGCTGGAAACAGACACGCAGGACAAGCGCGACATCCCAGCGAGCAAAGAACTCTGGTCACGTTTCATCAGCGATATTCTGGTACTCTGGCTGAAAACAGACACGCAAGACAAGCGCGACATCCCAGCGAGCAAAGAACTCTGGTCACGTTTCATCAGCGATATTCTGGTACTCTGGCTGGAAACAGACACGCAAGACAAGCGTGACATCCCAGCGAGCAAAGAACTCTGGTCACGTTTCATCAGCGATATTCTGGTACTCTGGCTGGAAACAGACACGCAAGACAAGCGCGACATCCCAGCGAGCAAAGAACTCTGGTCACGTTTCATCAGCGATATTCTGGTACTCTGGCTGGAAACAGACACGCAAGACAAGCGCGACATCCCAGCGAGCAAAGAACTCTGGTCACGTTTCATCAGCGATATTCTGGTACTCTGGCTGGAAACAGACACGCAGGACAAGCGCGACATCCCAGCGAGCAAAGAACTCTGGTCACGTTTCATCAGCGATATTCTGGTACTCTGTCTGGGAACAGAACAAGACTTGGACAACGTCTAAAAGTACATCAACAACTTTCATCCAACGATCAAATTTACTTTCCTCGACATGATCCTCAAGTTAAAATAGGATACACCCAGAATAACATGCAATGCAAAGAAGACAGACGCACATGCTTATCTGCACGACGGATCAGGTCATCCAACACAACCCAAGAAGAACACACCATTCAGCCAGTTACTTCGCGCAGTGCGTCTATGCTCAAGGATTAACGATTGTAAAGTCCGTTGTTTGGAGATTACCACCCGTTTCCATCACCGAGGCTACTCTCAACGGTCGTCCAAAACATGCCTTCCATCTCTCCCCTAATCTACTCTACTATAATATCCAAGAATTGATGTAAGTGTGTGTGTGTGTGTGTGTGTGTGTGTGTGTGTGTGTGTGTGTGTGTGTGTGTGTGTGTGTGTGTGTGTGTGTGTGTGTGTGTGTATGTGTTTATGGTGGGATAGCTCGACTCCCGCGCGAAATTTAGCGCTTTACTTGGACTCATAATTTTAATTCGACGTCCAAATAAAACACGTCTTCAAAATCACTCCAAAATAATTATGGAGGCTTGAAATAATGTGTAATACATATAAATAATTGAATTTGCCTACATTTTCACAATTTAGCAAAATGTCGGGATATAACACACATTGTGTTACTTTTTGTGTTTTGTGTTTGTCCGGATACAACCTGAGTAACAATCCCTGTTCACACACACTTTTTTTTCGCAGTTTAACATAATATGAGGTTGTTTTATTACTATGACATGAGCAAGTTGCTTTTTAACTATATTTTGAATTTAGAACAGCTATATTTTAAATTAAAGCTAATATTTTTGTTGTTTTTATGTTTGCTGACATATATTGGATTTTATGCTTTTGTATCAGTCAGATTTTGTAAATCAAGCTCAGTTTTTAGAAAAAAAATCTTCTCTTAGAACTTTGATATTAAAAAAAAAGTAAATGTTGTGGTAGTAGTGGTTTTTGTTGTTTATTTTGTCCTCCAAGGCTCCATATTCCTTCAAAATACATGTATTATCATTCTGCTACTATGTTGTGCTGGTTTCGTGTCTAACTTACACCAAAAAATGTAAGTAACCTGTACTTTTTTTTAAACACTTTTGCCTTTAAATCATACCCTAGCCTGTGTATGCTACAGTGGAACCCCTGTCTCAAGACTTTATTTTAAAACATAAGGTCATAACATTTATCATATATTCGGGATCAGCTCGTTACTCCCCCGGCTCTTTCTTTCTTTCTTTATTTGGTGTTTAACGTCGTTTTCAACCAAGAAGGTTATATCGCGACGGGGAAAAGGGAGATCAAACACCTCAGAGCTGGAACATTTCGTTTTTGCCGCATAACATGAAGATTTCGCCACTTTGATGCATCCACTGATAGGAAGTGTTAAATATATGCTATTCTATCATCAGGAGTACATATTTCATCTATACGGGCCTTATATTGTCCGTTTTGCGAATTGCGTCAGAGCTGGAACAAACCTAAGCTCCGCCCATTTTGCTATTGCTCAGAGCTGGCACATCGATTAAACTAGTTAATTAATTTTGAGAGAAATCTAGAAGCAATCTGAAAAATGTTTTGACGCCAAAACATTGCTTTTACATTGGCCCAGCTCCCCATTAGGATTTGGGTGTTCTGTGTTAGTCTGTATCGAGCATAACCCCGAACATGCGCACAAATCTCCACTTTTTGACATAAATGATCAATTATTGCGATATATATGTTCTGCGCGATGTTAGAATCCGGTTTCATTCTAGAATGGACCGGGTCCAGGTTGGAATTCTAACCCTGCGCAAGTACAGGGGTGCCATTCTAGAATGGTACCCTTGTTGCTGGTCCATTCATCGCGAGAGTGAATAAAGGGGGCCGTAATGTTTGTAGGTAAGACAGAGTTGTCTTCCCTTGAATTATCTCCACCTGCACCTTCCCTTTGATAAAATGGGGCTGATTTGTCTACCCCTGAAAAAAATCCTTTGGCGATCTTGCGATGTCATATCATGTCAAGAAAGTTGACACTCCTGAGTACGCAATAAACAAAGGCAGACCATAGCAAGGGGGACTACCAGGGCGGTAATGTTTGCAGGGCAGTTGTTTTTGTGATGAGAGCCGGTTGCGGCCGCTTGCAATGTCAGCGCTGTCTCCCTCTCGGAAATGTCCGGTTTTTTGACAATTTTTTTGACAGACAGACAGACAGACAGACGGTCAGACCGACTAACCGACAGACAGACCAACAGAAGGACAGAGTGAGTTATAGAGCTGTTGTCACAGGTTTAAAAAAAAGTTGACATTAACAAAAACAGAAATCAACAACAACTTTTGTCTGGTTTTATAATATTATGGGAAAACATTGAAAGCAATTCATAGTAGTAGTACTACCACAACAAATACTCTCAAAGGGGAATTCCATGCCTAAAAGTTTGACAGTTTTTATTTAATCTATCAGAATCCCTACCTTCCAAACTGTGATATGCCCACGTTTCAAACTCCTACAACCCTGCATTACTACTACACAAAAGAACAAAGTTCCAAGAATTATATCCTGGTGCACATGATTTATTTGTAGAGGAAGTACCAATCATTCAAGAGAGTTCACTTGATTTACAAATGGATTGGAGGTCTGTCATTTCCAAGCAACTGAATTGTAGCTTAAAATCAGTGAATACCCTTTATTTCTGACCAAGCCTCATTGCAATGACAGTCAATTAATTTTTCTCTCCAAAATCACAACATTATACCATGTCATACTTTCAAATAACCTCTAATTGCCCTTGAAAAAAATACAGGCTCCTGACGTTCTCAGTGCCCAGTGACGGCAGAGATTGACGAATTGCAATTCAACCGTGTAGCAAGATGACACCACTTGAGCCAGAGGTCAACTAATGATTAGTAATGACATTCCAATTCACAGCATCTTGATTGACAAGCTTGATTTTCCGTAATAACTGTGGAAAGTCAGAATTTTCAAAAATTTTCCCTGAAAAGCGGCATAAATACTCGAAGCTCAGCGTTCACAAATGAATCAAATGAAAGAATGAAATCGATGATTAGATGCCACAAGACCTTATGTCGAAATACAAACGCCAGTTATGGGATGATATGTCATTTTGGAGAAAACAGAGACGATTTTCTACAGAAACTAGCCTCGCCTTTGCCGATTTTCGTGGGCCCACCGCAGCCAATTGCTTTCGTTGTGGTCGGCGCTCATAACGAGGGGTTTGCTATGGCTGCGAGTCTTGTGGTCAAAGCAGCACCGTTCTTAAGAGGCGCATGCCTGATAGAACGTTAAAGCTAGTTAAAAAAATAAAAAAATAAAAAAAAATAAAAAGCCTTTCCCTCGCTCAAACTTTATAGTCATATTATATATCGATACAAAGCTAAAGACTTTATCTTCACAATCCAGAAGACCAACTTCATGTATATGAATAAGATTAAAAGTTACAAGCGAGATCGGCAAAACACTGTCAGTCCGGAAATTTCCGTTCGTAGCGGCGATAAGTGCTGAGTGTCTCTCAAAATCGTAATCACTTTCAGAACATCACAATCCCAATTCACGATGTCTTTGAGTAAAGTGTAAAAAACCCGAAAAAAAACCCCAACCAAACACACAAAAAACAAAAACAAACAGAAAATCCACATTTGTGGCTTTGGCTGTGTGATAGTCTAACTGAAATGACTATTCCAACTTGGACCCAAATTCCAACCTTGCGCACGGCCGATTCTAGAATGGACCAGCAACAAGGGTTTCATTCTAGAATGGCACCCCTGTACTTGCGCAGGGTTAGAATTCCAACCTGGACCCGGTCCATTCTAGAATGAAACCGGATTCTAACATCGCGCAGAACATATATATATATATATATATATATATGTTGTAGCCCAAGTAGAAAACTTCAGGCCATGTGAGTAAAATATACATGTATGTAACAGATGGGCGGTGCCTGTTATCGTCCATGTGGTTTTGATATGAAATAAAATATTTATAATTTTTTATGAGTTGTTGAATGATATTTGGATTTTTTTTTTTATCATCGTGATTCTGTGTCTCTGTCAGAAAGATGCCAAGTTCGACAACCGTTGTCGGAAAATATTTCTCTGTTTAACAACGGTTACTTCCCGTTGTATGAGTGTGTGTATCTGTAGTCTTTCTCTCTCTCTCTCTTTGTCTTTCTCTTTCTCTCTCTCTCTCTCTCTCTTTCTCTCTCTCTCTCTTTCTCTCTCTCTCTCTTTCTCTTTCTCTTTCTCTCTCTCTCTATCTCTCTCTCTCTCTCTCTCTCTCTCTCTCTCTCTCTCTCTATCTCTCTTTCTCTCTTTCTCTTTCTCTTTTTCTCTCTCTCTCTCTGATGCGCAAATTGCTCCCATCTTGCTCTATGGCTCAGAACTATGGGGATGTTTTGACTGTTCACAGATTGAAAAGGTTCACATGTATGCCTGTAAAAGACTACTCGGGATCTCGTCAGATGGTGTATGGGGAACTTGGAAGATGCACTTTGTCAATCCTAGCAAATATCCGAAGCGTAAAGTACTGGTTGAGACTTAACACTATGCCGGATTCGAGATATGCAAAGATGTCATACATCATGTTAAAAAACGCAGTTGAAAGGGGAAAACAGAATTGGGTCTCACAAGTTAAATGCCTCCTTTGCATGAATGGATTTGGAGATGTGTGGTTGAACGGGTCTGTAGGTAGGGAATGTGCGTTTATTAGAACATTACAGCAACGTCTGCAAGACTGCTTTGAGCAAAACTGGCACTGTAAACGGCTTGATACAAGTGTGAGATTTGATGTATACATGATGTTTAAAGGAGAACTTGAAAAGGAAAAGTATCTGGGTGTCATTGAAAACCAGTACATACACAAAATGTACACAAAGTTCAGACTGGGCATTGCACCATTGAAGGTAAATAAACTGCGCTATAATCCCGAGTGCGCTGAATCCAGAAATTGTACATTTTGTAAATCAACTTAAGAAAATGAAAACCACTTCCCAGCTTACAATGCAATCCGTCAAAAGTACACTGATTGGTGCTTGTTTTGACCTTGACCAGTTCTCCAACTCATCGTTGTGTATTTTACAGACTGACAACAAATTACGACTGATTGCATTGTCAAATTATGTGTTCTACGCGTTTAGACAAAGAGAAAATCAATTGTGAAATAGACCGGTATGATCGTACAACCCAAAACCCTTGTCTTCATCTTACTTATATTTTTTTCTTCTCTGTTTTTACTTCTTGTGCCGCTAGGTGTTGATTTTAAGTTGCCTTGCTTCCGGACGGTCAAGTCCACTTTGTTCACATGCTAACTATTTCTCCCCCTTGTACATACACATTGTGTTTGATGCAATAAAAATTCGCCTTCGCCTTCGCCTTCTCTCTCTCTTTCTCTTTCTCTTTCTCTTTCTCTCTCTTTCTCTTTCAACTCCGGAATTTCACAACTGCGAGTTTTTAGTTTTCAGCCCCAGTAGCGGCCAAGCTTTTACTATTCTACTGCGGCTGGTAAGGCTACCCACTGCTTGTTTGCGATAATAGTAATGATGAGTCACGCTTCCGATTGTTTGGCTTTGTATAGTGGTGGTGGTCACTTGTGTTGTTGGACCACCACCCTTTCTTTTCTTTCTTCTCCCCCCCAACCGGGTGAGATATGTGGAACACAATTAAACCACCTCCTCCTCGTCGTCGTCGTCGTTGTTGTTGAAAACCAGTAGAATTCTTGTGTCAGGACATTAATGTATACCAGGGAAGGTAACTTCGCCGCCCAACACCACCCATATCAGTCATCATCTCAAACAAAAGTTTTAAAAAGACGAAGAAGAGCAATTCACACTCAAGAAATTTACAACAACTTTATTTTAGACTCGAAATCAAAAACGAAAAATAACCAAGAATATGAACGGGAAATACCCCACACAACATTTGAAACAAAAAAGAGAAAGAAGAGAGAGAGACAGAAATAAATTACAAGAGGAAGGCCGGAATTCTTTCTTCCCCGTTTATTTTTTGTGTCGATTTCTCGTGTATATGATTCTGACTTCTCTTTTGTGTGTGTGTGTGTGTGTGTGTGTGTGTGTGTGTGTGTGTGTGTGTGTGTGTGTGTGTGTGTGTGTGTATGTTGGTGGCCAAACTCGCTTCAAAGAATTTTAAAATAAAGATGAACAATGCTCGAAACCAAAAACGAAAACCAAGAATCGGAACGGGAAAAACCCCACAACATTTGAAACAAAAAGAGTAAGAAGACATCACAAGAGGAAGGCCGGGATTCTTTCTTCCTTCCCTGTTCATTTTTGTGTCGATGATGTTCTTGTTGCGTCAGGACATTAATGTATACGCGGGGATGTAACTTCGCGAAATGAAAAATAGTCATCTATAAATGATTATTTTCAATCGAGAAACAAAGTGATGAGGATAGGCCTATGGGTTTGAATACGGTTGTCCCCTCAGTGACGAGGCTACCTTTCAATTTCTTCAGAACACCCCAGCGTTGATGTTTCCCGTTCACTGTTTCTGTGCTGGGAAGGACAATAGTTTGTTAGAACGGGGGCCGGTGGTGTCAACTGACGCGGCGAATGTTTCTCCCCCAAGCCGCTTTAATAAGCAAGCTGCGACTGAATTGGTCGGTGTTCCATAGCGTTGATTTCTCTTCTTTCTCGAGCACAATAGTTTGTTGGACCGGGGCCGGTGGTGTCAACTGACGCGGTGAATGTTTCTCCCCCAAGCCAGCAAGCTGCGACTGAATTATTCGTGTTCCATAGCGTTGATTTTTCTTCTCTCTCTTTCTCTCGCATCCCAAGCATGTTTAGTTGATATGAAAAGAAAGGTAAGGGAAAAAGCAGGAACGATTCTTAAATTCACACACAGGAGAAAAGATCGGGGACGATTCTTTCTTAAAAAAAAAACCCCACGCAACTATACAGTTTCTGTTCAGGTAAAATAACGAACGAAGGGGAAGAATATTCATTTTCTCTCTGCACACGGCCGCGTATAATAGTAACACCAGCTGTTCTACCGCGGATCTTAATCTCCTGAGTGGCCTGCGAGCGGCGAGCACACGCTGTTATTACGCGATACCCCCACGTCAGCGGGCTGATACTATACTCTGCTCTTTTTTTCTGTCTGCGGGGACGAACTCACAGAATGAAACTGAACGCAATGCAATTTTTCAGCAAGACGGTATACTCGTAGCATGGTCAGTCCACCGCTCATGCTCATGGCAAAGGCAGTAGTGAAATTGACAAGAAGAGCGGACAACGGGGGTAGAAGATTATTTCTCTGCCGGTTTGTGCATGGTCGCGGTGTTGAAGTCAAAATCTTTCCCTTCCCTCTTCTTTTTATATTTAGTCAAGTTTTGACTAAATATTTTAACGTAGAGGGGGGAATCGAGACGAGGCCGGGGTCGTGGTGTATGTGTGTGTGTGGGTGTGTGTGTGTGTGTGTGTGTGTGTCTGTGTGTGTGTGTAGAGCGATTCAGACTAAACTACTGGACCGATCTTTATGAAATTTGACATGAGAGTTCCTGGGTATGAAATCCCCATACGTTTTTTTCATTTTTTTGATAAATGTCTTTGATGACGTCATATCCGGCTTTTCGTGAAAGTTGAGGCGGCACTGTCACGCCCTCATTTTTCAACCAAATTGGTTGAAATTTTGGTCAAGTAATCTTCGACGAAGCCCGGGGTTCGGTATTGCATTTCAGCTTGGTGGCTTAAAAATTAATTAATGACTTTGGTCATTAAAAATCTGAAAATTGTAAAAAAAAATAAAAATTTATAAAACGATCCAAATTTACGTTTATCTTATTCTCCATCATTTGCTGATTCCAAAAACATATAAATATGTTATATTCGGATTAAAAACAAGCTCTGAAAATTAAATATATAAAAATTATTATCAAAATTTTTTTTTCGAAATCAATTTAAAAACACTTTCATCTTATTCCTTGTCGGTTCCTGATTCCAAAAACATATAGATATGATATGTTTGGATTAAAAACACGCTCAGAAAGTTAAAACAAAGAGAGGTACAGAAAAGCGTGCTATCCTTCTTAGCGCAACTACTACCCCGCTCTTCTTGTCAATTTCACTGCCTCTGCCATGAGCGGTGGACTGACGATGCTACGAGTATACGGTCTTGCTGAAAAATGGCAGCTACTTGACTAAATATTGTATTTTCGCCTTACGCGACTTGTTTCTTCTTCCAAAAATCAACCCACACAAAACAAAACAAAACCACACACACATGAAAAACTAGAATTATGACAACGAGTCATGGGAGGAAGAGCTGCAACTCCGGAATTTCACAACTGCGAGTTTTTAGTTTTCAGCCCCAGTAGCGGCCAAGCTTTTACTATTCTACTACGGCTGGTAAGGCTACTTACCCACTGCTTGTTTGCGATAATTGTAATGATGAGTCACGCCCCGCGTTGCTGCTATCAAAGATCTTGTATGCTACTGCTACGCTAAGATGTTGCACTGGAGCCGTTTTTGCGCGTTCGCTGCTAGCTGCGGTGCCACGCCCCTTGGCTTGTTGGGCTCTGCTGCCGCTGATAAGATCCCTATAAGTACCTCTCCCAATTATAGTACTTTTCAGCAATATTTACAGTTTCAAATTGTTAGGATAACTTCTTTGTGATTTTATAGAGGTGTTCTGGGGAAACTGAAAGGTAGCCTCGTCAGGGGATAACTATTCAAACCCGTATCCTCATCACTTAATTGTTTCTCGATTGAGAATAATCATTTATAGATGACTATTTTTCATTTCCCTTGTTTGGGTGTATTTGTGTGTACTGTCCTCTCAGTGATTGAGGCTTATGTAAGGCTTGGTGATTATATAGTACATCGTGCCTTTAACGGGTTTTTTTTCCGTATTGTTGTGTGTACTGATGGTACAGGTAAATGTGGGGAGTGGTGTGGTTGTTTGTTCAACCTTCTCATTAATTTGTCTGTGTACTGTATGTACAGGTTGACAGGGGGAGGGGGTGTGTTGGTTGTTTCATAAGGTGGTTTATAGGGGGTAACAAATCAAGGGTCTGCACAGGATGTACTGACATGCTGACCGGTCAACTGACAGGTGCACAGACCGAACTGCTTCTTGTTCACAAGATGCACGAAGGTTGCAAGGAAGGCCTCATCACCCCAAGCATTTCGCTCGTCAGTGCTGTGACAGTCATGGAAAGTACATGCAAGCTACACAAAGAGAGAAATATCCACATGCGGAAAGTGATGACCAGGATGGCAATATTGCTCAAAGAAAAACTTGGAGACAACCGCCTCGCCTGTCCATTGACAGAAAACGCTTGTCCTCTCATGACCCTCTGTGGCGTCTGTACCTCAATATACGGCTGCACTTCACCCTCAAAGAGAGCTGCAGGTCTTTCGGGGAGATGTCGAAAAGTCAGAACAGAAAGGTGTTGAAAGTGTCACACCAGTGACACAAGAACACAAAAGCACATCAGTCACATATGGGGGACAGTAGATGTGGGATAGGTTTTTGTTTTGTTTTGTTTTGTTTTCTAGTGGATGTGTGTGTGTGTGTGTGTGTGTGTGTGTGTGTGTGTGTGTGTGTGTGTGTGTGTGTGTGTTTTGACATTGACGCCCTCAATACTGGTTTGTGACGTCTCTGTTGCTGTTAAAATTGACAATCTCTGTGACAATACTCTTGACTGCAACTGACTGAGACAAGTGAATTGTCATACAGGTCAGAAACAATGATAAAAACCTAACCCAGAACTTCAAAGCCAGACAATTTCAGTGAACTACACATTGTTCTAATTCAATCTAAAATCTAAAATTGTCTGACCAGTTTACTCTCCCTGTCTTTTTCTTGTGAGACAGTTCTACCTGTTTATGATATATATCATGTGTGAATGTTGCCTCGAAGTCGAACGATCCAGCAAACATACTGATGTAAGTACATTTTGTTATCTTTGAAAGTGCATGTTTTGTAAGGAAATAGCGTCCATTTATATTGCAATAACCCTTCTCATTAACAGTCTTGACACTACGCCGCGTGTTTATAAATAATGCCATTTAAACAATCTAAATAAATAGTCAGCGCGCATAGCTCTCTGCCTGGCTCAGCCAACGATAAGGACACTTTTGCGATAAGAGCGGAGCGCCGCTACCGCGCGTTTCCAAAAGGGCTGTAAGAGGCGTAGCATACAAGATCTTTGCTGCTATACAGGCAAATCTCCCGCTTGTTTGGCTTTGTATAGTGGTGGTGAATGTTTCTCCCCCAAGCCGCTTGAGCAAGCTGCGATTGAATTATTCGTGTATAGCGTTGATTTCTTTTCTCTCTCTCATTCTCTCTTTCTCATTCTCTTTCTCTGAGCAATGTGCACTAAACGAGAGAAGTTGACCCCTACTACGATTTAGACGAATGTTTTCTCTCTCTCTCGCATCCCAAGCATGTTTAGTTGATATGAAAAGAAAGGTAAGGGAAAAAGCAGGAACGATTCTTAAATTCACACACAGGAGAAAAGATCGGGGACGATTCTTTCTTTAAAAAAAAACCCACACAACTATACAGTTTCTGTTCAGGTAAAATAACGAACGAAGGGGAAGAATATTCATTTTCTCTCTGCACACGGCCGCGTATAATAGTAACACCAGCTGTACTACCGCGGATCTTAATCTCCTGAGTGGCCTGCGAGCGGCGAGCACACGCTGTTATTACGCGATACCCCCACGTCAGGGGGCGGGCTGATACTATACTCTGCTCTTTTTCAGTCTGCGGGGACGGCGGGGGGAAACACACTGCCTTTGTTGTTTTTCATAGATAAAATAATATTCCCAGTTGCAACGCTCTTGATCTCATCGCATATAGTCTAGTGAACACAGTTTACATAGACACCAAACACTCCTAGAGAAATGTGAGCGTGATTTGCACTAAGCGGCCCCGTTATAATAATGCATGCATTCTACATGATGTCTTCCAGTACAGCCACATGCACCACACAACACAAACTATGATGCAACTATTTTATACCTTAGTCGCCCCTGTGTCCTCCTCCGAAAGCGGCGTATGGCTGCCTTAATGGCGGGGTAAAAACGGTCATACACGTAAAATTCCACTCGTGCAAAAAACACGAGTGTACGTGGGAGTTTCAGCCCACGAACGCAGAAGAAGAAGAAGAAGCCCCTGTGTCCACTTATGGAGCCGAGGACGGTCTGGTTCCCATCAGCAATCAACATCCAAAACGAACAATCGCTACCCGACATATTCGATAAGTGTCTATCGAATAATCTACCCCATGAACAAGTGCATTTAAAATTCAGTAAACGCCTTCTTGGCTGTCCACAGTAAAGCAATGAACTTGCCAACGCTAGCAGAGCTCGGGCAACTCCCTGTGGGTATAAAACTAATTGAACAAACAATAAACTTCTGGACCCACATCGTTGAGTCAGAAGAAAATTCATATTTACGACAGGCTTACGCTGACATGATCGACAGACCACAAGCGGACAGCTCACCGCAATGGATACATTTCATTCGAGCGGCGGCAATCATAGGTAACCTCGGACTGGACCATAACTGGATACTTCAGTCAGCAGTCCAAAAGAATGCGCTGATGAAAACTCTACGACGAGGACTAGAATACGAATACGTACGATTTTGGCAAGGAAAGAAGACTGAGGGCTCAAAACTTGAACTGCAATACTACAACACAATTACTGACGGCGATTACGACTGTGAAGCATACTTGACATGTGTAACCAACCCCAAACACAGAAAAGCTGTGTGTAGATTGCGTATTAGCGCTCACGATTTAAAAATCGAAAGGGGGAGATACACAAACACACCCAGAGAGGATAGAAAGTGCACCGTGTGTGGCGTGATTGAAGACGAGCTCCATTTCCTGAATAGTTGTACAAGATTTCATGATCTACGCTTGCAGCTTATGGAACATGCACGTGTTAATGCTCGAAATCCGAGTCAGCTGATGGCCGCGATGCAAGACGTACCGATACAGCAACAACTTGCTGAATTTGTATACAACTGCATGATTATACGGAATAATGACATAACTACAGATACATAACAATGTTGTAATCACTGCTCCATGGACGATATTTCTTCTTGTCTTTACAAATATCCACTTCGTGTCTGATAAACCCTTTACTGTGTTTTTATGACAATTAAATGAGTTCTGAGTTCTGAGTTCTGAGTTCAAACAACAAGGACTAACTTACACCCATCATGTTATGTGGTGCATGTAAGATTTTTGATAGAAGATGATCACTATAAGTACTAGCAGGGGACTACAGCTTTCGACGAATCACTCACTGAATTGCCGTGAAGAACACCGCGCCTGATTAACGCTGTGGAGATCCGGGGGTCAATAAAGCATATATTAACTTGTTTCTGTGTTTGGGGAGAGAGAGAACATGTCCCGTTTAGTTGCGGCTTGAAAACAAAAAGAAAACAAGTCGCGGGGTAAGACGAAAATACAACATTTAGTCAAGTAGCTGTCGAACTCACAGAATGAAACTGAACGCCAATGCCAATTTTTCAGCTAGACGGGTATGGTATATTATACTCGTACTATAGCATCCCGTGTCAGTCCACCGCTCATGCTCATGGCAAACAAAGGCAGTAGTGAAATTGACAAGAAGAGCGGACAACGGGGGGTAGAACATTATTTCTCTCTCTGCCGGTTTAAAGTCAAGAGAGCAATGTGTTGTGCTACCGGGGCGGGGGAGGATCTGTGGTGAAAACTCCCCTTCCTTTTTTTGTTTTGTTGTTGAGAAATCTGCATGGTCGCGGTGTTGAAGTCAAAATCTGTCCCTTCCCTCTTCTTTATTTCCCTGCCGGTTTGTCAAGAGAGACCAGCCGGCTCTCTTTCTCTCTCTCTCCTTCCAATTTCATTTCAATATTCTGCCTGGATTTGAAATGGTGGCTGTGTGTGTTGACAAAATAATTACTCACTTTTACGACAGAAATGTGCGGACGGTCCCCATGATTTTCTTGCCGCAAGCCAAACAATCGTCAAACATGTCCGAGCATTTTTCACAGGTGAGAAAATGTCCGCAGGGTAAGAAAGTAATACCACTGTTAGCTAGCTCCACTTTTAAACAAGCTCGGCAGAATTTACGGTTTCTCAAGTTCTGGTTTTCTTTGGCTAAGAATCGTACGCGTTCCAGTTGTTCGCGACGATGACGACGGCGTTCTTCTTCTTCTTCTTCTTCTTCTTTTTCTTCGGCTAAGTACAGTTTTCTTGATAATTGAGCCTGCTTTTCTGGACTTTGTGCGATCTCATAAGCTGCGAGATAAAGCTCTTGGACACAGACGAATTCCTTTTCTCCATCAGTAAAATCCAGGCGTCGATTTTCGATAACTTGCATGACTATTATATGTTCTGGAATTCCCATTTCACAGACTGCTTCTGTCTTTGCTGATATTATTGCTACGCTGTCGACCTTTTTATTATTTTCTTCTTCAAGTTGTTGGTCAGTAGTAGTGTTCGTTATCCTCCTCGTACAAAAATCCATGATCTCACAAGAAGAAAAAAGAAAAAGTGAAATTTTGGTCTCGCCGATCTTTTTCTCTCTATATATATATACGCACACAAAAGCAGGAAAATGAGTGTGTTGTTGTTTTGTAGTTCAACTCCTTTTTCTTTTTTTAAGTCGCGACTGCGATCTGACAAAAGCAATGGTTTTTTGTTTTGTTGTTTTTATAAAGAAGAAAGTCTTGCCACCACCTAGAACAATACCACCAATAACTGGAATGCCATCACACAGACTTCACGGCCGTTCAATTGCTGTCTGTCTTTTACCACCACCACCGCCGGGTGATATGTTTTTTTATAAAAGCTTGAAGCAAAAAAAAAAAAAAGCCGTCAACTTGTTTTGCTCTAAATATAGTCTGATTCTCGTATAGAGTGTAATCTCTCAGAAAACCTGTTATCAGGTCCAAAACGGTATGTAGTATCAGCCCGAGGTCTGCAACTAGTGAGATAAACTTCGCGGCCCGCGTTAGAAGAGGTGGCCCCGGGTTTGGGTGATGAGGAAGAATTCGTTTGGCAGACGAGAAAATCCTACCTCACTCATTCAACCGCAATCTCTGTGGCTACTATACTTCGGGCAAAAAGTCAGTCGTGGTTGAGTTAAAACCTGACCGAGAAGGAAAAAAAAGATTCCATACCAATGATACCATCAGTATACATTTGATAACATTACATCCGAATTCTTTTTTTTTTTTTTCAGAGAATCAGGAGGGGCGCGCCCCCTTTTTTTGCAGATTTTCTCTATGGCAAAATAACAAGACTAAAAGTCACACATCAGCCCAACGAGGTCTGCAACTAGTGAGATAAACTTCGCGGCCGTTATAAGAGGTGGCGGTTTGGGTGGGTGGGGAAGAATTCCTCCAGCAGAGGAAATCTACCTCATCATCATACAACGCAATCTCTGTGGCTACTATACTTCGGGCAAAAAGTCAGTCGTGGTTGAGTTAAAACCTGACCGAGAAGGAAAAAAAAGATTCCATACCAATGATACCATCAGTATACATTTGATAACATTACATCCGAATTCTTTTTTTTTTTTCAGAGAATCAGGAGGGGCGCGCCCCCTTTTTTTGCAGATTTTCTCTATGGCAAAATAACAAGACTAAAAGTCACACACAGTTTAAACTGACACAGCGACCAATGAAAAACGGGAGGGTTGGCTGGCCATCTCTCTCTCTCCCTTCACTGATCAAACAAAACCGTCGATAGGGGCGTCTGTCGGATCAGTCGTAAGACTATATCCTGATAGTAGAAATCATCTTCAGACTCATTTTCATCAGCAATAAAGCTGAGGATATCGTCAAACTTGTCGTCGTTGTTAATAGTGTCGGGTGTAGCAAAATGATGATCAGAAGAAGAGGCGGTGGTGGTGGTGGTGGGATGGTTTCTTCTTTCCCTTCACAATCAATTTCGATTTGTTGTTCTGTGTGATTTGTTTGTTCTTGCTGGAAGACCTACAAACTTACCACACACGGAAGTGGGCGGGGTCGGCGTATTATACTACTAATAACTATTTCTACCACGATTCCTTTTTTTTCTCTCTCATTTGTCCCTCTCTCTCTCTCTCTCTCTCTCGGGGTTGGTGTTGTTTGCGGCGTTTTCGAAACAACACCAACAAAAAAAAATGGAGTGAAAACTGATCCAGAGAAAATCAGTGAATGTGAATGGCCCTACACCAACAAAAATTCAAAACGGAGTTCAAAGTGTCTCAGTGGTTTTGGGTCGGTAATGACAAGGAAGGAAACAAAAAAAAACTTCACACAATTTGAAACGGAATTAACAAAGAAAAAAAGAAGATTCATGATTGAGAGAAGAAAGAAAGAAAGAAAGAAAGAAAGAAGGGGGGAACCTTTCACCGTCCTTTCTGTGTCGAAGTTGTGTCTGGGCATTTTTAGTAATGTATACTGGGGAGTAACTTTTCGCCGCTCACAACAAATTACCCACATATTAGTCATCTCAAACAAAAAGTTTTAAGAAGAAGACGAAGAACAACGTAGTACTACTCTCACTCCCATAAATTATAATGTACAACTTTATTTCTAGACTCGAAACCAAACACCCATCCACACCCAAAAATGACAAGGAAGGAAACAAAAAAACTTCACACAATTTGAAACGGAATTAACAAAGAAAAAAAGAAAATTCATGATTGAGAAAAGAAAGAAAGAAAGAAAGAAAGAAGGGGGAAACCTTTCACCGTCCTTTCTGTGTCGAAGTTGTGTCTGGGCATTAATAATGTATACTGGGGAGTAACTTTTCGCCGCTCACAACAAATTACTCACATATCAGTCATCTCAATCAAAAAGTTTTAAGAAGAAGACGAAGAACAACGTACTACTCTCACTCCCATAAATTATAATGTACAACTTTATTTCTAGACTCGAAACCAAACACCCATCCACACCCAAAAATGACAGGGAAGGAAACAAAAAAACTTCACACAATTTGAAACGGAATTACCAAAGAAAAAAAGAAGATTCATGATTGAGAAAAGAAAGAAAGAAAGAAAGAAAGAAGGGGGAAACCTTTCACCGTCCTTTCTGTGTCGAAGTTGTGTCTGGGCATTAATAATGTATACTGGGGAGTAACTTTTCGCCGCTCACAACAAATTACCCACATATCAGTCATCTCAATCAAAAAGTTTTAAGAAGAAGACGAAGAACAACGTACTACTCTCACTCCCATAAATTATAATGTACAACTTTATTTCTAGACTCGAAACCAAACACCCATCCACACCCAAAAATGACAGGGAAGGAAACAAAAAAACTTCACACAATTTGAAACGGAATTACCAAAGAAAAAAAGAAGATTCATGATTGAGAAAAGAAAGAAAGAAAGAAAGAAAGAAGGGGGAAACCTTTCACCGTCCTTTCTGCGTTGATATTGTGTCAGGACATTTAAGTACGATGATCCACACAAAAAAGTGATGTGCAGGCTTATAGATATATGATTCTGACAAAAGAGAACTTCTGTTTATTTGGCCCTAAACTCGCTTCGAAAGAATTTCAACAACAAAAAGTCTTTGTGGTGGTAGTGGTGGTGTTAGTGACTTTTGAGTACGATGCTAAAGTGCTGTTATAGACTACATAATATATGATTCTGGCAATGAGAACTTCTGTTTATTTGGCCCCTAAACTCGCTTCGAAAGAATTTCAACAACAACGAGTCTTTGTGGTAGTGGTGGTGGTGTTTGTGTTAGTGACTTTTGAGCACTTTGCTAAAATAGTACTTATAAAATATAGGATTATGGCAAATGAGAACTACTTTTTTTATAGTTGGTCCCCAAAACTTGCTTCCAAAGAATTTTAACAACAAAAAGTCTTAGTGTTAGTGTTGTTAGTGACTTTTGAGTACGATGCTAAAAAGAAAGTAATATGCTTCAAAAAAGAGAACTTCTTTTTTTTAAGAGGAAAAAGATATCTCTCTACGCGGAGGAATATTAGCAATATTATTCAGCCAATCAAAATTAGTGTAGTGACCTTCTTTTTTTCTCGTCGTAGGAATAATGAACAGTGCTTTGGTTCCAACCAATCTAAAACGCCCGAGAGAAAACCGACCGACCAATCATAACCAAAAACACAAATCAACCAATCACAGGACTCATCGATCTTACCTCAACATCTATATAAAGCAGATAACCACGGGAGAGGGTGGGGTTGTCTGGTGGGCAGTTGGACTGACAACATCTCCCAACGACCGCAGTGGAAAAATAAGTCCCAATATAAGAAGACAACAACAAAAACAAAATGAAAAAGAACAAAAACAAAACAAAAATTAAACCACAACAAAAACTTAGGGACTTAATCAAGTAACGAAGCGAGTTCAACCCCTTAACAGATACAACGAACACAGCTACAAATTGTGAAATATAAAACGACACAACAAAAAATGTATGTACAGAACATATTTACAAGACAATTTTACAAAGAGCACACACGGAAACAGTTTGAGCCGGACAATCAAAAAACGAAGCTAGTTTCACCCCTTAACAGATACAAAGAGCAACGCTACAAATTGTGAGATATAAAACGACACAACAAAAATTTAATGTAGAGAGAACATTTACAAGACAATTTTACAAAGAGCACACACGGAAAAGGAAAGTTTAAATCCTTTACGATTTCGACAACAATCTGTGCAAGGCAGTTTGAGGAGACCTTCACGATTTTGACACAATTCACAGTTTAAAACAAAAAGAAAGAGAATGCAGCACACGGGGGAACAAGTTTTTAGCTAGGAACTGGAAATATTATTATTATTCTGTTTCCCTTGTGATACACGCACCAGTAGTGTGGATACCTTTTGAAAGTGTTACTATCACTAAAATGAAGAACGGGCAATCTCTCATTCTCTGATGAATGCATTGTCACTAAAATTGCACAATGAATGGTGGTACCAATTCCGAGCCAAAAGTTGTAAGATGTGATGTACAAAACTAAACAACAAAAGTTTAGTCGTAGGAGCTGGAAATATTATTATTCTGTTTCCCTTGTGGCACGCACCAGTAGTGTTGATACCTTTTGAAGGTGTTACTATCACTAAAATGAAGAACGGGCAATCTCTCATTCTCTGATGAATGCATTGCCACTAAAATTGCACAATGAATGGTGGTAACAATTCCGAGCCAAAAGTTGTAAGATGTGTTGTACAAAACTAAACAACAAAAGTTTAGTCGTAGGAGCTCTCTCTCTCTCTCTGTCTCTCTCTCTGTCTCTCTCTCTCTCTCTGTCTCTCTCTCTCTCTGTCTCTCTCTCTCTGTCTCTCTCTCTCTGTCTCTCTCTATTTCATTCTCTTTCTCTGAGCAATGTGCACTAAACAAGAGAAGTTGACCACTACTACGATTTAGACAATCTGTGATTCACACAAGGGAGACAAAGATCGGGGGACGATTCTTTCTTTTAAAAGAACTATCCAGTTTCTAATCGACTGAAATATAGAACGAAGGGGGAATATCATTTTTTTCTCTCTGTTGTACGGTAGGCGCGCAGCAGTAGCGTTGATAAAATCAGAATACACGGCAGCGCATACCTTGCCTCATTACTTTTAACAACACCAGCTGGCACCTGCGCTACCGCGGATCTAATCTCCTGAGTGGACCTGCGAACACGCTGTTATTACACCCGGTCAGCGAGCTGGATACCAAAGATCGAGCTTATACGAGCTTATACGGAATCCGAAGTAGGGATACACTCTTTGCCAAATAAGATCGTCAGGGTGTCGTAAAGCCGCGAACGGCGAAGCCCCAAACAGCAGCAGTATCACCAGGCGCTGACAGAGAAGCCAAGAATGATTACCCTCAACGGCCTGGCAACTCACGAAGCCGCTGTTAGTTGGGGAACATTTTATTTCTATTATCAAAGCCTGCCTGCGACGGGCTGGGCCGCAGTTTAGCAGACGATGCATGGCTGCTTGTTTATTTCTCCATGGCAACAAACTCCGTTGGAACGAGAACTCGGTTTAGAGTAATATTAAAGTTTAACATTGAATTAATTATACGCTCATATTTAAGAGGAGCGTGTTGGGAGACAAAATTAAACAGTCGAAAATATGTTACTTCCGTGATCAACTTGAACTTTAGTCCAGAAGTGAACCCAGGCTAGTCAGTGTCGGACGGCTAGAGATTACAAAAATAATTTGTTTCCACATCAGCTTGAAAGCTGCTAAAGTGGTCGTGTATTTAACATTGTTGGCCCATTAAAAGTTTAAAGTAAGAACTTTACTTTCAGAAAATCAGTACAGGGCGCGGCCGATGGAAAATACGTGCGTCATAACGTTTTAGAAATGTCCCAATTACAAAGGGAAGGTCAAGCCGTAGTTGAATGCCGCAAGCCGGCGCGGATGTAAACAAACTCTCACTGCGCCAAATTCAAAACGCGAGAAATGGAGAATGCTTCCCACAAAATTAAACTTACAGAGAAAGCATAATAATTTGGAGACCACTGACTAAGCCAAACGAAATATAAACAAACAAAAGTTCTCAGTACATCTCGTCTGTCGCTTGCAGTCTTGTGATGATCTTTTATAAATGAGCGCTTCGGTGGTGTGTCAAGTTTATCATCGTCTCAAAGTAAAATAACAAGAATAATGGAATCATCAACAAATCAAAAATGTACAGTTAAATTGTCGTTGAGAAACTGGTTGTTACATCTTGTGCTCAGTTTCTCTACAACAAGCAAAGACAGTGGCCGTGCATGTTGACACTTTTAAGATTACAACGAAAAGGCCTCAGCAAAGCGCTGTACAGTGCTTCTATGCTATTTCTGCCAGCTGGGCTGAGTGGCCCAGGTGCGGGCCAGTCATTAATCTCCCAGCAGTGGGTCAAATTCGACAGCTGCGGTTTTCCAAGCTGGCTGGACACTTAATAATAGAGGATTTGACGGCGGCCTTATATGCTGATACTAACTCTGCCATTTTTTGAGTCTGTGGGGGAAACACACTGCATTTGTTGTTTTTCATAGATAAAATAATATTCCCAGTTGCAACGCTCTTGATCTCATCGCATATCAGTCTAGTGAACACAGTTTACATAGACACCAAACACTCCTGGAGAAATGTGAGCGTGATTTGTTGTTGATGAGAGAAAAGAAAGAGAACATACGTTTTCGTTGGTGTGGAAAAGGAACTGGAAATATTATTATTATTCTGTTTTCCTTGTGGCACGCACCAGTAGTGTTGATACCTTTTGAAAGCGGTGTTACCATGACTTAAAAAAAAACTAAAAAAAAACGGGCAATCTCTCATTCTCTGAGTAATACATTATCACTAAAATTGCACAATGAATGGTAACAATTCCGAGCCAAAATTTGTGAGATCCAAAACTAAACAACAAAAGTTGAGTCGTAGGAGCTATGACGAGATAGTTTCAGAACACTCTTTTTTGAGTGGTTGCGTTTAATACGAATTTTTTGTTCTCTCTCTCTCCGCCCCAAGCATCTAATTGTTGCACTCAGCACCACCAGCAGCGTTGATAAACCAGAATGTGTGTCTGTGGTTGGAAATAAAAATAAAAAAGAGAGCAAGAGCGATTCTTAGAGCGAGAGAACATGTCCCCGTTTTAAGTTGTGGCTTGTTCGGAAAGGAAAATGAGAGAAAATAAAGAGCGGAGAGAATTTGTCGGGACGGGGCTGGTGGTATTGTTTCTGTGGTGAGAGCGATTCTCAGAGCGAGAGAACATGTCCCCGTTTTAAGTTGTGGCTTGGAAAGGAAAATGGGAGAAAATAAAGAGTGGAGAGAATTTGTTGGGACGGGGCTGGTGATATTGTTTCTGTGGTGAGAGCGATTTTCAGAGCGAGAGAACATGTCCCCGTTTTAAGTTGTGGCTTGTTCGGAAAGGAAAATGGGAGAAAATAAAGAGTGGAGAGAATTTGTTGGGACGGGGCTGGTGGTATTATTTCTGTGGTGAGAGCGATTTTCAGAGCGAGAGAACATGTCCCCGTTTTTAAGTTGTGGCTTGTTCGGAAAGGAAAATGGGAGAAAATAAAGAGTGGAGAGAATTTGTTGGGACGGGGCTGGTGGTATTATTTCTGTGGTGAGAGCGATTTTCAGAGCGAGAGAACATGTCCCCGTTTTTAAGTTGTGGCTTGTTCGGAAAGGAAAATGAGAGAAAATAAAGAGTGGCGAGAATTTGTTGGGACGGGGCTGGTGATATTGTTTCTGTGGTGAGAGCGATTTTCAGAGCGAGAGAACATGTCCCCGTTTTTAAGTTGTGGCTTGTTCGGAAAGGAAAATGAGAGAAAATAAAGAGTGGCGAGAATTTGTTGGGACGGGGCTGGTGATATTGTTTCTGTGGTGAGAGCGATTCTCAGAGCGAGAGAACTTGTCCCCGTTTTAAGTTGTGGCTTGTTCGGAAAGGAAAATGGGAGAAAATAAAGAGTGGAGAGAATTTGTTGGGACGGGGCTGGTGGTATTATTTCTGTGGTGAGAGCGATTTTCAGAGCGAGAGAACATGTCCCCGTTTTTAAGTTGTGGCTTGGAAAGGAAAGGAAAACGAGAGAAAATAAAGAGTGGCGAGAATTTGTTGGGACGGGGCTGGTGGTATCAACTGGCGCGGCGAATGTTTCTGCCAAGCAAGCCGGCAACGACGAGCTGAATAGCGTTGACTTTAATCTCTCTCTCTCTCTCTCTCTCTCTCTCTCTCTCTCTCTCTCTCTCTCTCTCTCTCTCTCTCTCTCTCTCTATTCATTATTTCTATGTACACGGTCGCGCATAGCTTGGTTATTTACTTTCAACAACACCAGCTGTGCTTACCACCTATTTAATCTCCTGAGGCGATCTGCGAGCGGGGAGCACGCTTTTATTTCGCGATACCCCAGCCGTCAGCGGACAACAAGCGGCTCCTAATTAATGAAGTCGCTGCGTAGTACGGCACGCTCTCTCTCTGACCTCTCATTCTCTTTCTGAGTAAAAAAATAAATAAATAAAATGTGTGTGAAGTAGTGTGTGGTTTTGGTGAGTTCCCGTTTTAAAAAGTGAACAAACGCAACAAATATGAAACGACGAATTTTTTAAAATGGGGTTTTAGTTCAAAGACAGAAACTCGAATAATTTGCACAAGCAACCTACTACAGAGAAAAAGAGGCTTGACGACGTATCCCTTCCCGGTCCTGGGATATCCTATTGCTTGGTTTAAACAGTTTTTATTCAGTTGCATAGATACAAAGCCGTAATTGAAAGTTGTAATTCGGGGAGAACAACGAGATAAACTTATAAATGTGCTCTTAGAAACAAACGAGTAATGTGGCGGACAATATTATAAATGCATGATATTTAAACAAATGAAAACAAGAACAACAACGTTAACTATAGCAACAGTGGTACGGAAATCTCACACACACAACGCACACACACACACACACACACACACACACACACACACACACACACACACACACACACACACACACACACACACACACATACACATAGAGACACACACATAGAGGCACACACATAGAGACACAGAGGACAATCAGAGAGAGAGAGAGAGAGAGACAGAGAGAGAGAGAGAGAGAGAGAGACAGAGAGAGAGACAGAGAGAGAGAGAGAGAGAGAGAGAGAGAGAGAGAGAGAGAGAGAGAGAGAGAGAGAGAGAGAGAGAGAGAGATCAATTCAATGCTCTAATAGCAAAATGACTAAACATATGGTATTAACAAAAACGTTTGCTGTCTAATATAAATTTCTGAATCTGATGAAACAGCGCTGCGTTTTCATCCAAGGACTTGTCACTAGTACCGTACACAGCACACAAAACAGTAATATTATTATTATCTGGTAGAGTATCAATAGTGGTTGCTCTAACATTCGTGTACAATGGACAGTCAAATAAAAAGTGTTCACAATTGCTTGTGTTTGTTGTTATTGTTTGTTAATAATTTATTTGTATTGTTTGTTGTTATAAACACAGTTAAAAATAACACCCCCAGTCCGATGAGGACTTAAATTTTGAAAAACTTGGTTTCTTCTAGACATAAAAAGTCACACTGTGAACCCCGTCATGTGTTAGCTCGAAAGAGCCTTTCCTCACTTAGCACTTCATTGAAGTCTACATGGAGGAAGACGTGTTGGGTTTTCAATATGGTGGGTATACTGCAATCTAAACACACAAAAAACAAATGAATTCCCCCCCCCCCCTTCAACACGCAGGGGGGGTCTTTATCGGACGTGGGGTTATCATCTGAGAGATGATAGTCCGCAAAGGACTCAAATTTTGAAAACGTATTTTTGATAGAAGATTTTCTTCTAGACATAAAAAGTCACGCTGTAAACCCCGTCATGTCTTAGTTCGAAAGGACCTTTCCCCGCTTCAAACATCATTGTAGTCTACATGGAGGAAGCCGTGTGGGGGTTTCCACATGGCCAAATTCGATCTCAGGCAGTGTAGGGATACTGAAAATATAACAGGAGCATAGAGCAAAGAGTTTTCTACTTGGGCTATAACATATATATATATATATGTCACAGTAGAAACTAGAATTCAGTAGGATCCGGAATCCTACTAGTAGAGACTGGAATCTCAGTTTCTACTAGTAGATACTGGAATTCCAGTCTCAACTGGACTTTTTCAAGTTCAAACTGGAATTCCAGTATCTACTAGTAGATACCGGAATTCCACTTACAACTGGATTTTTTCCAGTTGAAAGTGGAATTCCGATATCTACTAGTAGAAACTGGAATTCCAGTTTGAACTAACAGCCAGTTCATGTTGGAATTCAGTTCAAATTGGAATTTCGCGATGGAGATGAATGTAGTTTCTTTTTTGTTTAAAATGAACAGTTGACTACTTTATTGAAAGCAAATCCATTGTTTAAAAAGACCCAACACCACAAACTGCATAGTCAAATCAATGAAAATCACATCAGACAACTTCAGGACATGTTCTTGCATTTCTTGCTGTGCGGGTGGCATTTGGTGCCACATGCAAGTTTGGCATCTTTGCACGGACACCTCTTTGTCATGCACGCGCCTGTGCACGTACAGACGGACCTGGCGACAGCTCCACGGTTTTGCCAACCAGTTGATGACCTGGAGGCTTGAATGAGGGACACTTCCTTAAGAGTCTGTGGGTTTACCACATTGAGATGTGGGAGGACCACACTGCTCATGTCCACAAGCTCCACCCCCCGAAACCAGTTTTTAACAATTCCAGTCGGGCAATACACCCGATAGACAGAATCACCGCCCCTCATCTTTGATTCCAGAATCTTGCAGGTCAAGAGCCGCACGTCAGTGTTGGTCCTGTCGGCACTGTGGATTTTCACTCCGACAGTGTGCCCGTTTTGGAATGATTGGGTCACGTCTTTTACCTTCTTTTGGTACCTCGTGTCTTGACGTCTGGCAGCCTTCAAATAGTTATTTCTGGCAACAAGTCGCTTCTCCTTGTGAGCCGTGTTCCCTTCTTCATTTTGCACTGTTGCAGTGCGTTTCCACAACACAAACTGTCCTACTTCTAATGGTTCATTCATAGGGTTGGCAATTGTAGGCACATGTGTAGGAACGAACACTTCGTCAACAGAAAACACAGCATGAGTGGTTTTAGTCACTTTCACACCATGCACAACGTCAAGATTTGTGTGCTCTGTGCCAGAACAAACGATGACGTTGTCGCTCAAAAGAAGATACTCCTTTCCTCGCTTGTGGCTGGTACAGGTAGTAGATGATGTACTTGGTGAATCCACGTTTTCTACAATGCCGAGAGAAGAACCACCAGCACCTGTGAAACAAACAAATTAAAATCGTCTACGCTGGTGTGAAAACCAAGAAAGGTGGTGTAAGGGTTAACCTGTTAACATCTTCAAACTAGTCTTTATAAATTGATAGAAAATATGGCACATTGAAAGTGTGTTGAGGGAAGTGTGAAGAAACTTACCAGTGGCATGCTGCTCAGGAGTGCTGAGAGAAGGTCCGAGAGGATCCTGAAAGTTGACTGCTTCTGAAGAACGGTCAGCACCTGTGAAACAAATAAAATGCAGTTGTATTTGCAACAGACATTTGCAGTCATTCTTCTTCTTCTCTGTTGGGAAATGTGACATGATAATGTGGCATGTATGTGTACACATTAATCACTGTGTACTAGTGTTTCGACGTTGAAGTGATACAGGAAGAAATTCTGAATAATTCATTGCAAAAACATACACTTGACCCATTTTGACAGGAAAGTTTTTTTTGAAAGTTGACTGCTTCTGAAGAACGGTCAGCACCTGTGAAACAAATGAACTGTAGTTGTATTTGCATCAAATCTGCCATTAATCCCCAGAGTCATTAACCCTTGCCAGTGCACCTCCCGTCTCCTGCATTGTGTATCATTATCAAAATTGTGTTCATCATTAGTTTGTTATGGCTGCAAAAGGGTTAATGTAATGGAATGTTACTCCTATTAATACGACTAATACAGTAATGGGCGTCAACTAGTCCAATGGTTGCATGGCCAATATCTCTAAAACACAAGATTTTTAAAACCAATTCAGATAGAAGCATACCACATACCAGCAGTTGAAGGTCCGGGAGTTGGCAAAGAATTGTTGACTGACTGCAGAACTGTATCAAAGACCACTTCACTCCACACAGTGATTCTCTCGTCGTCCTCGCAGCTGATGTCACTCTGGCTCCCTGACTGCACAACTGCACTTCTCTGACTCACGGCTGTGTCTTCTTGACTCAGAACTACACGCCCCACATTGTCCAGCCACACTGACTGCACGACTGCACCATCATGATTCAATGACTCAACGACTGCACCTTCCTGACTCAATGACTCGACGACTGCACCTTCCTGACTCAATGACTCAACGACTGCATCTTCCTCACTCACTGACTGCACGACTGCACCTTCCTGACTCAATGACTCGACGACTGCACCTTCCTGACTCAATGACTCGACGACTGCACCTTCCTGACTCAATGACTCAATGACTGCATCTTCCTCACTCACTGACTGCACGACTGCACCTTCCTGCCTCATTGTGGGAAGCATAACAAGCAGATCATTTGGCAAATCTTCTTCACGCACAATACCCTGAGCTGCAAATTCCTCCCAAACAGCTTGGTCCGAACGTGGTTTCTGACCAAATACAAGTTCATACGGTGTTGTCCCAGTTGCACTTGAAACTGATGTGTTGATTGAGTGAACCACAGACTTTAATCCCCTGCTCCATTGTGGGCCATTGGTATCCATCCATTTGCCTAGTTTCAATTGTAGGTCTCCGTTC
>NC_090247.1:22839786-22852286 GCF_037325665.1 Littorina saxatilis
ATCCCTTCACAGACAACCTATTGGGAGCATCAGATCCTCCTCAAGGGGGACCGAGATTTACAGAGCAAAGTCCCTTTGTGGGGGACGTATCGCAAGGTAATCTAGTCCTGAGGAGGACCATTGTATTTGTACCTAGACCAGACACGTGTTTCGACACTATTGTGTCTCATCAGTGGTCAGGTGGTACTGATGGCGAGAGTTGTCAACCCATGGTATCCAACTAAGAAGCAAACCATTCTCTGAATGGTAGATTCTGTTGGCATGGGAGACTACCCTCATCTGACAACCCCAAGAGGATATCTGTGAAGGGAAACACTTTGATTTAAGGCCAAAGTGTAGAATTGATATTTATTAAGAAAGAATTTAGAAATTTAGACAAGTTTTAACCAAGAAATTAGGTTAAAACAAGGGAAATTTGAAAAATATATATATTCATTGTAGCATCTAGTTGCCTACATTTGGTAATACCCAAAGCATTTGTGAACGTTTCAAACCAAAAAGTATAGTGGAACTCTGCTTTAGACACCTAGTCTTTTCATGCTCAAAAAAACAAAAAACCTTCCCCTACCCTACCTCCCCGGTTTTGTAAAGAAAATCTGGCCTGAAGTCTTTTCATGCGCAAAAAAACCACAAAAACAAAAACATTCTAAGCTTTCTGTCTGTGGCGGTTTGTAATTTGAATAACGACATCCAATAAAGTCTACCAATTACGTAATTCCTTTCTAAGCTCTCTGTCTCTGACGGATTACATTTGAATAACGACATCCAATAAAGTCTACCAACAGCTGCGAAAACTTTTAAGAAACTTGAAACTCATCAAAAGGAATGAGTTGCACCTTGGGTCATTTCGGTCCTGAATTTCCCGACCTGAGCCAGGTAAAGCAGGAAAACAATACAACGTAATTCCTTTCTAAGCTTTCTGTCTCTGACGGATTGCATTTGAATAACGACATCCAATAAAGTCTACCAATTACGTAATTCCTTTTTAAGCTCTCTGTCTCTGACGGATTACATTTGAATAACGACATCCAATAAAGTCTACCAACAGCTGCGAAAACTTATATGAGAAACTTGAAACTCATCAAAAGGAATGAGTTGCACCTTGGGTCATTTCGGTCCTGAATTTCCCGACCTGAGCCAGGCAAAGCAGGAAAACAATACAACGTAATTCCTTTCTAAGCTTTCTGTCTCTGACGGATTGCATTTGAATAACGACATCCAATAAAGTCTACCAATTACGTAATTCCTTTTTAAGCTCTCTGTCTCTGACGGATTACATTTGAATAACGACATCCAATAAAGTCTACCAACAGCTGCGAAAACTTATATGAGAAACTTGAAACTCATCAAAAGGAATGAGTTGCACCTTGGGTCATTTCGGTCCTGAATTTCCCGACCTGAGCCAGGCAAAGCAGGAAAACAATACAACGTAATTCCTTTCTAAGCTTTCTGTCTCTGAGGGATTGCATTTGAATAACGACATCCAATAAAGACTACCAACTATCAGCTGCGGAGACATTTGTCTCAAAAAAATACGCCGAGAGGCGTTAAAGTTCCCCTTGGTTTGTCCCTGTCAAAAAAAAGAATTTGGGAATACTGGTAGCTTTTTTGTACTACCACGCATATGTAACGCCATTTTCATAAAGTTGATAGTATTTACAGCTTTCCGGTCATATGTCCGGCTATCACTCACTTTTAGGTGGCAGATGTCCAGATATAACACGTGTTTCAGAATCTCTATTTTTGGGTGAGTAACTTTCAATAATGAGTGGGTTTTTTTTTTTAAATCTCAAAAAGTATTCTTAAAGTCTAACACATGTTTACACTCGCACTCCGTGTCTGTAGCTTTAGAAATAAACAAGTCCAGATATAACACATATTTCTTTACGGCAAATGTCCAGATATCCCCCCTCAGACACGTATGTGTGTGTGTGTGCGTGCGTGTGTGTGTGTGTGTGTGTGTGTGTGTATGTGTGTGTGTGCGTGCGTGTGTGTGTGTGTGTGTGTGTGCGTGTGTGTCTGTGGTCGCCATAGCAGGAGACAGGAACAAGATAATGTGCATACACACTGCCTAGGAGCCGCAGATGTGCACCTGGCTTTTAGTTTCCTAATTCAGTGTTTCCTTTCTCAGATAATTAACCTCCATGTTGTTGAGTAAAGTATTTACACTGATCTAAAAATATATTGGCTATCAAAACATTGACGCCACCGGATCCGCCATCTTGGGACACCGTTCAATACAGTGAAAGAAGACTCCTGTCAACTCTCGAAACTACGATTATTTCCCTTTGACCTATTTGTCAGTGTGGCGGTGCAGTAAGATGGCGGCACTCTGGTTACGCTGTTTCATTGGCTGTGCGCTATCCATTATTTTCAGATCAGTGAGCATATATAGTGCAAGGGAGGTAACTCTTGCTTTGTTATCCATGGACGGGAGGTAACTCTTATCATACCAGCATACCGCATCTAAGGGTGTATCATGATCAGTTGAACCTGCTGGTCAATTATCTGGAATTTTCCCAAGAAAAGGAGGTAACACATTCCATAAAAAACATGCAAGTGGGAATTGATGACACTCTCAGTGGCCAGCACATGCCTTCAAATGCTTTTGAGGCCGCTCCGGGCGAAGCCGGGCCCCGAATTCTAGTATACAAATAAGAATGGATGTAAGTGTGTGTGTGTGTGTGTGTGTGTGTGTGTGTGTGTGTGTGTGTGTGTGTGTGTGTGTGTGTGTGAGTGTATGTGTGTGTGTGTATGTGTGTGTGGTCGCCATACCTCAGAGATTGCAAGAGACAGGAACAAGATAGTGTGCGTGCACATTGCCTAGGGGCCGCAGATGTGCAGCTGGGGTTTAGTTTCTTGATTCATTGTTTCCTTCCCTCAGATTATGAACCTCCCCTTCAATAACAGCCAAAATAGTGCAAGACCAGTTAAGTGCCTAGCGTTCACATGAAGCAAGCACATCATGCCAGTGATATTAGAGACTCTCTTTTGCTTCTATGACGGGAAGAAATTAAGAAAGAACATTTAACACATAGTTCCGGAAATTTCTAGAAGCGACGGGAAGTAACTCTTACTTGGTTCTATACAATGATGGGAGGTAACTCTGAGTATGCAGGCATGTTTGATGGGGAGATCAGAAACACACCACGGGTCCCCACTGCTCAAGTATCTAAAATGTTCCCAAGGAAGGGAGATAACTCATGTGAAAGTTATTTCTTTAACAATAAACGGTAAAACAATGTTGGTGGTAATAACTGATTTAGCAATGACCAACATTAGCTAGAATTTTTACGAAGGTTCTTGAATCAATCTCTTGGGTTTTTTTTATTCATGGAAGGGAGGTAACTCTTGTCATGCAAGCATACATTTTCATTCTCAAAGGGCGTAAAGTGATGACGTAAAACCATTTGCTTAATCATCTCGAACTTCTCAAGAAAGGGAGGTAACCCATACCTAATTGATAAACACGAAGCCGTGCCATGACGGCGAGTGGCAGAAAAAGAGGAACCTGGCCGCATAAGGGTGAGGAAAAAGTGCGTCATTTCCAAAGTGCATCTGGTTGAATCCACCACTTTTTGTCCGAACGCGTACAAATTATTTGATAAGTTACCACCTTATATATGTACCGTAAAATCCCTAGCAAACGCCCACACACCCCCCCCCCCCACCCCCCTCTGCACAGATTTCGGGTACAAGTAAGGGGTGGGCGTTTGCTAGGTATACACCCCTTTGCAAGATAAAGTGTCATCACATTTTCACAAGAGAAAAAAAAGTGATACAACATGTGATTTATGCAATTTTAATGAAAAATAAACACACCGTTTGTTTACAGAAATAAAGATCAACGTTCTGTGATAGAAAAAAAGAAGAAGAAAAAACCGGCGAATCGTCAAACAGTGGGCAAAAATCGTAGATAAAGGAGGCCGAATGTCTTAAAACAAATTATTTTTAAAGCAAAACAAGGGTGGGCGTTTGCTAGGTAGTGACCCCTCTGCACAACTTTTAGCCAAAAGTGGGGGGTGGGCGTTTGCTAGATACTGGGCGTTTGCTAGGGATTTTACGGTAGTAGTCATTTAAAGGCACTGAACTTGTTAAATCCAGGTGCACGGAGCCCCTGGGGCTTTTAGTCATTCCTCAGGCAGCTATCCGTTAGAAGAACTACCAAGTTTCATTGACTTGCACCCAAAGAGTCAAGAACTGCGATTTTTTTACGAATTAATTTCGTACTCGGACCCGGCTGGTCTTGACCTATTTTTGGATCTAAATTTAGATCAGGTAGATCACCACATCATGCACAAAAAGACACGTCACTAGCAAACTATGTCAGACGTCATCATGAGTTTGTGTAAAACAAAATGGAGGCCGGAATCACTCAGTTGAATCGAACTCTGGCCAAACACCACGTAATAACTAGATTAATTTATGCACTCGCGTGAACAAGAAACTGTCGAGCTTCACAGATGTCGTCGTTGGGTAGTTTTGGGTTTGTTTTACTACCATAGGAGGATTTTTGAACTGTAAATGCACTCAGCTGCAACAAAAACGCAAAACGAAGGCTGTGAGCTGCACTGTGCCTTTAATCGAATTTTCTCTAACCGATTAAAAAAATAGTGTGTGTGCGTGCTTGTGTTTGTGTCCGTGCGTCCGTGCGTACGTGAGTGCGTGCGTGCGTGCATGTGTGTTTGTGTGTGTATGTGGGTGGGTGTGCGTGTGCGTGTGTGTGTGTGTGTGTGTGTGTGTGTGTGTGTGTGTGTGTGTGCACGGTGGTAAGTGGACAGTTTAGGATATGCATTTTTCCAGCTGTTGTGTGGATGAAAAAAAACACAATTGAAATCACTGTTTTTGACGCATTTTACACCACCTAATCAGCGTTTATCCCTTTTCCAAGATCCCCGTTTTATTGCACGTGACGACAGCTGAATATAAAGTCTATGCGTTTTCTCCTTAGCTTGGCAGACTTGAGTGGATATCTCGAAGACCAAACAAGGTATGTGCGGTTTCAGTCTTTGAATAGTGGAACTGCAGTATTTAAATGATGTGAGACGTCACAGTTGATGTTGTGAGGATGTGGAGGGGCCAATAGGGGGTAGGATATTTTGTAATCAAAAACATTTCTCCATGTAAAGCTCTCTGAATCATTTCCTTATTTTTCAACCAACAAATAAGCACTTGTTTAAAAAAAAAACATTTTTGATTAATGCTAATCATTTAAATTTTTTTTACAGGGGTGTTGGACTAAAAACAGCTTGCGTATTTTGTGAGCTATGCTATTCCTAATGATGGAGGTGTCGATCGCTTGAGCGGTCAAAATCGAGAGTTGTTTCGTCAATTACGAGGGGTACTCATAGCTAAAAGAGCTGAATTTCAGCAATCATTTAGGGGGATTGCTTTGAAAATGTTCGAATATTGTGCAAAGATACTGGTCCCACTTCGCGTAAAATTGCTGGAATGCTAGAGATACCTGTTGAAATGTTACGCATAGTTCCGGAAAAAAGTTTTACAAACTGCAATCGGATTGTCCACTTGTGTCCAACAAATTAATGACTTCACATGTCCACAGACAAATGACTCATACAGGCACTGGCTAAGTTTCATTTGAATGTAACCCCTGGCGTACGTTTGCTGGTCAAGCAAACACATGAGATAAAAATGCAACGTTTACGCCGTTTTGCACAACCAGCGATCGTCGCCTTGCTCTGAAAACATGCTGCGATCACGCTTGGCTGGGCATCACATTGGCACAGATTTCATCCTAACAATGTCAAGTGTGTTAACAGGCTTTGCAAATTTACGTCAGTGCTTATACCTAAATGACACTTTGGCTGTGTTTGTATAAACCATTTGTTTTGTATACTTGCAAACAATTCTATAACGGGTTTTAAAATTGTTTCCGGATCACAGCATAAAAAAAATCTAATAGATCCCTTGACTTTGGGGTAGCGCGACTCTGTTGCTGCTAGCTTTCCACTGGGAGGAAACGACCCGAATTTCCCAGCGATGGGACAATAAAGTAATGGAAAAAAAATTCTAACAGATCCCTTGACTTTGGAGTAGCGCGACTCTGTTGCTGCTAGCTTTCCACTGGGAGGAAGCGACCCGAATTACCCAGCGATGGGACAATAAAGTAATGACCACACAAAAAACAACAACTTATAGATCCCTTAACTTTGGAGATGACAAGAAAATATAGGGCGCATTTACGTGATTTGTAAAACATTTTACAAATCGCGGGGCGCGCCCCGTGATTTGTAAAATGTTTTACATTTTTTATAAATCAAGGGTTTACATGTACGTCTGGTATGTCGGTAAAATATTCTGACAGTTTTAAAGCAATCCAATGAGTCATTGCTGAAATACAGCGCTTTTGGTCATAATACCCACAACAGATTGACGAAAAAAACACGTTCTTGACCGCTCTAGCGATCGACACCTGCATCAGTAGTAATAACATAGCACACGTAAGCGTGTTCACAGTAAATGAGACAAAGACATTGTCCCGGTGCAAACTAACTATGTTTTAAGTGATTGACATTTTTGTTTGTTCTCTACAACACTTCTGCAGTCCTGAAGACAAATTCTTATCATAATCAGACAGCGGGATTTCCGAAATGGATCTCACGACACCGGCTTTTCTCGTTTGGTTTGATTCTGCCAGAGACGGATGTATCGTAATGACAACGGAGCTCTAGTATTTTGGTGTGTGTTTATCGTGTACATGAATTTGTATTTGTTTACTGATTTGTTGAATTTGTTTTTGGTCGCTGCAGTTTGAAACTACCTAGTGTGTCCGGGACGAGTGAAAGAGAGTTTATTTCGCTGTCTGACAACCATGAAGTCAACTACTGTAGCCATCGTCGCTGTGCTGCTTCTCTTCGTAAGTATTTGCCGTTGAAATTTAAATAAAACCCACAAACACAAGAATGGTTTGACGGCAACATGACGATTTCCGAAGCTAGGTTCACTATCTGCATCACATTCTTGCTTCTTGATTTTGAATTTTGCAACGTGAGCAGTCTATCTGTTTGTTGAGTAGGAAAACTGGCCGTCTGCTTCTAAAATAGGCCTTATATGCGCTGCGTGCTGCGTTCCGTCATGCCATTGAAAGAGGAAAAGAAACTGAAACTTATTTTTAACTACTTCCAAGAACGAATTTCTCCTTGTTGTGGAACATTTCGCGTAATCGGACATGCATTTGCACAAAAGCAACAGAGATTCAGACTGGTAGCCGGTCACGTTTCGATAAAAGATATCCTCATACTTTGGATGCCGTCATAAGGTTAAATACTGCATTGTTTTGTTTTGCCAAGCACACCATTGTGGTCCGTTGGGCGTTTAATCAAATACCATACTTCCATCCACTCGCATCTGTTGGCTCACTCTCTTCGCATTCCACTTACCGTGAAAACTTATCAAAAAAACAAAAAACAAAAACTCTCAATCATATTCTTATAATTCAGTTATGATTCACCAGTACCTAAACAGAATGACATCAAAACATCCAGGAAAGGACCTCGCAATGACAAACACGATCCGTATTTAATTTTCTGGATAAAAAGTCAGTGTTTGCGTTCCATACATTTGCACTGATTGACAGAAGAAAGAAAGTACGTAGATCATTTTTTCTTCTAGAATGGTCTCTTAGCTGAGTCTTTGAAGGGGAAACTGTTTGGCTTGAGGTTACAGGGCTGCGTCTTTCAAGGGAAATCTGGTTGGCTTGAGGTTACCATTACTCATGGTCATAACGATGACAACAACAACAAAGACGTTGACATTGTTGAAGATGATGATGCTTCTGCTGCTGCTTATGATGATGATATTACAAACATAATTACGGTTCCTACCCACAGTGCACCTTGTTTTACTTTAAATCCGTGTTGTTGTTTTCAGGTTGTTGATGCGCAATGTGATGATAAGTCCTTGACAGACATTGAGGTTTTGCAGCAGGCACAAAATCAAATATTTATTTTTCTTTGCTTCTGATGTCTTTCAGGTGTTCCGCCTGGATACTCAGGTCTTCATTAGTGCGGGTAAGTATATTTTCTTATGAAACAGCATTAATTACAAACAGAAATCATGACTTTATAAGGTCTTTTCTGATAGGTATACCCATTTCGTTTAAATATGCCGTGCAATTCAGACGGATATAGTTTGTAAAAGAGAGTGATTTCAAGTTTGGAAAACGGAAAGCAGTCCTGGTTTTAACATTCAGTCAAGTGTTGACTAAATGTTCTAACAAAGACTAAGAATCGAGACGAGAGTGGAGGTCTATTTATGTGTGTGTGTGTGTGTGTGTGTGTGTGTGTGTGTGTGTGTGTGTGTGTGTGTGTGTGTATGTGCGTGCGTGTGTGTGTGTGTGTGTGTGTGTGTGTGTGTGTGTGTGTGTGTGTGTGTGTGTGTGTGTGTGTGTGTGTGTGTGTTTATAGATTCAGTGAAAACAACTGGACCGATCTTCATGAAACTTGAGAGTTCTTGAGTATAATATACCCAGACGTTTTTTTTTAATTGTTTTTTTATAACTATTTTTGATGAGGTCATATCCGGCGGTTAGTGAATGTTTTGACGGCACTGTCACGCTCTCATTTTTCAATCAATCAATCAATATGAGGCTTATATCGCGCGTATTCCGTGGGTACAGTTTTAAGCGCATTGATTTATTTTTACTTTTTTAATTTTTTATTTTATGCAATTTATATCGCGCACATATTCAAGGCGCAGGGATTTATTTATGCCGTGTGAGATGGAATTTTTTTACACAATACATCACGCATTTACATCGACCAGCAGATCGCAGCCATTTCGGCGCATATCCTACTTTTCACGGCCTATTATTCCAAGTCACACGGGTATTTTGGTGGACATTTTTATCTATGCCCATACAATTTTGCCAGGAAAGACCCTTTTGTCAATCGTGGGATCTTTAACGTGCACACCCCAATGTAGTGTACACGAAGGGACCTCGGTTTTTCGTCTCATCCGAAAGACTAGCACTTGAACCCACCACCTACGTTAGGAAAGGGGGGAGAAAATTGCTAACGCCCTGACCCAGGGTCGAACTCGCAACCTCTCGCTTCCGAGCGCAAGTGCGTTACCACTCGGCCACCCAGTCTCTCCTATTGATTGATTTTTCAACATTTTGGTCAAGCAATCTTCGACGAAGTACGGACTATGGTCCTGCATTTTGTTTGGAAGCTTGACAATTAGTAAATTAGTTTTCTCCTAAAAGTAATTACAAGTTGTCATTAAAATCATATGTTCATAATCTACTGAATTCAAAAATATACAGATTTGTTATGTTTACTATCAAAATGGAAGAAACAAGATTCAGTAAGTACTATACGTTTGCAAAGATACCCTTCGCGGAGACGAACGTGTGTTAAGATAGTGTCTGGTTGGTCGGTACTGTCTGGTCAAATGGGTCAAAATAGCAATTTCTGCGCCGGTTTTCGCTGCTTGTGGAAGTCACTTCAAATACTTTTATAATACGAGTGATAAATATCAAGGCTACCGACACATAGCCACTTTTGTTGGTTTTGTTACATTTTCATTTTTATCAATTTTATCAAGCAATGGGCACTCCCGGGGATTCCCCTTTTACGCGCGCTTCATGAAACCCTGCTGCAAAATGCATGTGTTGCTATTTGTCATCTGTGCGCTGCTTGCAGCGTTTTGTGCCGAAAGAGGGCTTGCCGCAGACAAAGACAGAGATGCCGTGGCAGAGAGAGGGAGAGAGAGAGAGAGAGAGAGAGAGAGAGAGAGAGAGAGAGAGAGAGAGAGAGAGAGAGAGAGAGAGAGAGACGCAGACACAGACACAGACACAGACGCAGATAATTATTTTATTCAATAGGTCATAGCCCCTTATGAAGGGGTGTGAACAAACGACAAAAGGTTAACATTGCATATAAATTAAACTCAACAGGTGCACACACAAGAGAGAGAGAGAGAGAGAGAGAGAGAGAGAGAGAGAGAGAGAGAGAGAGAGAGAGAGAGAGAGAGAGAGAGAGAGAGAGAGAAAGAGAGAGAGAGAGAGAGAGATAGAGAGAGAGAGTGAAAGAGAGGGAAATAGAGAGAGATAACTCCCCCCTCACACCCCCCCACACACACACACATACACACACACACATACACACGCACACACATACACACGCATAACACACACACACACACAAACACACACACACACACACACACAGACACACACACACACACTCGCATGAGCACTATCTCACACTTCAATTCAATGTGAATAATTATATACTCTTATGCTTGGTAGATATAATTTATATTAATGACACATGACAGTCTTATCTCTAAGAGAGTTTATTTGTAGATATATTACAAATGTAGCTGCCACTTGTATTTTGTTTACTTCTATTTACGACGACCATTAATGAAGTCTGACGCGGCCTTTTTGGGTTGAACGTTTTTGCGAGTTTGAAGGGAATAACCACCATTTATATTCCATGAATAGCCTTTAAATAGCAGGGTGCATTAATACTTTCATAAATCACCAGAAACATTCGTTTACCTCGTCTTAATTAACGAGTGATATTTTTCAAACACAAATGCAATAAAGCATGTCTGAGTAATATGTACGTACCATCCACAGTCACGTACAATCAAAAGTAAAAAATAAGCTTAATTCGAAAAAAAAACAAAAAAAACCATTCTGTGTGGATATGTGTGCACTCCAACATATGTTTTTTTTAAATTTTTTATGTTTTCCTGGAGCGCTACTAATACAACTCTAGCATGCTAGTACATGCAGATTCTTACGAAATGGGGATAAAGTTACAATTTACAGGTTATCTGGACTGTCGCAGAGTAAAAACATACCAAATTCATATCGTAATATTCACGGTACATCACACAATGCTTAAATGCTTTATTTGTGCAGCTTAGTAGTCTGTGCTCGTAGCAAACACTAAAGTTATATGCACTATGACCCGAAAACGCAAAATTCTGACGCCATCATGGATAACGTAATGCCCCATAACAGGCAAACAAAGTTTAGCTCTACGACTCTTATTATCATATCGTTATCATCAAGGGGTGTACTTTGGAATAATAAATAGTTCTCGTTATTTATCGCTGTGTCCTGCACTGCATCTTTCACAAACGGCTTGTGAGACCTTTAAGTAATATACGACTCATATATAATATGCTGACTGTAAGCAAATGATAACAGACATGTATAGCAGATGGCTGTAAAGATTATCCTGCATTTAGATGTTGATATCATTATCATGTCTGGTATCCATACACCACGGGCGGTATCAAGCGAAACGCCCACGTCATCACGGAATGGATGCAACCGTTTTTATGGGGACATTTTCAAAGTCGTTAGACAGATGTTTCATTGCATATAGGGCCACATGCACAGACAGAAAATGATGTAAAACGTAAACGTAGTTACGCAATTTCATTTGATTATTCAGAACTCTGATCATGCAATGTTCAAGCGAGTTGAACACAGCATGGCATTCAGAGAGAGAGGGTGCGTATGGTGCCTTGCCATTCTGTTCACACAAACAAACCGACAAAGGTGGCTTTTCGGTGTTTCAACACGGTTAAGTGTTTTATTGTTAAAAATAAGAAATGACATTCCTTCGAATAAGTCATCCAGGTATGTTTAATTCAAACGTTTAGTTTGTCTTTGTTATTTTTAGAATGATGAAACAGGGTCCTGACCTGACCGCTAAAACATTGAACGGGACACATAGAATTAGCCATGATTGTCAAACAGTCACATGGTGCACTAAGTTGGCAATCAAACATAAAATGGGCCCCCTAGAATCAGTCATGGTTGGTCAAATAGTCACATGGTGCACTACAATGACATAAAACGGGCCCCCTAGAATCAGTTATGGTTGGTCAAATAGTCACATGGTGCACTGCAATAAAACATAAAACGGGCCCCCTAGAATCAGTCATGGTTGGTCAAATAGTCACATGGTGCACTACAATAAAACATAAAACGGGCCCCCTAGAATCAGTCATGGTTGGTCAAATAGTCACATGGTGCACTACAATAAAACATAAAACGGGCCCCCTAGAATCAGTCATGGTTGGTCAAATAGTCACATGGTGCACTACAATAAAACATAAAACGGGTCCCCTAGAATCAGTCATGGTTGGTCAAATAGTCACATGGTGCACTACAATAAAACATAAAACGGGCCCCCTAGAATCAGTCATGGTTGGTCAAATAGTCACATGGTGCACTACAATAAAACATAAAACGGGCCCCATAGAATCAGTCATGGTTGGTCAAATAGTCACATGGTGCACTACAATAAAACATAAAACGGGCCCCCTAGAATCAGTCATGGTTGGTCAAATAGTCACATGGTGCACTACAATAAAACATAAAACGGGTCTCCTAGAATCAGTCATGATTGGTCAAATAGTCATATTGTACACTAAAATGGCAATAAAATATAAAAGCGCTGGTGACATGGCGGCAGCCTGTCAGTGCAAAAAAAGTCAGCTGAAAGTCG
>NC_090247.1:22854786-22897286 GCF_037325665.1 Littorina saxatilis
TGTGTGCCTTTACATCCCGAACAGATCTAGGATGGAGAGCCGCACTGTTATCACGGTGAGTTGTGTGCCTTTACATCCCCAACAGATCTAAGATGGAGAGCCGCACTGTTATCACGGTGAGTTGTGTGCCTTTACATCCCCAACAGATCTAGGATGGAGAGCCGCACTGTTACCACGGTGAGTTGTGTGCCTTTACATCCCCAACAGATCTAAGATGGAGAGCCGCACTGTTATCACGGTGAGTTGTGTGCCTTTACATCCCCAACAGATCTAAGATGGAGAGCCGCACTGTTATCACGGTGAGTTGTGTGCCTTTACATCCCCAACATATCTAGGATGGCTGACATGACCGCTCTGACATCATTCTGCCTTTGACATATACACAGGAAGGAAAATATGTTTAATGATACACGACACTGATACATGCAAAGCCTGGCGGTGGCCTTACGAGTTATTTTCTGCTGCTGATTTGACGAAGTCACCGAGATAAAATTCGTTCCAGACATATTTGTTCAGTTCCTCCGAGGCCACGCAGAAGAAGTAACGGAATGTTAGCGTGACGATATGTTTTGCAATATGACGTCTTATTGAACTTTGTTTCGCTTTTGACGTGAGAAGGCCAAGAAGAGACGTCTTGGTGTGTTTAGTCGCTGTCGTTTCTCATTAAACATGTGTGGCCTTTCGACCATCCCATCAAAGCTTGACCAAATCGTTAGCTATCTGTCATCCGGAACAGGTTGTGTATCATTGGTCCTGTTTTGTTACGAGAACTGTAACTGAGTTTGTTTTGTCTGTATTATAAAGTCAGTCAAATAGAATTCTCTAATTTCTCACACTTAATTGTTTCAACACACTCTGAAAATATCACAGACAAATATATCAGCAAAATAATAGTTATAGATTTATAACTGAGTTTGCAAGTACGGTCAAAATGCGGGCGCAGGATGGGTTTAAAATAATTAGACGTACGTGACAGTCATAGCACTGACGACGTTTATTTTTTTTAATTCTTGAAAAGCCAAACAGATTACGTCTGTGACATTGCCAATTCTCTCTTCATTTCACTTGGCGCACTATACATATTCCATAAATAATAGCCGACGAGCTCTATTATCCAAATAGATTGCACCATGTTTTATTGTTAACTAAATAAAGCCCAAATTATTCAACATCACGGGCCAAAGAATCAAGACACAGCCATTGGGGTGTGCACGTTAAAGATCCCACGATTGACAAAAGGGTCTTTCCTGGCAAAATTGTATAGGCATAGATAAACCAAATCCACCAAATACCCGTGTGACTTGGAATAATAGGCCGTGAAAAGTAAATATTCGCCGTAATGGCTTGAGATTTACTGGCCGATGTAAATGCGTGATATATTGTGTAAAAAATTCCATCTCACACGGCAGAAATTAATATGTAAAGCGCTTAGAGAACGTCAAGCGCTATATAAATCTCCTATATAAATAAATAAATAAATAAATAAATAACGTACAAAGGGAATCCAGAGACTTGTTTCTGTCTAGTGGGGCACCAGAAGGGGTTCAATTAAGGCTTATACAATGGTAAATCCTTCTTAATCGCATGCACACAAAGTTATAGCATGGTTTCCCCAAGCCACAAACCATGTTATGTTTTATTTGTAAATAAAACAAGTGAATCGTTTACTTTAGAAGGAATAAACATTGCAGTCAAAGAGTGTACCCATTGTGTTTTACTTTATGCGGAAAGAACATGTTTTGGAACATGCACTAAATAAGGAACATACTTTAACTGCAGTCAAAAGGTGTACAGAGTTGTGTTTAACTTGTATGTGGAAATGTTTTAAAGCATGGACCAGATGAGGAAAATGCTGTCAAAGAGTGTACACACTTGTATTTTACTTTTGTGTGGAAAGAAACATTTGTGAATTTCATAAATGTTTCTTTCCACTGAAACATGTACCATATACGGAACATACATTAATTGCAGTACAAGAGTGTACACAATTATATTTTACTTGTATGTGGAAAGAAACATTGTTGAAACATGTACCATATACGGAATTAACATACATGAATTGCAGTCAAACGGTGTAGAGAGTAATAATTTACTTTATGTGGAAAGAAACATTTTCGAAACATTTACAATATAAGGAACATAAAATTCAGTCAACGAGTGTACACCATTGTATTTTGTATACTTTATGCGAAAAAAATACATTTTTCGAAAGTCAAAAACGGGACAAAATTGTGTTTCAGGTGGCTTGAAGCACAAACAGATTGCCTGCGTGAGATCTACTATGCGTGCTATGAGTATGGCGTGAATGGGGACATGGAAACGGATGCGGAAGTTCTTCTCGGAGCAGCCGACGAACGGTTTTATGCAGAGTGTTAAACCCCAGAATTAGCAGCAACCATTTCACAGCAAAAGACACAATAGAAGAAAATAGGATATGAGACAGTGACAAAAGGTCAGGTGTCATGTCTACTGTCCCGAATGACACACGATTGCTGACATTTCACCATTGCCAACAGAATAAACAAATAAGAAATAGGTAGAAAATGAATGTGAAAACTGACTTTAATTGTTGATCAGTATTTTCTATACCACTAACAAATAATCTACTTGAACATAGCTGTTTGGCAAATGTATGTTGCATGGGACACACTGACATGAAAGTGGAAGATGTTTTTCCCTCTAGAGAAACTACATATCAAGTTACACTTTTTGTGCTCTTCCATTCCAGTTGGCAATCAATTGTTAACGCATGTTATTAGAAAAAATAGAACGAAAACAGATTAGATAGAATGAAAAATGTACTGGTGATGTCATTTGGGACATACTGACATGAAAACGTCACCTTTTGGCATTGTCTCATATTCTTTATCAAAATTGTCGTTCACTTAAGAGTATGTATTATACTGATTTACTTTTTTAACGAAAGTAAACGTTGGTACACTCGCAACATCGTTTTGTTTGATGGAAAGATGGATGGTTGGACGGATTGATTGTTGAATGGATGGATGGATGGATGGTTGGTTGGATGGATGGATGTATGGATAGATGGATGGTTGGATTGATGGATGGATGGATGGATGGACACACACCCACACCCACACACACCCACACCCACACACACCCACACACACACATATGCTGTTGAAAGTTCAAAAGGGATTGACGCAAGTTGATGATCGTGACAGTGAGTGACACATTCGTTGTGGGAATGTCAAGTTATAGAATGGGCATTTGACGTCAACGGAAGAAGGCGGGGTGTTTTTTTAATGAAATGGTTGTGTATCGCGATGGGTTCAAAATCAGGCACCAAAGGTGCTCAATGGACAACACCACGCACAAAATTGGCCGTCGATTAATTGACCTGTGTATCGACAACAACCTTGTTATTCTGAATGGAAGAACACTAGGTGATCTAGATGGGCGTTTTACCAGCCACCAACCTAACGGCAGCAGTGTGGTTGATTATTTCATATGTACACATGTGTTACATAGCGGTGTAGTAAACATGACAGTGGAAGCGCTAAATGAATACTCAGATCACTGTCCTATACGTCTGACTATACACATACCAGCACTATGGAAAAGAAAACAGGAAAGGAGCTCGTCTAATAATTACGCTACAGCCCCAGAGCCAAATAATCAAGACAACACGAGTTTCGTCTGGGACGAACACTCAGCCGAAAGCTTACAATGCGCACTCAAAACACAAGCGTTTACTATGCTGCTAAGAGACATTGACAATAAGATAGACGGACTACAAGACAATACCATGACAAACACCTTAGATGAAATAGTAGACGAATTTACGGACATAATGACAAAAGCATCAAAACTCTCCCTGAAATGCAGACTATCTAGAAAAAAAAAGAAACAAAAAGCGGAGTAAGAAATGGTTCGATCAGGAATGCTACGTACAGAGACGGGAACTTAAGTCACTAAGAAACGCATTTAATCGCCACCCCTATAACCGCTCTCTGCGAGATAAACTCTTCAGTCTGTCACGCACGTACAATAAAGCTTTGAAAAGGAAAAAGCAACTGTATAAAAGCAAACTCATCGCTATTCTGAACGATGCATACACAAATGACCCGACAAGCGTATGGAAAACACTTAAACTACTAAAAGACTCTGAGAACCCAAACGACCGGAATAGAAGCAACATCAGCTCATGCAAATGGATCAACCACTTACAAAACCTGATAGGCACTGATGTCGAAGTAGAGCAAACTACGAAAGATAACGTACGGGCAGAGCTCAATAACATTGATATCAACGCACAATCCGCACAACTCGATCTCCCTATCACAATGGAAGAAATCGCGAAAGCAGCTTCCAACTTGAAGTCGAAAAAAGCACCAGGTGTAGATGGAATTACAAATGAAATAATCAAGGCAAGCCTGCCTGCTACACAAATAACAATTAAAAAAATTGTTTCAGGCAGCTCTGCACACAGGCTCGTGCCCCAAAGCATGGGCGACGGGTATAAACATTCCAATCTATAAGAGTGGTGACCCTATGAATCCTGGTAATTATCGTGGGATAACACTAAATAATAACCTAGGGAAATTTTTCTCGCAGATTATTAACAATAGACTATATTCCTGGAATCTAATCATCTATATGCGAGGGAACAGGCCGGATTTAGAAAGAAGTCGAGAACGACGGACCAAATATTTATCCTAAAAAAGATCGTCGACGGAATAATTACAAACAGAAAAGACAGGTTGTATGCATGCTTCGTGGACTTCCAAAAGGCCTTCGACAACGTATGGCACGAAGCTCTCCTCCTCAAACTTAACAGGATAGGAGTTATGGGGAATTGTTTCAACGTTATAAGAGATATGTACAGCAAATCTACTATCTGCACTAAGACCGCACTCGGACACTCACATGACATACCCGTCCGGAAAGGTGTACATCAAGGCAATACTCTAAGCCCCACACTCTTCAACATATTCATCAACGATCTCCCAGATTATCTGCGTGGGAATGACTCACCAAGTCTGAACAGTGCACAAAATACAGAAATCCCATGCCTACTTTACGCCGATGATTTGGTAATTCTGTCCACATCCAAAAGAGGACTACAGAATAAGTTGAACCGATTGAATGACTACAGCAGTGAATGGGGCATTAAAATAAACAAAGAAAAAACGAAAGTGATAATATTTACCCGCAGAGACCCAAAAGTACCAATTCTATTTAACTGTGGCACACATATGATTGAAAGTGTAGACCAATATAAATATCTAGGGGTCATCTTCCATAAAAGCGGTAAATTCTTACAAACCCAGGAACATTTAGCCAAGCAAGCAAACAAGGCATCGCATGCCCTGAGACGACTAATTAGAGGAAGAGAGATGAAAGTAACTACAATGATGCAACTATTTTATACCTTAGTCGCCCCTGTGTCCACTTATGGAGCCGAGATCTGGTTCCCATCAGCAATCAACATCCAAAACGAACAATCGCTACCCGACATATTCGATAAGTGTCTATCGAATAATCTACCCCTTGAACAAGTGCATTTAAAATTCAGTAAACGCCTTCTTGGCGTCCACAGTAAAGCAATGAACTTGCCAACGCTAGCAGAGCTCGGGCAACTCCCTGTGGGTATAAAACTAATTGAACAAACAATAAACTTCTGGACCCACATCGTTGAGTCAGAAGAAAATTCATATTTACGACAGGCTTACGCTGACATGATCGACAGACCACAAGACAGCTCACCGCAATGGATACATTTCATTCGAGCAATCATAGGTAACCTCGGACTGGACCATAACTGGATACTTCAGTCAGCAGTCCAAAAGAATGCGCTGATGAAAACTCTACGACGAGGACTAGAATACGAATACGTACGATTTTGGCAAGGAAAGAAGACTGAGGGCTCAAAACTGCAATACTACAACACAATTACTGACGGCGATTACGACTGTGAAGCATACTTGACATGTGTAACCAACCCCAAACACAGAAAAGCACTGTGTAGATTGCGTATTAGCGCTCACGATTTAAAAATCGAAAGGGGGAGCTACACAAACACACCCAGAGAGGATAGAAAGTGCACCGTGTGTGGCGTAATTGAAGACGAGCTCCATTTCCTGGATAGTTGTACAAGATTTCATGATCTACGCTTGCAGCTTTTGGAACATGCACGTGTTAATGCTCGAAATCCGAGTCAGCTGATGACGATGCAAGACGTACCGATACAGCAACAATTTGCTGAATTTGTATACAACTGCATGATTATACGCAATAATGACATAACTACAGATACATAACAATGTTGTAATCACTGCTCCATGGACGATATTTCTTCTTGTCTTTACAAATATCCACTTCGTGTCTGATAAACCCTTTACTGTGTTTTTATGACAATTAAATGAGTTCTGAGTTCTGAGTTCTGAGTTCTGTTGAAGGGATATGTGCTTAAAATAATAGCTTTGGTATAGGGCAGGGGCATTGTGGTTGGTTGGGGGTTAACGGGAGGGTCAACAAAAGAGAGAGAGAGAGAGACAGAGAGAGAGACAGAGAGACAGAGAGAGACAGAGAGAGAGAGAGACAGAGAGAGAGAGAGACAGAGAGACAAAGAGAGAGAGACAGAGAGAGAGAGACAGAGGGAGAGAGAGAGAGAGACAGAGGGAGAGAGAGATAGAGAGAGAAAGACAGAGAGAGAGAGAGAAAGACAGAGAGAGAGAGAGAGAGAGAGACAGAGAGAGAGACAGAGAGAGAGAGAGAAAGACAGAGAGAGAAAGACAGAGAGAGAGAGAGAGAGAAAGACAGAGAGAGAGAGAGAGATAGATAGAGAGATAGAGAGACAGAGACAGAGACAGAGACAGACAGACAGAGAGAGACAGAGAGAGGCGGAGGAATGACGGAGAGGGGGTAGACTGAAATAGGTACAGAGACAATAAAAGACAGAAACAGTTAAAAACAAGTCGCGTAAGGCGAAATTACTACATTTAGTCAAGCTGTGGAACTCACAGAATGAAACTGAACGCACTGCATTGTTTCACAATGACCGTAGTCCGCCGCTCGTGCAAAAGGCAGTACAATTAACGAGCCTGTTTAGCGCGGTAGTGGTTGCGCTGTGGTGCATAGCACGCTTTTCTGTACCTCTCTTCGTTTTAACTTTCTGAGCGTGTTTTTAATCCAAACATATCATATCTATATGTTTTTGGAATCAGGAACCGACAAGCAATAAGATGAAATTGTTTTTAAATCGATTTCGGAAATTTTATTTTCATTATAATTTTTATATTTTTAATTTTCAGAGCTTGTTTTTAATCCGAATATAACATATATTTATATGTTTTTGGAATCAGAAAATGATGAAGAATAAAATGAAATTGTTTTTGGATCGTTTTATAAAAAAATAATTTTAATTACAATTTTCAGATTTTTAATTACCAAAGTCACCAATTAATTTTTAAGCCTCCAAGCTGAAATGCAATACCAAAGTCCGGCCTTTGTCGAAGATTGCTTGACCAAAATTTCAATCAATTTGATTGAAAAATGAGAGTGTGGCAGTGCCGCCTCAACTTTTACAAAAAGCCGGATATGACGTCATCAAAGACAATTATCGAAAAAATGAAAAAAAACGTGTGGGGATATCATACCCAGAAACTCTCATGTCAAATTTCATAAAGATTGGTCCAGTAGTTTACTCTGAATCGCTCTACACACACATACGCACAGACAGACAGACAGACAGACACACACACAGACACAGACACACACACACACACACACACACACACACACACACACACACACACACACATACACCACGACCCTCGTCTCGATTCCCCCTCTATGTTAAAACATTTAGTCGTAGTTGTAGTTGTAGTTAGCTGTTGCTTTTCGGGTCCAGCGGACCATAATAGGCCAAATCAGGACCCTATTTAGTCAAAACTTGACTTAATGTAAACAAGACGCGTAAGGCGAAATTACTACATTTAGTCAAGCTGTCGAACTCACAGAATGAAACTGAACGCACTGCATTTGTTCAGCAAGACCGTATACTCGTAGCATCGTCAGTCCACCGCTCGTGGCAAAGGCAGTGTAACGCTCGTGGCAAAGGCAGTGACATTGTCAAGAAGAGCGGGGTAGTAGTTGCGCTGTGCTGCATAGCACGCTTTTCTGTACCTCTCTTCGTTTTAACTTTCTGAGCGTGTTTTTAATCCAAACATATCATATCTATATGTTTTTGGAATCAGGAACTGACAAGCAATAAGATAAAATTGTTTTTAAATCGATTTCGGAAATTTTATTTTAATCATGACTTTTATATTTTTAATTTTCAGAGCTTGTTTTTAATCCGAATATAACATATTTATATGTTTCTGGAATCAGAAAATGATGGAAAATAAGATGAACGCAATTTTGGATCATTTTATAAAAACAAAATGTTAATTACAATTTTAATGACCAAAGTCATCAATTAATTTTTAAGCCACCAAGCTGAAATGCAATACCAAAGTCCGGCCTTTGTCGAAGATTGCTTGGCCAAAATTTCAATCAATTTTATTGAAAAATGAGAGTGTGACAGTGCCGCCTCAACTTTTACAAAAAGCCGGATATGACGTCATCAAAGACATTTATCCAAAAATTGAAAAAAAATTGTCTGGGGATATCATACCCAGGAACTCTCATGTCAAATTTTATAAAGATCGGTCCAGTAGTTTACTCTGAATCGCTCTACACACACACACACGCACAGACACACACACACACAGACACACACACACACACACACACACACATACACACACACACCACGACCCTCGTCTCGATTCCCCCTCTATGTTAAAACATCAAAACTTGACTAAATGTAAAAAGTATAGAGTGTGTATGTGTGTGTGTGTGTGTGTGTGTGTATGTGTGTGTGTGTGTGTGTGTGTGTGTGTGTGTGTGTGTGTGTGTGCGTGTGTGTGTGTGTGTGTGTGTGTGTGTGTGTTCATTTTGCGCGCTGTCGTGCGCATGTGCGTGCGTAGGTGCATATGTATGTGCGAGTGTTGGTGTCCACTCGTGCTCGCGCATGTTTGTTTGTTCTCTCTTGTTAATTCAGCAATGGTGTGACCTGCACTGCATCTTTAAGGAACGGCTTGTGAGACCTTTTAGTACTCTGAGTCATTATTAACATGCTGACTGTTAGCAAATGATAACAGACATGTTTATTACCAATTAAGTGCCCCATATGGCTTTTTGACCAATCAGGACGGATTCTAGGTGAACCTCTAAATGTTATAACGTTCAGGCAGGGCCGGACCGTTTTTGTTTATCAAGCTAAAAATGAACAAGACAAAGTAAAAATTTAAATCAGCAATATCAGTGTGATTTATTCTAAAGAATGACACTTCAAATGCTGTCAGATAATACTCTCTTTATCTAAAAAATACTGAAAAGCGAGTTTTGTCGGTGGGTGCTTTACGGAACAGCGAGGCACCGCCCATCCTCTGAATGTGCAATGCCGACTCGCTCACTTGAAATCTAAATTATCAAAGTTCAGAAAATCAAGTGAAATTGGGTCACTCGCTGGAGTCGGTTTTAAATCTGTCGCTCTCTGTTCAACAAGAAAAAGCGAAGCAACCGAAACGCATGTTCAACATGGTTTGTTGTGTGTCAAACGCATTTGACCTGTGAATATTCATCACGTAAGGTGTGTTACTCTGATTGGCTGACCCAGGTCACGAGAATTCTTTGACTGACAGGCATAATCAGGTAGGAGCGCTCCAGTTCCCATTGCGGCTGTTCTGTCTAATTCGCGGGGTCGCTTCGAAATTTCTTTTGGTCGAATTAAACTGTAATAAAACCGTTATTTCTAATATGTTGACTGTTAGCAAATGATAACAGACATGTCTCACAAACGATATCAGCATTCGCCTAAAAGGCTCATGCTTGATATCTTTTTTCTCGACATGTCTTGTTATCATTTGCTAACAGTCAGCATATTAGAAATAACTCATAATAGCAGATGGCTGTAAAGATCAGCCTGCATTTAGATATTGTTATTACCAATTCAGTGCCCCATATGGTTTTTTGACCAATCAGGACGGATTCTAGGTGACCCTCTAAATGTTATAACGTTCAGGCAGGGACCCGTTTTGTTTATCATGCTAAAAATTAACAAGACAAAGTAAAAATGCAATTCAACAATATCAGCGTGATTTATTCTAAAGAATGACACTTCAAATGCTGTCAGGTAATACTCTCTTTATCTAAAAATTACCGAAAAGCGAGTTTTGTCGGTGGGTGCGTAACGGAACAGCAAGGCACCACCCATCGTCTGAGTGTGCAATGCCGACCGCTCACTTGAAATCTAAATGATCAAAGTTCGGAAAAATCAAGTGAAATTGCGCCACTCGCTTTACATCAAATGTATCTTTACGTCATTTCCCATCCGTCTGGAGTCGGTTCTAAATCTGTCGCTCTCTGTCCAAAGAGAAAAAGCGAAGCAACCGAAACGCATGTTCAGCATGGTTTATCTTGTGAGATTGTTGTGTGTCAAAGGCATTTGACCTGTGAATATTCATCACGTCAGGCGTGTTACTCTGATTGGCTGACTCAGGTCACGAGAATTCTTTGACTGACAGGTAAACTCAGGTAGAAGCGCTCAAGTTCCCATTGCGGCTGTTCTGTCTAATTCGCGGGGTTGCTTCGAAATTTCTTTTGGTCGAATTAAACGGTAATAAAACCGTTATTTCTAGTATGCTGACTGTTAGCAAATGATAACAGACATGTCTCACAAACGATGTCAGCATTCGCCTAAAAGGCTCATGCTTGATATCTTTTTTCTCGACATGTCTTGTTATCATTTGCTAACAGTCAGCATATTAGAAATAACTCATACTATTGTTATCAGGACATATGTCTGACACCAGCACACTATGGACATCAAGCAAAATGCCAACCTCATCGCGGAATGGACGCAACGACCGCTCTGTTATACGACCTTTTTGGTGTGACATTTCCAAAGTCGTTAGACAGATGTTGCATTGTATAAAGGGCCACATGCACAGAAAAAATACAAAACGTAAACAGAGTTACGCAATTTCATTTGATTATTTAGAACTTTGACAATGCAATGTTCAAGCGAGCAGAACACAGCATGGCATTCTGAGAATGTATGTGCATGGTGCCTTGTCATTCTGTTCACATGGCGTTTTAACATGGTTAAGTGTTTTACTGTTAAAAATAAGAAATGACATTGCTTCGAAAAAGTGATCCTGGTATGTTCAATTATCTGTGTTACCTTTAGAATGATAAAACAGGGTCCTGGCCTGACCGCTTAAACATTAAACGGGACACATAGAATCAGTCATGATTGGTCAAATACTATGGTGCACTAAAATGGCAATTAATTTTTGTTGTCTTTTTGTACAAACCTTAACTATTATTATATTTGTTCAAATGTTTGACTGTATGTAGATACATGGCATAGTGTTCAAATGTTTGACTGTATGTAGATACATGGCATAGTGTTCAAATGTTTGACTGTATGTAGATACATGGCATAGTGTTCAAATTTTTGACTGTATGTAGATACATGGCATAGTGTTCAAATGTTTGACTGTATGTAGATACATGGCATAGTGTTCCAATGAGAAAAAAAGGTGTGAATGTGTTCATTAGAATGAGCACAGGATTTTAATTGTGTTAAGCAGCTGTGTATGACTGTGACGGAAAATCGTAAGTCTGCTTTTACAAAGATAGCAGAACAAAGTATGTGATAAAGGTGTTAAACACTTGTCACAAGCTGTTTTAACTTGCTGCTCTGGAAGCTAAACCGATAACCTTTTTGCTGATGCTATATAGACCTTGTCACATTGTCACGTTTCAATATATCACTTAAGGTGATTATGAACCGGTTAATTACTACTAATTAACTAACCACACCACGATCCACTCTCGCAGTCATACAATTAAATAGAGTCAACAAAAGTATAAGTTTCAGACGCCTGTTTATGTATAAACTCGCCACCTCCCTCGAGCCTTCACTCAAAATATGTTCCTTTTACGTTCTCAACACGTAAAAAACCCGTGATCACTGACAAAATGCCAGTAGTATATAGAAAATTATAGTAACACGCTGAACCCGTGTAAATACAGTCAAATGAGAATGTTCTGTTCGAAAAGCTCTAGTTCATGCAGGGGTCACACACCCCACGTTGTCACTACTCCAATGAAATCACAGATAAGAAAAGACAACGGTGGTCAACGGGGTGCGTAAGACACGGTGCACTTAGCTTTCTTTCTGTATGCTGGTTAGCCGGTATGCTGGTTAGCCGGGTTGCTGGTTAGCCGGTTTGCTGGTTAGCCGGTTCGCTGGTTAGCCGGTCCGCTGGTTAGCCGGTTCACTGGTTAGCCGGTCTGCTGGTTAGCCGGTTAGCGTAGCTTCCTCAGGTCCCAGCTCCAACGTCTGCAGCTAGCAAAGTCCCGCCAAAGGCAGCCGTGCAGCAGTTACAGGAAAACGAACCCGAAACGAAGGCTGCAAACAGAAAGCATCGGTGCACTAAACATGTCAGCTACCCCTCACCCACCACCTTAAAACATGTCATCTTTAAATATCTCATCGAGCACGTGGGCCTGCACAAAACGGACTTTTTACAACAACAAAACAGTCATTTTCCGTCCTTCTCTCCCTATCTGCAAAAACCATATACAGATTAGTATTTTAGCGTCACAGAGAGTAAATTATGCGCTAACCTGGAAAGAACAACAGAGAGTATTTCATTCCACAAACACAGACTCATCAACAGCGTTAAATAATGATTTATTACCTCAAAAGCCTATGATTGTACTCTCAATGGAAGCAAAGTCCGCCTCCTCCCTGGAACAGCCTCTGTTCGTCAACAGTGACCAAAAACCTCCAGAACCCCTTGTCGAATCCTTATGCGAAAGCCATCGCCGACGAAGGAAAGTTGACGACTTGTCCTCAGCAAAGTACTGGCAGTGAGACAGGAAAAACTAGTGGAAGCTCCCCTAGAGTGCCGAATACAATATTCGGTGAAAAACCATCATACTCTAGAAACTGTGTATTAGATCCTTCCCCTTCTGCCGCTGGGTGTCAAGTGCGCCGTCCTTGTGCCTCTCTCAGACAACCTAGCCAATAACACGTGACTGACCTTGTCACAAAACCAGTCCAGCTATACACAATTCTGCCTCCCCAAGCAGAAAAAAGACACGAGAAACTCAATCCCTGAAAATCCCGTGTGCGCTGTCAGCGAAAAACCGTCAGCCCTATGACAGCAGAAACCTCCACTGTAAAACTCGTGCGCAGCAAACCCTCCGTGTTCATTGAGCACTGTCAGCAAACTCTGCTGTAGCCCAATATCACGTACAGGCGCTTTTTATCATAATCGACCAAGAACAGGCACTCCACTGAGTGACACTTTCTTGGTCTCTGTCACCCGATCGTGACACACCTCCCCTCTTCAAGACGAAACCTCGGTTTCGCTCACAGTCATGTTCTCCTCTCCAGCCCGAGAGAGAAAGTCAGCTCCAACATTGTTGGCGCCCGGAATGACGCGTACCGTGAATTGGTACGGTTGGAGAATCAACGCCCAGCGCATAAGTCTGGCGTTTGCCAACCTTGCAACCTGAAGATATTGCAGAGGTTGATGGTCTGTTTCCAGACAGAAAGGTCGTCCTCAAGAACGAGCAACCCCTCGTTTCACCCCTGATGACTGCAACCTTCTCTGTCTTCTTGTCTTTGTTCTTCTGGTCTTTGTTCTTCTCCCCATAGGCAGTCCTCTCGATGTAGGCGCGCAGCAGGTTGGCGTGGTACAGGCGTGCTTTCCCGTGCATGACGATCCTGTAGTCGTTCTGGCCCACTTTCGCTGTCACCTCAAAAGGTCCTTGCCACTGCAGTTGTAGCTTGTTGTGTTTGACAGGTAGAGGTAGCAACACCCGTTCTCCAATCTTGAAGCTGCGCGGCCGTGCCTTGCGGTCGAATCCTCGCGCGTAACGCTGTGCTGCTCTTCCCAGGTTCTCTTGAGCCAGTTTGCAGGTCTCTTCAATCCTGTTCCTGAGTTCTACTATGTAGGTCGCTGTCGTCTGCACCTCCTCGTCAGCTTCTTCGTCCGTCCAGGCTTGACGCAGGATAGCCATGGGACCGCGTACCTGTCTGCCGTACAACAACTCAAATTAGTCACCTGGCTGGCTATAGTGGGAGGGTTACTTTTGGTGGTCACATTAGATATTATGTTTTTTGGAAAGTTCGTTTTATTTGCAGCCACAGTTCGGTAAACGACAAATGGCTAAACCCAACCACCTAAGAATGAGAAGCGTTTTTGTAACATGACCCATATTCTGCAAAAATGCAGCCATGACGCAGGGGGTAGGTTACAAAAAAACGTCATGTACCGCTTGACTGCATACGGATATAAGCAAATTATACCTTAAACGAAAGCTAAAGATTGTTGCCATCAGACAGCAAGTAAAATGCCTAATTCGTATACACAGTTTTATTTTTAACAACATCTGTATAACAAAACAGGAAATGACATTTTCTCAATCGATATGTATAGCTAACAGAACGCCTGGTTGAAACCGCAATCAAAAACATCTTGAAAATTGTTTATTCTCACAGCTAGAATTATTTTACATCAACAATTGTTAATTTACCGAGGACAACAACAGACATATAAGATAAATAATGGATGATTCTGAATCAACTCCGAAAACCGAACCGGGTCGAAGCAAAAAAGAGTTTACACATACACAGGCTTGAAAAAGGATAATTTGGTTCAATCTGTTAGATTTTTACCCATAACGTTAAAGATCAGCTCAATATAAAAGGAAAGTGATCATTGTAAAAGGATTTTGCTATTGCAAAATAATTCAACTTCCGGTTTTACCACATGGCGTCCATAATATTATCAATTTATTACATAGCGTGCATTTGTCAGAAATTATACTAAATGTTAGAAGCGATCTTAAAGTGAAAGTAACGTTTAATAAAAGTATGCGCATTTACTTATTGATTGATATATGACGAAAATAATGGACATGTAATTTAAACGTACAAAACGACATTTTGTACACTACCTCTCTAAAAAAAACGCGACTATGACCGACCGATATGTATGTGTAAATTAGGTCATTGTTAGTGATGAAAACGTGTTTTCTTTAAAAGATAACACGCAAACTGTGAAGTTCAAGGCCATAAATGATTTTAGTACGACTTCTTCAAAACAGGTCTGTTTTTCACTCCACCAGTTTCAGTTTTAATAAAATATATGTATAGCTGTCATTTTCAAAAAACCTTATCTGCAATTCACTTAACCAAATACACCATGAACCCAGAAGATATTAGAGTGAGACACTTTAAAGTGAAATATGTTATGATTCCCCTTATTTCAAAATATATGCATTTTAATTGGCAGACACGATTCACGTCGTAGGTACGTGTCGTCTGGTGAGGCAACTGTTAGCATTTTTTGTCGTAAGAATTGACATTTTTAAAGATAAATCATGGACAAAAAACTAATTCTACAAAAAGTGCAGGTTTTCTTGGTATAGTCAGTTAAAGCATCTTAAAATTCAAGAAATTGTGCAATTACGTGTATGTATTTGAAATGGCAGACAATATTGAATGAAAGTGATTTTTGACTGATTGAAACCCTACCCCCACTAACAAAATGGGCCCTGAGATTAGGGGTGTTAGTTAAAGATGACTGAATAATGGCTATGCTTTTCCCCTAAAGTATTCAAAACCTAAACATATACATAGGCAAGATGTTCTACATTAACACAATTAACTTTTTAAACATATACATATGCTTAGTACACGATACTTCCGGTTTTTCTACCGGATGACTTATACATTTAGGGGGTAAACACATTATCGTAGAAAAAGCTTTATTTTCAAAAAGTGCAAGTAATTATTAAAAATCATACATAATATTTATATATTGGAGTTAATTTTCCTTCGAAAGTCATTTGTTTCAAGTGGCAGACAATGTCAGTTGGAGAGTTACATGTACGTAAAGCGTATAACTGTTGTCTGTGATTAGTGCATTGTGGACACATTGGCACCATTTGATCCTAAATGCTAAACGATGTCGTGATCATACCACAGTTTTAGGATAATTTACATCGAATGGATTACTAAATTGTTGGTAGAATTTCACTGATAAAATCTATTTCCGGTAGCGTCAGTGCCGTTCTCTTTTTCTTTTTGTAATAAGGTAATAACGAATGAACCACGTGTCACACTCTTATGCTAGTCTTTAAATGAAAATTCCAATTCTAGTAAGTTAAAAGGCATGTATTGCGCGTTACATACATTTATACCCCCCCTCCCCCCCCCCCCAGGATTACAATGCAAGTAAACACATATAAAGAGATAGTAACGTTTTACATGGTTACACGTTCAGTGGTGAACGTAACGTGTGGTTTAACAAAATTACTTGCACATACAATAGTGAAGTCTGTCTGTGTGTCTCTGTTTGTGTGTTTGTCTATGTCTGTCTGTTTGTCTGTTTGTCTCTCCCTCTGTCTGTCTATCAGTCTGTCTATCTCTCTCTCTTTCTCTCTGTGTCTGTCTGTCTGTCTCTCTCTCTCACTCTCACTCTCTCTCTCTCTCTCTCTCTCTCTCTCTCTCTCTCTCTCTCTCTCTCTCTCTCTCTCTCTCTCTCTCTGCGAGGTAGGTGCACTTAAAGAGAAAGCAATGCAGAAAGAAATGCATTTCTCTACCAAGAATGAAGTTTGTCTGTCTGTGTGTTTTTTTGGTTGCGTAATTGTTTCTCTATAAGCATCTCTACGTCTTTGTTCGCGTACATAAGTGCGTGCGTGCATGTGTGCGTGTTTCTGTGTCGGTTTGTCTCACTGTGTGTATGTCTGTCATTTTGTCGGTATGTTTGTGTATGTGTCTTTGTGTGTGTGTGTGTGTGTGTGTGTGTGTGTGTGTGCGCGCGCGTGCGTGCGTGCGTGCGTGCGTGCGCGCGCGCGTGTGTGTGTGTGTATGCGTGCGTGCGTGCGTGTGTGTGTGTGTGTGTAAGTGTGTGTGTGTGTGTGTGTGTGTGTGTGTGTGTGTGTGTGTGTGTGTGTGTGTGTGTGTGATTGCAATTATTCCTCCTTTTTACATTTAGTCAAGTTTTGACTAAATGTTTTAACGTAGAGGGGGGAATCGAGACGAGGGTCGTGGTGTATGTGTGTGTGTGTGTGTGTGTGTGTGTGTGTCTGTGTGTGTGTGTAGAGCGATTCAGACTAAACTACTGGACCGATCTTTATGAAATTTGACATGAGAATTCCTGGGTATGATATCCCCAGACGTTTTTTTCTTTTTTTGGATAAATGTATTTGATGACGTCATATCCGGCCTTTCGTGAAAGTTGAGGCGGCACTGTTACGCTCTCATTTTTCAATTAAATTGGTTGAAATGTTGGTCAAGTAATCTTCGACAACGCCCAGACTTCGGTATTGCATTTCAGCGTGGTGGCTTAAAAATTCGTTAATGACTTTGGTCATTAAAAATCTGAAATTTGTAAAAAAAATATTTGTTTTAAAAAAAGGATCCAAATTTACGTTCATCGTATTTTCCATCATTTTCTGATTCCAAAAACATATAAATATGTTATATTTGGATTAAAATCAAGCTCTAAAAATTAAATATAAAAAAATTATTATCAAAATTAAATTTTCGTAATCAATTTAAAAACACTTTCATCTTATTCCTTGTTGGTTCCTGATTCCAAAAACATATAGATATGATATGTTTGGATTAAAAACACGCTCAGAAAGTTAAAACGAAGAGAGGTACAGAAAAGCGTGCTATCCTTCTCAGCGCAACTACTACCCCGCTCTTCTTGTCAATTTCACAAAAACAAACAGATAATGACGTCATTTTAAGTGGCACAAACGTGTACATGAATGCCTTCCCTTTCGAATGATTTACAGTTATAGAATTTCTGTCAAGCGGTTTAAGTTTTATGTCCGTTTTATGAACCCAACCCTCAAAACAAGAATAGTAACGCCAAAGAAGGAAAACATACACACAAACCAACGTTTTTCTCACCGGTGGTTTGGAATATTGCCCCAAAACTTTAGATTTAGTGTTGTGGTGTTAAAATCTATCAGAAAAATGTGTTTGCTAACGTGACGCCAAAAAGTAACCAAAACGGTCCTTAGCCGACTGACTAAATGGGGAAAAACCCAAGCTCTCCTGAGGAACCTCGCGGTATGCAAAAAGCAATGCTGGGATGTACCTGTCCCACGTGTGTGGTTTCTCCTGAGCTAGTTTCCTCAGCATGGTCTTCAAGGTGCCATTGAACCTTTCCACCAGTCCGTTGCACTGAGCATGGTAAGGAGTGGTGAAATGCTGCTCCAGTGATAGCAGTCGTGCTGCCTCCGCCATCACTCCTCCCGTGAACTGCGTGCCTCTGTCGGTGAGTACCTCTGATGGAATTCCCAGCCGGGACCACATAGTAACCAGAGCCTCAGCTACTCGCGTGGCTTCAATCGATTTCAGAGGGATCGCCTCTGGGTATCGAGTAGCGTAGTCCACCATGGTCAAAATGTATCTGTTTCCGTCCTCAGACGCAGGCAAGATGGGCCCGATGATGTCCACTGCCACCCGACGAAAGGGTTCGTCGATGAGCGGCATCTTCTCTAAGGGGACCTTCCTCACCCTTCCTTTGGCAACCACCTTCTGGCACTTATCGCAGGACGCACAGAAACGTCGGACATCCGTGCAGATGCCTGGCCAGTAAAAGTGGCGCCAGACACGATCCGTGGTCTTCTTGGTGCCAAGATGACCTCCCAGAATCGAGTCGTGTGCCGTTGCCATGACACCCTCGCGAAACTCGCGAGGCACGACAACCTGTTTGAATGCACCTTCCTTGTTGCTGAACTCACGGTAGAGCAACTTCTTGTCCCTGAGGAACTTTGACCTCCCATGCTTCCCGCTCAGCTTCACCTTCCCCGACTTCGCGTGCTCCCGAGGAGTCGCTAATGTCGGATCAGATGCCTGAGCCTTCGCGAGAAGCGCGGGGGTCACGTTCCCCAGGGCAGCTCGTGCAGCAGGTAGGGGTTTGAGAGGTTTGTCCTCTCGCTCCGCCTGTGCCCGCGTGAGCACTGAAATGACGTCGGGAGACCGATAAACGAGAACCTCCCTGGTGACGCCGTCCACAAACTGAACCCGGTTTCCAATGAGCAGGTCGCATGGAGGATCGTCCATGACGACGGCCACAATGGTCCCCGTGAACAACGGTGTTACGACCTTGATCACTGCCGTGTTCAAGTCGTAAGCGTGAGATGCCTCGGCCATTCTCACCCTGATGCTGTCTCCTGTGTAGGCCATAGCTGGAACTAGACTCGCCCGAACCACTATCATGTCTGCTCCTGTGTCCCGCAGACCTTCGCCCTTCACTCCGTTAACGTAAACGTTGCAGTGGGGCTGGAAATGTTTCCTGGAGCACGGAACGCAGAGTTGTGGAATTGTGCATGAGCTCGTGACGTCCCTTAACTCCTCGCTGCCAACAAAGTGTACGCCCTTCTGGTCAGCCTGTCTCTTGTGGCAGTCCTTCTTCACGTGGCCCCGCTTGTTGCAGTAGTAACACTGGATGTCAGTTCTGGAACTTGATCCTTTGTGTCCCTGATCGTCCTTCCCGTCCTTGGGTCCTGAAGAACCCGAATTTCCCGATTTTCCCGGCCGTGAGCCTGAAGATTTGCCGGAGATCGCCTGGGCGTCCTCGTGTACTCTGATCCAGTCGGCTGCCTCCTGAGTAGTCTTTGGCTGGTGTTCCTGCACGAAGGTCACCACCTCAGGTCGCAGGCTGGACATCAGTTGCTCCATGACGATGAGGTCGGCAAGGTCGTTGACGGTCCAGTCCTTTTCGGCCATCTCCACCCAGCGCCGCAGGTAGAGATTAAGGCGTGCCACAAACTGATGACTCAGCTCGCCGCTCAGTCTCTTGCTGTTACGCAGACGTCGTCTGTAGGCTTCCGCAGTCAGGTTGAAGCGCTGGAGTAACGCCTTCTTTAGTGCCTGATAGTCTCTCGCCTCGTCGTCATCCAACGCGTTGTAGAGCTGCAATGCGCGTCCCTTTAAGCAGGTGCTAAGGCGGCTAGCCCACGTGGCCTCGTCCCACTTCTGGTCGGATGCAATGCGCTCAAACCGGCGTAAAAAATCGTCGAGCTCGTCCTTGTCATCGTCGAACGTCGGCAGTCTCGTACGGTCGGCAACAAACGTCGGCGCGCTAGCCTGAGTAAGCGTACCCTTCTCGGCCTGTAGCCTAGCTAGTTCTAGCTGGAGATCGCGATCCGCCTGTTCCTTCCGGTCTAGTCTGTCACGTTCGTCTTTCTTTTCTTGTCTGTCACGTTCGGCCTGTCGTTCTCTTTCTTGTCTGTCAAGTTCGTCTTTCTCTTTCTTGTCCTGTCTGTCACGTTCGTCTTTCCTTTCCTGTCTGTCTCGTTCTGCCTGTCGTTCGGCCTGTCGTTCTCTTTCTTGTCTGTCAAGTTCGTCCTTCTTGTCCTGTCTGTCACGTTCTTCTTTTCTTGTCAGTCGCTCAAATTCTTCCTTCCGTTCCACTTCTAAGCGTTTTAGAACGCTTCGGGCTCTAACGCGTGCGTCTCGCTCAGTCGGTTGCTCACTACCAGGAGTCTCGAAAGTTATTCTCCTCGTCGGAGATCCCCCTGTGGCCATGGTTAGTTTTAGCAAAGCTTTATTACCAAAGTAAGTCTAACGCAGCTATAGCTAGAACACGCGGTGATGAAATGGATACAAAAATCCAGCAACCGGAAAATGCAGAAGAAAAATCCAAACGGTGTAGAACAAAACGCGTAGCCTACTTTATGGCTGCTTTTTGCGGTGAAACAAAGTGTTTCCCACAGCCGTGGCCTACTTTATCGGCTGCTTTTTGCGGTGAAACAGAGTGTCTCCCACAGCCTCGGTTAGGACAGAAGTCCTCGGACCCTTCCCCCCCAAAATTCCAACAAAGTCAAAATATGGAGAAAAATCCAAGTAAAACAAGACTATAGAAATATAACCTGTTACAGAATGCGAAACAACAATGTAGAGAAAACTGAGTAAAACGAATAACAAATCCGCTAACCCCGCTCAGCTCTCTGCAACGGAAAACTCTGAACGTACAACAACAAAGATTCACAAACAAAGGAAAGGGAAGTAATCACAGTTAGCGCATACAATAACTCACAAATTACAATTTACATTTCCTGCAAGATGTGAATCGCTTAAGGTGTGGTATATGATCAAAACTATACAAAAAAGGGTAGCACCAAGCAGAAAATAAGTCGAGCACTGACGAGATTATCTGCTCTTAGTTATCCTTAATTGGTGGGTCTTTATCAGTTGGAAATTAACTGAGTAAATCCCGGCTTGGCCCCCATGTGTCACGTTTCAATATATCACTTAAGGTGATTATGAACCGGTTAATTACTACTAATTAACTAACCACACCACGATCCACTCTCGCAGTCATACAATTAAATAGAGTCAACAAAAGTATAAATTTCAGACGCCTGTTTATGTATAAACTCGCCACCTCCCTCGAGCCTTCACTCAAAATATGTTCCTTTTACGTTCTCAACACGTAAAAAACCCGTGATCACTGACAAAATGCCAGTAGTATATAGAAAATTATAGTAACACGCTGAACCCGTGTAAATACAGTCAAATGAGAATGTTCTGTTCGAAAAGCTCTAGTTCATGCAGGGGTCACACACCCCACGTTGTCACTACTCCAATGAAATCACAGATAAGAAAAGACAACGGTGGTCAACGGGGTGCGTAAGACACGGTGCACTTAGCTTTCTTTCTGTATGCTGGTTAGCCGGTATGCTGGTTAGCCGGGTTGCTGGTTAGCCGGTTTGCTGGTTAGCCGGTTCGCTGGTTAGCCGGTCCGCTGGTTAGCCGGTTCGCTGGTTAGCCGGTCTGCTGGTTAGCCGGTTAGCGTAGCTTCCTCAGGTCCCAGCTCCAACGTCTGCAGCTAGCAAAGTCCCGCCAAAGGCAGCCGTGCAGCAGTTACAGGAAAACGAACCCGAAACGAAGGCTGCAAACAGAAAGCATCGGTGCACTAAACATGTCAGCTACCCCTCACCCACCACCTTAAAACATGTCATCTTTAAATATCTCATCGAGCACGTGGGCCTGCACAAAACGGACTTTTTACAACAACAAAACAGTCATTTTCCGTCCTTCTCTCCCTATCTGCAAAAACCATATACAGATTAGTATTTTAGCGTCACAGAGAGTAAATTATGCGCTAACCTGGAAAGAACAACAGAGAGTATTTCATTCCACAAACACAGACTCATCAACAGCGTTAAATAATGATTTATTACCTCAAAAGCCTATGATTGTACTCTCAATGGAAGCAAAGTCCGCCTCCTCCCTGGAACAGCCTCTGTTCGTCAACAGTGACCAAAAACCTCCAGAACCCCTTGTCGAATCCTTATGCGAAAGCCATCGCCGACGAAGGAAAGTTGACGACTTGTCCTCGGCAAAGTACTGGCAGTGAGACAGGAAAAACTAGTGGAAGCTCCCCTAGAGTGCCGAATACAATATTCGGTGAAAAACCATCATACTCTAGAAACTGTGTATTAGATCCTTCCCCTTCTGCCGCTGGGTGTCAAGTGCGCCGTCCTTGTGCCTCTCTCAGACAACCTAGCCAATAACACGTGACTGACCTTGTCACAAAACCAGTCCAGCTATACACAATTCTGCCTCCCCAAGCAGAAAAAAGACACGAGAAACTCAATCCCTGAAAATCCCGTGTGCGCTGTCAGCGAAAAACCGTCAGCCCTATGACAGCAGAAACCTCCACTGTAAAACTCGTGCGCAGCAAACCCTCCGTGTTCATTGAGCACTGTCAGCAAACTCTGCTGTAGCCCAATATCACGTACAGGCGCTTTTTATCATAATCGACCAAGAACAGGCACTCCACTGAGTGACACTTTCTTGGTCTCTGTCACCCGATCGTGACACACATTGATGACGCTCTCCACAACATTTTATATGAAAAAAAGAGTTTATAAAAACGTATTTTCCATACCATTTGTACTAGCCACAACAAGAGCCGGTTCGGCTTCCTGTAAATGCTTTAAATAGTTCATGTGGAAAACTAGAACTTTCTATCTTAAATAGTTTTTGAGATATCTGTATAAAAACCGGTAGCTCAGTTGGTAGAGCACTGAGCTTCTGATCGGAAGGTCGCAGGTTCGAATTCGGGCCGGGACGGGAGTCAACTTTACGTGCAGACCCAGAGACGGAAGCCATGTCCCACCCCCGTGTCACCACATAGGCACGTAAAAGACCTCGGTCATTCTGCCATAAGTGCAGATGGCTGATACAGTGGTACCTCCCTTTACGTGCGTGCGTGCTTGTGTGTGTGCGTGCTTGCATGCGTGTGTGCATGGGTGCGTGCGTTCGTGCGTGATTGTGTGTGTGCGTGCATGCATGTGTGTGTGCATGGGTGCGTGTGTGCATGGGTGTGTGTGTGTATGTGTGTGTGTGTGTGTGTGTGTGTGTGTGTGTGTGTGTGTGTGTGTGTGTGTGTGTGTGTGTGTGTGTGTGTCCTCGTTACAGTCTGTACACTAAAAGGTAATCAAATTCGCATACACAATGTTTAAGTCGACTGGATTAGATGGAGACTTGACAGAAGATTCTACAGATTTGTAAATTATCTGCTCAACTGTTTACGATGTCTTGCTTTCTCGCGACCCACTGCTCTCCGCTCATCGGTCCGGTGTTCCCTCCAAGCCTTGCTTAGGGGTCTTACAGAATTAAAAACATTCCAAAACTCCAAAAACAATTTGGAATTGGGTGGGTGGGTTAGCCATCAATTTGGAATTATTTTTTTTGGGGGGAAACTCAACAAAATATTATTTTGTAACCTTTCTCGCGCCTGTAGTGAGTGACATTCCTTGGTATTATTAATACAACGTTCAAAGAAAGGGTAAACAGTGTTCAGTCTCATGTCAACTTGCTAAAATAAGAAATGTGAATATAAAGCAGTGGCTGAAGGTTGAGAGGGAAGAGAATAAAAGACAGCAATTGAACTGTACTCACCACTAAACGTCCATGTACGGTAGTGGCGAGTACAGTTCAATTGCTCTCTGTTATTAAAATAAGAAACCCGAGTTAATAATGTTCACTACATGGTGTATGTGTGGCCAGTGGATTTGGACAACTATTCCCGCATAGACGAAAGAGAAAGGGGGAATGTACGTTCTGGCTCACTGATTCCGACAGACCCTAAATATTAACCAAAAATAGGCTTCTGGACTAAACTTTTACTAAAATGAAACATGCGACAAAATCAGAAAAATACTGCATAAATCCATACAAAAAAAAAATACAGTAAAGTAAGGTTGTTTTGAACCAATTCCGGGTCTGTCGGAATCAGTAACCCTGAACGTACATTTCCCCTTTCTCTTATACAACATTCTTAAGCTCAATACGCTCTCTCATTTACAAACTTTACTTCATATGTTCTTTCACTGTTAGAATTATATCTGATACATGCAATGTGACTGTCTAAACGAATAGTTAACTCTTTACAAGTGATTCTATTTTTTCTTTTTCTTCCCGTCCTATTTGAATCCCCTTTTTTAAAAACTGCTTTTTCAGATCTTCTATATCGATTGGCTTGTTATATTCAGCTCGTGTTTTTGTTTGAATACTTGCTTTCTTACTTTTGTAGTCATCAAAGTCTGTTTGTATCTGTTTGAATTCTTCGTCAGAAACTTTTGAATCTTCAAGTGCTTTACTGATAGACAGTTTTAGGCTAGACAATTTTGATGATGCAAGAGTGGAATTGGATTCGTGTTTTTCAAGCTTTTTCACAATTTTTTTCATTATAGCTGATGCTATAAATGATAAACCACCAACTGCTGCTGCGACACCACCTAGGATTAGAGAAACTGGAGTCCCTACTCCGGAAGCTAACAGAATTGTTCCCGTTACACCTGCAGCTGATGCAAGGATAGTAGAACCAGTGCTGGCATTAGAAAGGCTGTTGTAAGTTGTTGAGTACTTACGTCTAGCGCGAGAATATTTTTCTAATTCATCTTCTAGTTGTTTTTGTATATTACTAATGTGTGCCAGTCTGAATTGTTGACTTTCTGCTGCACTTTCATCAATATTAGGATAAAGCTTCACACTGCTAGTCATCTTTTTAATGCAAAATATAAAATATTTATCTTAATTCTCACTGGCCAGTGTTTCTGCTAAGCTTTGAAGCTGTTCATTGCTTAACACCTTATCTGTATAGTAGAAAGCAATCAAATCAAGATAAGTAAGATTAATACTTCTTATTTCTGTTAAATTATTTATATCTGCGTTAACAACAACATTTTGGTTTGACGTCTGTTTCTTTATTGTGTTAGAATCCTTTTGAACAGCAATAAATACTCTGACTTCTTCAACATTTAATGGTCTCCAGTTGAGATTTATTCCTCTCATTAGAACAGTGTTTGTGGTTTCTTCCCTTTTCCTGACAACTATATCAAATATCATAGTTGCATTCTGCCCTATTGGAAGCTTGGGTATAAAATCGACAATGGTGTCAGCGTCCTTTTCAACACTTTGTTTTCTGTGAATGAGATAGTTGTTCTTATGGAAAGGTTTAACTGCAACTTCTCCCCTGCTGTTAATCGCAGGAACAAGGCTAACAATTAGTGGTCCAGCATTGATTGACTTACGGAATGTGTCGTCTTTTCCAACAAGAGTGTATGGACTCACAAATTCAAACTTCATTTCCCAGTCAATCTTTTTCATAACAGGACTAAGTACCCATTTTTTATTCTGATGTTTCCACATGTAGAATGTGTCATCGACAATTGGATCAGGTACATTAACATCACGGATTTGACCTAGTTTGAGGAATCTTGGTTTCTTTTCATCGTCGATTTCCTTTCTCTTGTAATGACCAGTGTCTGTAAACTCGAATGCATACACTGCACCAACTTCAGCATTGCTCTCAAAGTCGATAGCGTCTGCTAAATCTTTCAACTCTATAGTTGAACATGCAACAGGATAAACTATTGTAGGTCCACTCGACATTTTAATACTCAATATTTTATGGAACTATTTCCAATGTAATGTTAAACAAACAATCAACTGGTTGTCCACTTTGATTTTTCAGATCAATGTGTAGGAATTCATGACACCCTTCCTCCAAGTCCTTGAACTGAAGTGTCTTAAATGTTGGCACGTGCATTTTACAAAAAGAGGCATCACTCGGTGGAAGAATCCTAAGCAGATCAGAACGCTGATCATTAAACAGATTATAGGATGTGTTAAGCTCTCTCATGTGAACAAACAGTACACTGTTAACATCCATGTCAATGGGACGTGTTCCCTTGTATGTATTTGTAATTCCAAGCATATCAAGGAGTTTGGTTGGAAACTCAAATGATCTGTTTACTTCTCTAGTTTTGGGCATAGTAAGAGTAGCAATGAGACTTGCATGATTTAAACTCGCTGTAATACCTACTGGAGCAAACAATTCTTTCTCTAAAGTGCAGAAGTCATAGTAACCATCTTCTACAGAATGTTTTTTATCATTAATTCTAACCCAGTTGTTATCCTTTTTTTTACTGATATTATACCAAGTAACCTTGTACATAATTTCATGCAGTGCAACTTTCATTCCTCCATTTTGATTGTTGATAGGGTTTGCAAGTTTAACTGGCACACTAGTCTTCACATTTGTTAGTGTGATAAACATTTTTTATTCAACAACAAAAATGAGTCAGTATAAATTCAACAAAGACGTTAAATACAAAACTGGACCATATTACAATCCAAAGACTATTTCTTTCCATGAGTTGGACTTTGCTGTAACAGAAACAGAATCCATTCGCGTTAAAGTGCCTGACCCATTCCATTCTTACCTAAATCCCCCAATCAAAAATGATAGTGTTCCAAAGATGTGGAACTCTCACCCAATTCAGTTCTATCAGAATCAGTTAAACTTTGCAATATTCTGTGCAACCACAGGATGTGGAGTGTCCTATGCAGACCACATGAATAATTCAAACTTACTGACAAAGTGTGTGTACACATTTCACGTTTACTATCAGTGCAGGAGAATCTTGTCTGAACTTCAGGCACCAATGCCGCATGAAAAGAGCTGGAACCCATTCAACAATAGGATAAACATGAAAGTGTATGAGCGTCTCTGCAATGAATTCAATATAGATTTTAAGACCGACTTTAGGCAAAAGCAAGACAAAAACCATGGCATGGGAACACTATATTTATGGGGTGTCCACAGGAGGTATAATTTTGATTACTGGCCAGGTCATACATCTTTTTCTTCAAATGTGCAGGTACAGTTAGGATCAATAGAACAACAGCACCACAATGCATGGACTACTTTTATATTAGACACCGGCAAAGGTTTCACTGGATCAGGTGTTGAAAGGATCAATGAATCTATCCGAACATATGCGTGGTGCTTGCTAGGCTCGCAGGCACAGACACGATCAAACATAATGAGAACAAGCACAGGGTTTGATGCACAGAAACAGTTGTTATCAAATTTAGAAGATGTCATAAACTCTGCAGTTGATCTGCCTTCCAGCATCAAAAGGTATCAAGACTCTCTCCGTTATGCAAGATCAAAAGTTGACTTTGCTGTTGGTAACTGCCTTTACATGTTACCTTCTGATCTCCAGCTGCAGATTGGAACAATAACAAATTATAACAATGAAATCATTATTGCTAGTGACACCCAGCCGCTTGGAAAGGGTGAAGAACTGAATTCAGAAATCAGAACGATGCTACAGCCATATCACAATGAACAGAAACAAAGCGTGACAAGTGAAGATCGGGCTGCAGGTGAAGATCATTCTGTCACTAGTGATGATCAAGCTGTTAGTATTAGTGATGATCATGAATCGCAGAAGACTGCTCTAGTAATTGGTGGAGTGGATGTAGGCTTACTTTTGCTTTATTCTCGTTAGCAGAACACCTGCAATTAAAACTATTAGAGTCCAGAGATGTTCAGCCATGAAACCAACAACTTTACCTGCAAAAGATAACAGCCAGCTAACAATTGAACCAATGATTCCTGGAAGTGCACCCAAAGCTTTTGCTGCTAGTTTCTTTAATAGTTCTGCAATGTGTTTGAGTTGTTTCTTTACCCATCCCGGATCAGATGGAGATGAAGGTGGAGGTGGAGGTGGAGGTGTGACAGTGCCACCTGTGAGTGCTAACACTAATGTGCTTATTGCAAATCCTAACGCAGTTAGTATACTAGCTATTGTGATTCCCTGCTCTCTGAAAAGCGTTCTAATTCTTTCAGCAAGAGTTGTGTCTTCGTAAAGGATTCTTTGAATTGTATTTTTTATTCTGCTGACCTGTGTTCTCAGTTGTTCTCTATTGTTACTTAGAACTTCTAACCTTATGGCTTTCTCCTCCTGCAAATCTTTTAAACGCTTAGAAATTCTGTTTTTTACTTCTTGTTCTAGGTTCAAATCATCAGCATCAGCAAGTTTTTGTTTCTCTTTGTTTATATCTTCATCCAGCTGACCTAGTTTTGACAGATTATTTGCTATTTCACCTCTGATGGTTTGTAGTGATTGATTAAGGGCTTCTATTTCTCTCATAGGTAATAGTTCATGTGGAGTCTTCAGTGAAGTTTCCTCAGAAAAAGAAGTCTCTATCTCTTGTATAAGTTGATCAGCCTCTTCTGCGAGTTTATTAAGATCTTGCAATGGAATAGATTCTATTTGAGTAGCAGTTGGTAGTCCTAGTTCTGCTTTTTGAAGTAAGGAAACAACATGGGAAGGTGATGACCGTGTGCTAGGCACAATATCTAATTGCCTAAGTCGATTAGCAGTAAGTTTTTGTTTTAGTGAAACTTTTGATAGAAACTTAGCAGGATTAGATTTATATGTAAGTTGGACTTTTTCTCCTTTATCGCTAGTTGTATATAAATGATTTGCTTCCATTTTGAACTGGTTTGGATCTAAAACATCAGGTTCTTCTCCTAAACTTTTGTAGAAATCTCTAACTTTACCTTCCAGAAGTTCATGTCGTGCCACCTCATAATGCAGTGAATGATGGTAGGGAACCAAAGGGATTGCTTCGCTCATGTCGTCCGCTGGCTCAAATAAATCTTCAAATCCACCTTCTGCCATTTGTAACTTATTTTTTATTTTGAAAATAAAAAAAGATGGCACAATCGTTCGGTTCTGTTGTTGATCCTTACAGAAGGCTGAAAGAACCTCTCGGGGTAAAAGGAATAAGGCAAACAGTTATAGTTACAAATAATCCTTCTACTATTGATCAGAATGAAATACTTACTGTTAGGTTTCCTAATCTAGGTAAGAACGATGTTATTGTACCAGGCACTGTAAGACTATCATTCAAATTAGAATTAGAATCTGGCTCAGATGCAAATAGGACTTTGGCTTATAATGTAGGAAGAGCAATTGTGAGGAAGATTACTGTCAAACTGGAAGGGCGGGAAGTGATGTCATTGAATAATGCAGATGTTTTTTTAGTTTATGCAGATCATTGGTTGACTGACAATGAAAAGGAAAACAGAGTGTTTCAAGGGATTCAGTCAGACAATGGGATAAAAGTTAGAATAGGAGCAGGAGATAAAGCTGACAATAACAAAAAAGATAACGCTGTCAATGTTGCTTTTGGAAACAAATTTTGTATTCCACTTGACTTTGAACTCATAAATTCACATCCTCCCTTCTATCAAGGAGCATTGCGTGACAGGCTGTCATACGACCTGACTTTCAATAGTTATGATCGTGTTATGCTTTCACAAGACCCGGAAGCAAAGTATAAGGTGTCTGGAATTTCTTTAGAGTTTGATGTTGTAAACCATCCTGAACTGGCTAGACTTATAGAAAATCAGTACAGTTCTAAGCTGCCTATCTATTATGAAAGAGTGTTGAATCACAGTACACTTTCAAAAAGCCAGGCTGATCCAATCTGGAACATTAACTTGAATACACCAGCTAGGTCAATGAAGGGAATACTTATGTTGTTTGAGGAACCAAAAGATTCATATGAAAGGCAAATAGAAAAGTTTTACAATCCACTAATCAATAGAGTATATTGCACAATTGAAGGGCAGCCAAACCAAATATTTGCATCTGGCATGCTGCCATACCAACACTATGATGAAGCAAGAAAGTACTTTACTGGAGGAAGATTGAAAGACCCAACATCTGATCTTGTGGCTAAAGATCTGGGTGCGTCTCAGAAACTGATCCTTTTGTGTGTGCCATAATCAAATTAGCCCACAATTGAAACATACTGAATTTTAAATCATGATATTGGTATGTTTGAGAAGTAAAATGAATAAAGAAATAGTACAAACAAAACTGAGTATTTTGCATGATTATTATGAAGGTTGTTTTGCGAAAGAAATGATTAAATGCGTGAAAAATGAAGGTCTGATCTGTGACATGAACCATCAACTAGTTTTGTACCTCACTACAAGAATCGTTTAGAATGTCCAAGGACTGCTATTTTTGTTATGTGTGTTTGGTTTAAGTGTACTTGACAGTTGAAATGTTATTTTGTCCACAGAATTGTTTTTTTAAACGAAATTAATCGCTTGAAAGTTTGCCATCACTGTCGTAACATATGTTTCCGCACGCGTGCAACAGCAACAAGTCCTAAATTTGAACTTTAGAATTTGCATATTCATTTTCAACACGATCTTGACATGAAAGGGCATAGAAAATCGCTAAGCTAAATGTTATTTAAGTATTATTTTCTCAAAATTGCATCTGCAAACTAAGTTGAAAGTTGCGCAATATGACATGCTTCTTCAAAATTCCGTTACGATGGTGAACGGTTTTGCAAATAATGTTCAGAGTTTTGAAGAAAGATTAGAACTATTTTGCGCGTAGTGACTTAGAGGTGCGGGTGACTACGCATGCGCAGTTACAGAGAGAAATAGTTCAGCTTCCAGCAGCGAAGAAAGATTTCGAGAATGTTTCCGAAGTCTGTGATTTTGTTACGACAGTGATCAACACCCAAGGTTCTTAAGAAAAGGTGAGTTTTTGCTGCTATGATATTCTATGAAGTGAAAAATTAGGCTACACATTTGTTAATAATAGTTTTTCTTTCGATTTCACGTAGTCAAAACTTGACTAAATGTTTTAACATAGAGGGGGAATCGAAACGAGGGTCGTGGTGTATGTGTGTGTGTGTGTCTGTTTGTCTGTGCGTGTGTGTGTGTGTAGAGCGATTCAGACAAAACTACTTGACCGATCTTTATGAAATTTGACATGAGAGTTCCTGGGTATGATATCCCCGGACGTTTTTTTCTTTTTTTCGACAAATACTTTTGATGACGTCATATCCGGCTTTTTGTAAAAGTTGAGGCGGCACTGTCACACCCTCATTTTTCAATTAAATTGATTGAAATTTGTGTAAAGCAATCTTCGACGAAGGCCGGACTTCGGTATTGCATTTCAGCTTGGTGGCTTAAAAATTAATTAATGACTTTGGCCATTAAAAATCTGAAAATTGTAATAATTTTTTTTTTATATATAAAACGATCCACATTTACGTTCATCTTATTTTACATTATTTCCTGATTCCAAAAACATATAAATATGTTATATTTGGATTAAAAACAAGCTCTGAAAATTAAAAATATAAAAAATTATGATCAAAATTAAATTTCCGAAATCCATTTAAAGGAACGGTAAGTGTCAATGTTTTCTTTAATTGTAAAAGTTGTATGTTCAATGGAATGGTAAGTCTAAACAAAATAATTACTTTATTTTGTTTTTAGCCAGTGAATGTGGATGCATCAAAATCTTGATAGACATTAAACAAATTCATGTTAGTGAAACTAGTACACATATTGCATCAATCTTTAGTTGAAATCGCAGGTACTTGCATGTTTCAGGTGCAAGAGATTCGACCTGATGAACTGGTGGTAACGTTCCTTCGAAGGAAACCGGAGGGGAACTACTATTGCTTTCCAGGGATCGATGATATTTCCTTAGTCCCTACATCTGATGCAACCATGATTCGTGACCCCACCTTCAATGCCAGGGGGCATTATTTCTTTTAAAATAAATTAATTAACTGCAAGTGGCAACTGTTCTATATGTAACCAATGCCTTTGGTTTATTGTCTCAACAATTGAATGAACCACTTTTGAACATTTGCATTCTTCATGTCAAACCTTATAATACATGTCTGGTGTGTTGTACTTTGGCTCCGTGTGTTGGGGTGGCAACATCAACAAGCAAGACAGGGATAGATTAGATAAATTCATCAGGAAAGCAAGTGGGGTGGTAGGGAGGAAGCAGGACAATTTCACATCAACACATGAACGACGACTGACTGACAAGGTACAGAAGATTTTGGCTGACGACTCGCACCCACTCAGACCGGAATTTGACAGTAGACGGACAGACAGGAGCAACAGATTCAGACAACCAACCGCAAGATCCACACGCTACAGAAATTCGTTCATTCCATCTGCAATTCACATCTTCAATTCTCAGGTGGGGCGGTAGATGCTGGTGTTGTCGCTCTGATGCACGGGGTCAGTGTTCTGTATTGTTTCAGTATTGTTGATTTTGTTTTGCATTCTACTCTCTTAATCTTAGACAACATGTGATAACCGGCAAGGTGCTGACTTTCTTTTGTGCATTGTTGATTGTGAATGCATGTTAATTTATTTTTAATATACTTTCTTATGTGATAACCAATGTGCTATATTTTCTCAGGACAAAGAACAAATGTTTATTTTGAATGTTTTATGTATGTTATTATTACGGACACAAACGCTCAGCAATGTAATTTCTCTTTTAGAGATTAATAAAGTTATTGTATTGTATTGTATTGTATTGTTCGTTTCCGAGTTACGTGGGTGATGAACTTTTCATTAATGTTTCTCTTTTTTGGGGCCAAGTTTGCTTGATTTTGTCCAGCTTTTTTTCTTTCTGTTCCTGTTTTAGTGTTTGGCATTTTACCTAAGAAGAATCTGGTTGCAAAATCAGCTTCATTTAGTAAAGTTTGTGGGAAAAAGCATAACCGTTTCTTTGTTACAAAAGTGATGTTTCCATGTTACATCGGTGACCATTTTGCATTCTTTTGGGATAACTTTCTAACATTTTGTCTTAGAGCAACAAATCTTTGTATATATGCTATTGTGAAGGTTAAATGTCAATAAGACTGAATGAATGCCATGTATCAACATGTTCTGATCAGGATATCATTAATTAATTTTCATTTTTGTATTGAAATTTTGACGAATGCATGGAACTTTGAAAAAAACATTATTTTGTTGTTTGCATGTAGTCATTTCATATTGAACTCTATAATGGCTTGTGATTCAACAATAATAACTGAATAAAAGTCGTTTTCAGCCTTATAAATGCAGTTTTTTTGTCTTTTATTTTTTCCATGTTACACGGGTGATTTTGCACACATGGTCCAAATAATGCTCAATATATGGCAAACTAAAGGCAATGTTATATTTTTTTCTTGTTTAAACTGAAAAGGTACACCCTGAGAAGTGTGTAAATAGTATTATCAAAGTTTTCTGGGAAGATTTTACTTTTGGTGATAATGTCACAAACAGAGGACGAGATTCTGAGACGCACCCATCTACATTTACACGGTGTTGGCGTAGAAGATTTCTTGACAAATAAATATGCGTTATGGCTGGATCTCAGAACAACTGACGACAACAAACTGCATGGAAGTGGAAGGCGAATTGAAAACGGATCAGAAGGAATCACAATACAAATTGAAAAGGAAGTAGGGAGTAGTAGTAAATCAGTTAAGATCTACGTGTTTGTTGTGTCAGATGCGCAGTTAAACATCTCTGAAAGCAGATTACAGGATATTGTTTATTGAACGTGTTAAAATGAAGTATCTAGATTTTCTTCCAAAAGATCCACACTGTTCTTTGATTTGTGGGGCAACAGGTTGCGGCAAAACAAGATATGTTTTGGATTTATTACAGACTGTTTACATAAATCACTTTGAACACATAGTCATATTCTGTCCAACCATAAAGCATAACAGAACATACAAGGAGAGAAAATTCATATGGTCTGATCAAAATATATTTATTGTAAATCCTTCTGATCGTCTAAATGTTTGCTTGGAGCATTATTTCGATCTTTTTCAGAACACGCCAACACTGTTTATTATTGATGACTGTGCAGCAGAACGTGACATTGTTAGAAAGAAAAGTGCACTAGCAAAGCTTGCATTCAGTGGACGACATGCATTAATATCAGTTTGGATATTAACACAAAAATACAATGCAGTTCTGAAAGACTTTAGAGAGCAACTCAAAACAATAACATTGTTCTATTCAAAGGACCGTGACAGTTTTGAAGAGTGCCTTCGAGAAAATGATGTCATTGAAAACAAACAGGAGAGAGAAAGAATAACGATTAATCTGAAATCTTCTAAGCACTCGAAACTGGTTTTAAAAACTGATCAACCAGTTCAGTATGTATGTTTGTAGAAATCCTTGCTAAGTTCTTACCCAAGTTCTTACTAAGTTCTTACCCAAGTTCTTACCCAAGTTCTTACACAAGTTCTTACTAAGTTCTTACTCAAGTTCCTACCTAAGTTCTTACTCAAGTTCCTACCTAAGTTCTTGTTAAGTTCCTACCTAAGTTCTTACTCAAGTTTAATTACTAGATTTTAATTTTATTCTGCATCAAAATAAAATGAACTGTGATGAATTGCTGATGCAGACTGCTACAGATATTGAAATCTGTGACAGTAGGACTATACCTGATAAAAAAGAAAGATTGTATTCACTTGCTGTTTGTGGAAAAACAAAACACTACCTTGGGCAGCAGTTAACTGTGGAAGAAGTACAACATCTTTCCTCAGAAGATATAGAAAAGTATCATGGACGGTATGAATCAGTGCTTGGTTCTAAGATGGTTAGAAGTATTGGACAGACTGTTATAGGTTTGTACACAAAGATTTTTGGACATTTTACACCTCTCGACTCGGAGGAAGACTTAACACATGATCTAACTCATGACCCTGTTGTTTCCAAGTCCCTCGAATCTGTTGCCTGTGACCTGTATTATCGATTTGGTGCTTTATTAGTACCATTTGTTGCTGGATTAATTACTTTCAAACACAATAATTTTCAGAATAAAAAAGATGACAGATCAGTTGAAGCAGACAGTGGAGCAGACGAAAATACCAGAAGTGAACACAGTGACAAAGAAACCTGGTAGAGTAGAAGCAGGAAAAAAACTAGCCGAATGGAACAGACAAAAAAAGTTAAATCAAAAGGCAAAGCAGAACATTATGTCTGAAGTTGAGCAGACACCAAACATTCCTGAAGTGACTAAGGTCACACAAACTGATCAAGAATTAAAATCTTCATTTCTATCATACAGAAAAGTAGCTGTAGCAGCTGTTGTTGGAGGAGGTGGATACTTGCTTTACAAACTTTGGCAAGGCAAATATAAAGTGTCAGAAAAACCAAAATCAGAAACACCAAAATCAGAAACACCAAAACCAACAAACAAAGCAGTACAAACAATAAAAAAGCCCACAGTAGTACCTGCAGTGGATTCATTTCATATGGAATAATTTTAATATTTTAATTTTGATAACATAAAAATGAGTTCTGAAAAGACAATAGTTAATCTAGTTTATCACGCTGCAGTGATTGGAGGCTTGAGTGTAGGTTACACAATGCTGGGTAAAAGTCTCCTCAGAATGAAACCAGCCGACTTGGGAAAGTTAGACTTCGAAGACGGTGCTAAACTAATTGGTGTTGTGACAGCTTCCTTTGCAACAAAAGACTTCCTGGTGAAGCAAGGAATTATTCCAGAAAATATAAACATGTAAGACAATAAAATGGCTAGCTTGGTTATGATGGTGGGAGGTGCGATTGTAAATGCGCTTGCATTTTCTGGCAGCAACTATTTGTTTTCTAAACTGCAAAATGGTGAAGAGAGGGAAAGGCACAACAAAGCCATGGAACAACTGGCGAAAGCACAGGATGAATACGAGAAGAAACGAATTGCGCAGTTAGACTTTATGAATGATAAACTCAGGCAGCAAGGACATGCAAACAAAACCTTTGCCAATGTTGATGCAGCCATTCAAGAATACTATCTTGTAACTGGAAAGAAAATGAAGACAAGTGCTCCTTAAAAACTGGGTGATTTTTATCAGCCTTCAGAAGAGCAGAAGGTGGGAGAGATTGTTTTCATTGTTATTGGTATGGCTGTTGTTTACTTTATTGCGCGTGCTGTCAAATCTTAATATTCTGTCATTTAAAAAACCATGAGTGATGCTTTGTTATCTAAAATATATTATTCCCCAAAAGGATACTGGAAAGGAAGAACTGCTATTGACAAGCTCAGTGACGCAGCAGGTGTTTCTCAAGATATAGCAAAGAAATGGTTGTCAAAGCAGGCAGTTTGGCAGATCTATTTACCTGCACCAAGAAAAATTACACGACCACACTTTGTTAACATTAAACCGAATGACACTCATCAAATAGACCTGCTGTATTTACCGCATGACACAGTCAGAAGGAAGAAATATAAGTATGCACTGACTGTAGTTGATGTTGCAACAAGATACAAAGATGCTGAACCGTTGACAGAGAAAAGTGCTATAGCTACAGCTGTTGCCCTGCAAGAAATTTACAGACGTGGACCACTAAAGTATCCCAGAATGATTCAGTGCGATGATGGTAAGGAGTTTAAAGGAGTTGTCAACCAGCTTCTGTTAAAACATCATGTTACAGTGAAGAGAGGTATTCCAGGAAACCACAGGTCACAGGCTATTGTTGAGAGCTTTAACAAACAGTTGGCAGAAAAACTGTTTTCATATCTGTACCATCAGGAATTTTTGGACACAGAAAGTAAATTGCGTAACACTGAATGGGTCAAAAGATTACCATCAGTACTTAGAGCAATGAATCTGGAGGTATTTAAAGCTACAGGGTTAAGACCAGTTGATGCAATCAAACAGAAAACAATACATGTTGCTCCAAAGTCAACAACACCAGTGGCATTACTACCTTTCAATCAGAAAGTCAGATATTTATATGCACCCGGTGAAGCTGAGGGTGACAGCAGGAAGCGTGCAACGGATCCAATCTGGAGTATTGACATTCATGAAATCAAGAGAGTAGTAGAGACAAATCCACCTATATATTACTTGAGAGAACCAGCACCGCAAAGAGCCTTTGTAAAAGAGGAATTACAATTAGTTCCACGTGGTACAAATGTTAAATGATTTTTTATTTCAGATTTTATAGTGTTAACAAAAATGGAAGCTCTGAGAAAGAATTCTAAGCAAGTTCATTTTTTTAATTTATATTTTTATTTTGAGTTATAAAATCAAACTCACAGCGATGGAAGACTCTGTATTAGAATCTTTATCGACAGTATTTGACACCGTTGAATTACAAGTAACGGATCCTCAAAATGTGCAGTCCAGTGTGCAAGACGCCATTGAACAAATTCCAAACAATTTGTTGATTGAACCTCCAGTAAAAGTGCAGATAGTCAGTTTAATAAAATACAAAACAGTCAGTGATGAGGTGCTAGAAGTTCATGTTTCAACCAGACAACTAGCACTTAATTCTATGGCAGAATTGAATGGAAACTGGGCAGATGAAATGATGAAACGGTTTGAGCAAGCTGCAGAGGATGCAAAGATGAAAGGATCCGGATGGTCAGAAGGTGAAATTCTAAAAATAGAATTGAAGCTAAGTAAATTTGCCCCCATCAGAGGTAGAAGTTACATACTTTACCTCCTGCTCTTGTCAAAAAACGTGCTGTGCTGAACATAAAGAATGATGATGACAAATGTTTTATGTGGTGTGTTCTGGCAAGACTGTACAGTGTAAAGAAAAATGCAGAAAGAGTGTCTAACTATCATGCATACAGAAATAAACTAAACTTTACTGGTATTGAATTTCCTGTCAGCATTACAAGCATTGACAAATTTGAACAGCAAAACAAACCCATCACCGTAAATGTGTACACGTGGGATGAGGAAGATGAACTGAAACCAGTCAGAATATCAAAGAACTCACCAACGATTGGTGATTGTGATACTAACCATGTTGACATGTTACTAATGACTGATGGTGTAAAATATCATTACACTTTGATTCGTACAATGAGTAGACTGATGGCGAGCACAAGCAATCACAATAGTAAACAAGACTTTTGTAGGCGATGTCTCTTGCGTATTCCATCAATTCATGCAGCACTCATACACAAGCAACATTGTAAGAGCGTTGATGATGCGGTTGTGAAGTTAACAACACCACCGCCAGACAGCAAAGTGTATTTTAAGAATGTATGCAAACTACAGAAAAGTCCTTATGTTGTTTATGCTGACTTTGAATCTATCATTGTGCCATATGAAGGACCTTTACCAAAAGACCTACCTAAAACAGTAACTCTAAGTAATCATCAAGTCTGTTCATATGCATTTATTGTTGTTAGTTCAGATGGTAAACATTCTAAACCGCAATTGTACAGAGGACCTAATGCAGCAAAGAACTTCTTACAGCAAATGAACCAAGTGCGAAATGACTGCTCCAAACAACTGAATCTTTCAGACATTGTTATGAAACCTGAAGACCAAGAACAGTTTAACTCTACCACACAGTGTTGGATATGCGAACAAAGTCTAACACCAAACACAGACAATCCAATAGTAAGAGATCATGATCATGTAAGTGGGCAGTTCCGAGGAGCAGCACACAGCAAATGTAATCTACAATTAAAGTTTGATCCTAAGACTTGGAAGCTTCCAATCTTCTTCCATAACTTGCGCGGTTATGATTCACATCTGATCATGCAGGCAGTAACTGATGAATACAAAGCAAGATGCATTGCGCAGTCTTCAGAAAAGTACATGGCCTTTACTCTGAATAGTTTATACTTCTACGATTCTGCTCAACATCTGATGGGAACACTTGAGTCTTTATCTTCATCACTAACTGCTTTCCCAATCACATGTAAGTACTTTGACAGTGACTTAGTTAGAAAGGGAGTCTATCCATATGAATACATGGATTCGTGGGAGAGGTTTGATGAAGATGAGTTACCACCAAAGGATGCTTACTTCTCACGGCTGAAGGGTAAAGGTATAAGTGACGAAGACTATGAACACGCTAAGACTGCATGGAATAAATTAGGATGTAATACAATGGGTGATTATCATGATCAATATTTGTTGGCTGATGTTTGTTTACTTGCAGATATATTTGAGAATTACAGAAGAACATGTATGAAGCACTACAATCTAGATCCTTCACATTACATATCTGCACCAGGCATGAGCTGGGATGCATTTCTTAGATTTACAGGAGTAAAGATTGACTTGCTATCAGATCTACCTACACTTCAGATGATTGAAAATGGACTACGTGGAGGAATCAGTATGGCTTCACACAATTACTGCAAAGCCAACAACAAATACTTGGACGACTTTGATCCTATGAAACCTTCTAATTACATCATGTATCTAGATGCAAACAATTTGTATGGTTGGGCAATGTGTCAGACGCTTCCACTTCGGAACTTTAAGATCTATTCAGGACCATTTTCACAATGTGTTGTGCTGACAATATTAAAAGCAGGCCCAGACAGTCGAAAGGGATGGATACTAGAAGTTGACTTAGACTATCCACTATCACTTCATGATCTACATAATGATTATCCTTTAGCGGCTGAGAGGTTAAAAGTAAACCCAAGAGAACCTCCAAAGCTGGTGCCCAATCTGTTTCACAAAAAGAAGTATGTGTGTCACTACAGACTGTTACAGTTTTACATTAGACATGGATTAATTTTGAAGGCTGTTCATCGTATAATTTTATTTGATCAAGAACAGTTTATGAAACCTTACATCATGAAAAACACAGAACTGAGAACCAAAGCCGCTGATGCATCAGAGAAAGACTTTTTTAAACTGATGAACAACAGTTGCTTTGGTAAGACAATGGAAAACCCACACAAGAGAAAGGATGTTAGACTTGTTACAAGAGAAAATGAGGCCATCAAGCTGACATCCAAACCACAGTATCAAGACTTTAAATACTTTCATGAACAGCTGTATGGTATCTTAATGAAAAAAACTTGAAGTCAAGCTTGACAAACCAGTATTCATAGGCTTTACTGTGCTAGAGTTGTCAAAACTGTTGATGCTTGAGTTTTTGTATGATTATTTGAAACCAAGATATCCCAAATCGAGAGTACTTTACACAGACACAGATTCATTCTTACTTGACATTCCAGCGGATGACATTTACAAAGATCTAGAAGCTGAAAGTCCTGCAGTAAAAGGAAAAGATTCTTTTTATGACACTTGCGACTACCCTAAAGAATCACCATTGCACTCAAATGTTAACAAGAAGATTATTGGAAAGATGAAAGATGAAATGAATGGGAAGATAATTAAGGAGTATGTTGGATTGCGTGCAAAGATGTACAGTGTTGCAAGTGAGAAAGGGGTGGTTAAAAAAGCAAAGGGTGTAAGCAAACAGGTTGTAAAGTCGAGCATATCGCATGATTACTACAAGGAAGCACTGTTTCAGAAGCGAGTGTTTCACCATGACAACCCTAAGATCAGTTCCGCGCTTCATCAGATCAACACAACTATTGTAAACAAGAAATCTTTAGATGCTAATGACACAAAGCGCGTTTATTCATCACCAGAATATTCTTATGCAATTGGGCACTGGAGGACAAACGCGGCTCCAAATAGTCTGAGTGTGTAATAAGAATTTTTGTCAATCGGGAAAACCCGCTATGACAGCTTTGTTTTGACTGCAGCGGGGAAGAGGACGTTGCTTGCGTTAGGGAAGTGTTTGTGAAAGGGGAGTAGGCTTTGTTGAGTTTCAAAGCAGCCACCAAGTGCATTTATCAAAAGCTTGAATCAAATACCCAAGTCAATTGAATAAGTTAACACTCGGCGGCCGCCCGAAGGCAGCCTGCGAAGCGAAGCGAAGCGAAGCAGGGTGTTGACCTATTTTGGCGCAACTGGCAGTTGCGTGACCTGATTGCAGTGTTAGCTCTAACTCTTTTTTTCCTACTCTTGTGATTGCTGTTGATGTATATTTGGAACCATTGACGTCACTTTCTCAGCCCAATAAAGCCTGATATCCTCATTCTTTTCAAACATGGTTTTGAGTTCTTTTCTCATGTTGAAGACTTCATAAAAAGACATCCCAACTGTGCTGAATTTGGCTCTGTATGGAAATAGTAAACGGGCAATCTCCCTCAATCTCCGTGCATACGTAGAAGAAATTTTAACGTTTCTTTCCAACCAGCCATCCCAGGTCTCATTATGAATGCCTTTCCCTTGTTCTGCTTCATAAAACTTAAATGCGATTTCTAGAACCATTCCATATTGCAAATTGAAGCCCATTGAAGTTGCCTCCTGTCTTTGTATGTGTCTATATCCCTCAACTAACTTTTCAATGGCACTTGCTGATGATGTGATATCTTCCGGATTAAAAAAGAACACTTCCTTCCTAACTTTTATGCTTACATCAACAATTTTTGACTTTAAATATTCGTGGAGTTCATTTAACGTCATTGTTGTTTTGGTTTTCTTTGGTTTTCCTCCATACAAATCTGAAAGTTTCCGTTTTGGGCGTGAAGGAAATTTAGGTAGTTTTCCACTCTGAGATGGCCCTTCATTTTTCATTTGCGATAATACTTCAACAAAATTGTTGAGGTAACTGAGGTGCTCTTCAATAGTTAAAAACTGCTCAGAATTCCATTCACTCAATGATTCCGGTATATCCATAGTTGGTGAATGTAAAATTAAAGTTGATGACTGTGTTGAAAAATCTAATAGATTTTGATGAGCAACTTGTGATTCAAGAAGTTCTCTCTCTAATTCTTCAGAAATGCTATCTTGAGACATAAATATTTAGCAAATATAGTGACAGTAAAAACACTTCTCTCACAGAAAACACAACTGCACGGTAGGCGACTCCGGAATGAAATGACAAAATCACTAGACTATGTTACAATCAACACCAAGTGTTGGGCGGACGTGACGTAACTGTTGCTATCACATGATTTAATCTTGTCTTGCCATTGGAGGAATATAGAAGACAAGCTTGCAGGCCTGGCCTGGATCAAAACACACGCTGGCTGTTTGTCTTTACCAGATCAATACGGTAGTGTTGGCTTGGCGACGACGGGCAGATTGGATCAAAACACACGCTGGCTGTTTCAGTGGAGAGCGTGTAAAACTAAAGTGGCCCAACCAGTTATTATTTCAATGGAAACTAAATTTAGCGTTGTATAAGAGAAAGGGGAAATGTACGTTCAGGGTTACTGATTCCGACAGACCCGGAATTGGTTCAAAACAACCTTACTTTACTGTATTTTTTTTGTATGGATTTATGCAGTATTTTTCTGATTTTGTCGCATGTTTCATTTTAGTAAAAGTTTAGTCCAGAAGCCTATTTTTGGTTAATATTTAGGGTCTGTCGGAATCAGTGAGCCAGAACGTACATTCCCCCTTTCTCTGACGAATATCA
>NC_090247.1:22902286-22937286 GCF_037325665.1 Littorina saxatilis
GGACAACGTCTAAAAGTACATCAACAGCTTCCATCTTTCTTCTTTCTTCTTCAGCGTTCCAGAATGTTCTGGTTACGTGTGAGCTCGTTTGCCCATTTGGGTTCCCCACACTATACTCTGAGAGCATAGTCAGCTCACTCCGCTTTCGTTGAGTAGGCATGCTGGGTATTTTCGTGGTTCCATAACCCACCAAAATCTGACATGGATTACAGGATCTTTTCCGTGCGCACTTGGTCTTGTGCTTGCGTGTACACACGAAGGAGGTTAAGTCACTAGCAGGTCTGCACGTAAGTTGACCTGGGAGATCGGAAAAATCTCCATTCTTAACCCACCAGGCGGCAGCGACCGGGATTCGAACTCACGACCTCCCGATTAGGAGACCGACGACTTACCACCACGCCACTGCGCCCGTCATTTCCAAAGAGCATCTGGTTGAATCCACCACTTTTTGTCCGAACGCGTACACATTATTTGATAAGTTACCACCTTATACATGTAGTAGTCATTTAATCGAATTTTCTCTAACCGATTAAAAAAATATTGTGTGTGCGTGCTTGTGTGTGCGTCCGTGCGTCCGTGTGTGCGTGCGTGCGTGCATGTGTGTATGCGTGTGTATATGTGGGTGTGTGTTTGTGTGTGTATGTGTGTGTGTGTGCAGTGTGTGTGTGTGTGGGTGTGGGTGTGGGTCTGTGTGTGTCTGTGTGTATGACTTGGGGTGTTTGTGTGTGAGAGAAAGAGAGAGAGAAAGAGAGAGAGAGAGAGAGAGAGAGAGGGGGAGAGAGATAGAGAGATAGGGGGGGGGGAGAGCCGATTTGTCCTTCGCTGGGGGTATGCAGTGCCTTGGCATTGCACTTCTGCTTAATTGGTGGTTTGCATAGTTGAAAAAAGAATAAAACAAATGTTACGCGCTTAACTTGGCAATAAACACTTAACCTCGACAGTGGCATAATCCACTACTACGTAATTCCTTTCTAAGATTATTGTCTCTGATGGGTTGTATTTGTTTAACGACATCCAATATAGTCTACCAACTACATGTAGCAGCTGCGAAAACTTTTAAGAAACTTAAAAATTGTCCAAAGGAATGAGTCTGCACCTGGCGTCATTGTGAACCTGAATGTGCCGACCTAATCCAGGCAAAGCAAGAAAGTAGTTCAACGTTATTCCTTTGTAAGCTTTCTGTCTCTGACGGTTTACATTTGAATAACGACATCCAATAACGTCTACCAACTCAGTAATTCCTATCTAAGCTTTCTGTCTCTGACGGTTTACATTTGAATAACGACATCCAATAACGTCTACCAACAGCTGCGAAAACATTTGTCCCGTAAAAAAAACGCCGAGGTGCGTTAAAGTTCCCCTTGGTTTGTCCCTGTCAACTTTTGATAGGCATACATTGTACTACGGTGCAAGCCCCTGGAGCAATATTTTGATTAGTGCTTTTGTGATCAAGAAACAATTAACAAGTGGCTCTATCCCATCTCCCCCCTTTCCCCTATCCCATCTCCCCCCTTTCCCCGTCGCGATATAACCTTGAATGGTTGAAAACGACGTTAAACACCAAATAAAGAAAGATCTAGCTGCCCTGCCGAAGTGTTTCTTCTCTATAAAGCTGAAGATGCGTGTGTGGATGTATATGAGACTGGCGAACATGAGCATTCACAACAAAAGGCAGCACGCGGAATATAGTAGGCCTATTTTTTGTGAGTGAAACATCATTTTTTGTTGAGAAAAGTATTACATTTTGTGATTAATAATTTGTTTTTTTGAATAAATATTTTGTGATGAATCAATTATTTTTTGTGATAAAACATCTATTTTTTTATGAAAAAATTATATGCGCTTTTGATATACGTGTATATTTAACGTTTTTCGTGGTTGCTGCTTTTTGACACGATAAACATCAATTTATCTTAGTGACCTTGACGTTCAACGTAGACACTTCTAATATGACCTATGTATCAATGTTGGGTACCCTCATGGACTATATAAAAATCTTATCCTCTTATCTTATCCTACTAAAGTGCTTTTGTGTCAGAAATGTTTCAACATTTTACAGAAAACTTGCCAAATAACGACACCGTCGTTTATATCGATACAATCAGCAATAATGCAGGCAGTCCGTTCTGTATAATTATGACATTTAAACAAGTCGCGTAAAGCAAATTTAATCAAGCTTTCAAACTCACAGAATGATAGAACAAGATAACAATAAAATGTACTCACCAAAAAACAGTAACATGAATACACAAACAAGGAATATAGTTTCGACTTTACACGTCTTTGGCTGGAAACAGACACGCAGGACAAGCGCGACATCCCAGCGAGAAAAGAACTCTGGTCACGTTTCATCAGCGATATTCTGGTACTCTGGCTGGAAACAGACACGCAGGACAAGCGCGACATCCCAGCGAGCAAAGAACTCTGGTCACGTTTCATCAGCGATATTCTGGTACTCTGGCTGGGAACAGAACAAGACTTGGACAACGTCTAAAAGTACATCAACAACTTCCATCCAACGATCAAATCTACTTTCCTCGACATGATCCTTAAGTTAAAATAGGATACACCCAGAATAACATGCAATGCAAAGAAGACAGACGCACATGCTTATCTGCACGACGGATCAGGTCATCCAACACAACCCAAGAAGAACACACCATTCAGCCAGTTACTTCGCGCAGTGCGTCTATGCTCAAGGATTAACGATTGTAAAGTCCGTTGTTTGGAGATTACCACCCGTTTCCATCACCGAGGCTACTCTCAACGGTCGTCCAAAACATGCCGTCCAGATTTGCCGGTCATCGGGGAACTAAACCCAAAAAGCATCATGAACATTTCCATGCCATTTTGCCTTCCATCTCTCCCCTAATCTACTCTACTATACTATAATATCCAAGAATGGATGTAAGTGTGTGTGTGTGTGTGTGTGTGCGTGCGTGCGTGTGTGTGTGTGTGTGTGTGTGTGTGTGTGTGTGTGTGTGCGCGTGTGTGTCTGTGGTCGCCATAGCAGGAGACAGGAACAAGATAATGTGCATACAACACTGCCTTGGAGCCGCAGATGTGCACCTGGGTTTTAGTTTCCTAATTCAGTGTTTCCTTTCTCAGATAATTAACCTCCATGTTGTTGAGTAAAGCATTTACACTGATCTAAAAATATATGGATAGCGCGTCCCTTCTTATTGGCTATCAAAACATTGACGCCACCGGATCCGCCATCTTGGGACACCGTTCGATACAGTGAAAGAAGACTGCTGTCAACTCTCGAAACTACGATTATTTCCCTTTGACCTATTTGTCAGTGTGGTACGGTGCAGTAAGATGGCGGCACTCTGGTTACGCTGTTTCATTGGTTGTTCGCTATCCATTATTTTCAGATCAGTGAGCATATATAGTGCAGGGGAGGTAACTCTTGCTTTGTTATCCATGGACGGGAGGTAACTCTTATCATACCAGCATACCGCATCTAAGGGTGTATCATGATCAGTTGAACCTGCTGGTCAATTATCTGGAATTTTCCCAAGGAAGGGAGGTAACACATTCCATAAAAAACATGCAAGTGGGAATTGATGACACTCTCAGTGGGCAGCACATGCCTTCAAATGCTTTTGAGGCCGCTCCGGGCGAAGCCGGGCCCTGAATGCTAGTATATAAATAAGAATGGATGTAAGTGTGTATGTGTGTGTGTGTGTGTGTGTATGTGTGTGTGTGTGTGTGTGTGTGAGTGTATGTGTGTGTGTGTGTGTGAGTGTATGTGTGTGTGTGTGTGTGTGTGTGTGTGTGTGTATGTGTGTGTGTGTGTGTGTGTATGTGTGTGTGTGTGTGTGAGTGTATGTGTGTGTTTGTGTGTGTATGTGTGTGTGTGTGTGTATATGTGTGTGTGTGTGTGTGTGTGTGTGTGTGTGTGTGTGTGTGTGTGTGTGTGTGTATGTGTGTGGTCGCCATACCTCAGAGATTGCAAGAGACAGGAACAAGATAGTGTGCGTGCACATTGCCTAGGGGCCGCAGATGTGCAGCTGGGATTTAGTTTCTTGATTCATTGTTTCCTTCCCTCAGATTATGAACCTCCCCTTCAATAACAGCCTATATAGTGCAAGACCAGTTAAGTGCCAAGCGTTCACATGAAGCAAGCACATCATGCCAGTGATATTAGAGACTCTCTTTTGCTTCTATGACGGGAAGAAATTAAGAAAGAAAATTGAACACACAGTTCCGGAAATTTCCAGAAGCGACGGGAGATAACTCTTACTTGGTTCTATACAATGATGGGAGGTAACTCTGAGTATGCAGGTATGTTTGATGGGGAGATCAGAAACACACCACGGGTCCTCACTGCTCAAGTATCTAGAATGTTCCCAAGGAAGGGAGATAACTCATGTGAAAGTTATTTCTTTAACAATAAATGGTAAAACAATGTTGGTGGTAATAACTGATTTAGCAATGACCAACATTAGCTAGAATTTTTAGGAAGGTTCTTGAATCAATCTCTTGGGTTTTTTTTTTTTATTCATGGAAGGGAGGTAACTCTTGTCATGCAAGCATACATTTTCATTCTCAAAGGGCGTAAAGTGATGACGTTAAACCATTTGCTTAATCATCTCGAACTTTCTCAAGAAAGGGAGGTAACCCATACCTAATTGATAAACACGAAGCCGTGCCGTGACGGCGAGTGGCAGAAAAAGAGGAACCTGGCTGCATAAGGGTGAGGAAAAAGTGCGTCATTTCCAAAGTGCATCTGGTTGAATCCACCACTTTTTGTCCGAACGCGTACAAATTATTTGATAAGTTACCACCTTATATATGTACCGTAAAATCCCTAGCAAACGCCCCCCCCCCCCCCCCCCTCTGCACAGATTTCGGGTACAAGTAAGGGGTGGGCGTTTGCCAGGTATACACCCCTTTGCAAGATAAAGTGTCATCACATTTTCACAAGAGAAAAAAAAAGTGATACAACATGTGATTTATGCAATTTTAATGAAAAATAAACACACCGTTTGTTTACAGAAATAAAGATCAACGTTCTGTGATAGAAAAAAAGAAGAAGAAAAAACCGGCGAACCATCGAACAGTGTGCACAAATCGTAGATAAAGGAGGCCGAATGTCTTAAAAACAAATTATTTTTAAAGCAAAACAGGGGTGGGCGTTTGCTAGGTAGTGACCCCTCTGCACAACTTTTAGCCAAAAGTGGGGGGTGGGCGTTTGCTAGATACTGGGCGTTTGCTAGGGATTTTACGGTAGTAGTCATTTAAAGGTACTGAACTTGTTAAATCCAGGTGCACGGAGCCCCTGGGGCTTTTAGTCATTCCTCAGGCAGCTATATCCGTTAGAAGAACTACCAAGTTTCATTGACTTGCACCCAAAGAGTCAAGAACTGCGAGTTTTTTACGAATTAATTTCGTACTCGGACCCGGCTGGTCTTGACCTATTTTTGGATCTAAATTTAGATCAGGTAGATCACCACATCATGCACAAAAAGACACGTCACTAGCAAACTATGTCAGACGTCATCATGAGTTTGTGTAAAACAAAATGGAGGCCGGAATCACTCAGTTGAATCGAACTCCGGCCAAACACCACGTGATAACTAGGTTAATTTATGCACTCGCGTGAACAAGAAACTGTCGAGCTTCACAGATGTCGTCGTTGGGTAGTTGGCTCACGAAGTGTAGCCTATGCGATCGTAACTTTGTCTGTCTGTGCGTTTGTGCGTGTGTGTGTGTGTGTGTGTGTGTGTGTGTGTGTGTGTGTGTGTGTGCGTGCGTGTGTGTGTATGTCTGTGGTAGAAACTTTAACATTTCCGAGTCTATGTGTGAGTGGTTATCCAAGACTATGGATAAAGTTCGCATAAGATTACGTCACGGTCAAAAGTGTTTGACGTCAATTAATGCATCATGACGGCATGCCTCCCTGTAGTCTTTCTCTCTCGCGTGGTGTGTGTGGTCTCGGTCATTGTTATTTTGAGCGGGCCGAGACTATTTGGCAGTCGTGTCCCTGTAAGTAGGCTACATGCAGACAGACAGATCTAGATCTAGTGTCTCTCTTTCTTGCACAGTGTCACCTAAGCTTACTGTGTGTGTGGGTGTGTATGTGTGACGGAGTGATTGAGTTTGTGTTACTGTTTGTCTAGTTCTTACGTGAGCCTTGAAGGCTTCGCCTCTTGTTTTGGGTTTGTTTTACTACCATAGGAGGAATTTTGAACTGTAAATGCACTCAGCTGCAACAAAAACGCAAAACGAAGGCTGTGAGCTGCACTGTGCCTTTAATCGAATTTTCTCTAACCGATTAAAAAAATAGTGTGTGTGCGTGCTTGTGTTTGTGTCCGTGCGTCCGTGCGTCCGTGCGTACGTGAGTGCGTGCGTGCGTGCATGTGTGTTTGTGTGTGTATGTGTGTGCATGTGTGTGTGTGTGCGTGTGCGTGTGTGTGTGTGTGTGTGTGTGTGTGTGTGTGTGTGTGCACGGTGGTAAGTGGACAGTTTAGGATATGCATTTTTCCAGCTGTTGTGTGGATGAAAATAAACACAATTGAAATCACTGTTTTTGACGCATTTTACACCACCTAATCAGCGTTTATCCCTTTTCCAAAGATCCCCGTTTTATTGCACGTGACGACAGCTGAATATAAAGTCTATGCGTTTTCTCCTTAGCTTGGCAGACTTGAGTGGATATCTCGAAGACCAAACAAGGTTTGTGCGGTTTCAGTCTTTGAATAGTGGAACTGCAGTATTTAAATGATGTGAGACGTCACAGTTGATGTTGTGAGGATGTGGAGGGGCCAATAGGGGGTAGGATATTTTGTAATCAAAAACATTTCTCCATGTAAAGCTCTCTGAATCATTTCCTTATTTTTCAACCAACAAATAAGCACTTGTTTCGAAAAAAACCATTTTTGATTAATGCTAATTATTTAAAACATTTTTACAGGGGTGTTGGACTAAAAACAGCTTGCGTATTTTGTGAGCTATGCTATTCCTAATGATGGAGGTGTCGATCGCTTGAGCGGTCAAAATCGAGAGATGTTTCGTCAATTACGAGGGGTACTCATAGCTAAAAGAGCTGAATTTCAGCAATCATTTTGGGGGATTGCTTTGAAAATGTTCGAATATTGTGCAAAGATACTGGTCCCACTTCGCGTAAAATTGCTGGAATGCTAGAGATACTTGTTGAAATGTTACGCATAGTTCCGGAAAAAAGTTGTACAAACTGCCATCGGATTGTCCACTTGTGTCCAACAAATTAATGACTTGACATGTCCACAGACAAATGACTCATACAGGCACTGCCTAAGTTTCATTTGAATGTAACCCCTGGCGTACGTTTGCTAGTCAAGCAAACACATGAGATAAAAATGCAACGTTTACGCCGTTTTGCACAGCCAGCGATCGTCGCCTTGCTATGAAAACATGCTGCGATCACGCTTGGCTGGGCATCACATTGGCACAGATTTCATCCTAACAATGTCAAGTGTGTTAACAGGCTTTGCAAATTTAGGTCAGTGCTTATACCTAAATGACACTTTGGCAGTGTTTGTATAAACCATTTGTTTTGTAGACTTGCAAACAATTCTATAACGGTTTTTAAAATTGTTTCCGGATCACAGCATAAAAAAATCTAATAGATCCCTTGACTTTGGGGTAGCGCGACTCTGTTGCTGCTAGCTTTCCACTGGGAGGAAACGACCCGAATTTCCCAGCGATGGGACAATAAAGTAATGGAAAAAAAAATTCTAACAGATCCCTTGACTTTGGAGTAGCGCGACTCTGTTGCTGCTAGCTTTCCACTGGGAGGAAGCGACCCGAATTACCCAGCGATGGGACAATATAATAAAGTAATGACCACACAAAAAACAAAAAACAACAACTTATAGATCCCTTGACTTTGGAGATGACAAGAAAATATAGGGCGCATTTACGTGATTTGTAAAACATTTTACAAATCGCGGGGCGCGCCCCGTGATTTGTAAAATGTTTTACATTTTTTACAAATCAAGGGTTTACATGTACGTCTGGTATGTCGGTAAAATATTCTGACAGTTTTAAAGCAATCCAATGAGTCATTGCTGAAATACAGCGCTTTTGGTCATAATACCCACAACAGATTGACGAAAAAAACACGTTCTTGACCGCTCTAGCGATCGACACCTGCATCAGTAGTAATAACATAGCACACGTAAGCGTGTTCACAGTAAATGAGACAAAGAAATTGTCCCGGTGCAAACTAACTATGTTTTAAGTGATTGACATTTTTGTTTGATGACACAACCATTTGTCGAGGATAGCGTAGGCACCCGGTCTGCTCCCCGCCTAAAAAAGGCCAATGCCGTTCCGTCTTCGAGGGACTGCGTGGGTTTCATTTCGGAGTTTTCCTTCTCCTAGACGAGTTTCCTTCCATGGATGATGAGCCTCCTCTACCCTCGTTTTGAATTCAGAGTGGTCTTCTCTTAGGATAGCTGCCTGCCAGGGTTGACGAGCCTATCCTGCCCGGCTATTTGACCCATAGCTGGAGGTTGGTTCGTGGGCACCTGGGCGTTTCCACACACCGGTGGGCCCGCATGCCGCACGTCTAGGGGCCAACCTCCTCCGAGTCCTTGTAGTCTAGCCTGGGGCCTTGCGGTACCCAGTTTACGCCTGTCGCCGCGATGGAGGCACTACATAGGGCTTGTTGTGGAGAGGTTATTGTACTGGCAGGAGAGACTGACGCATTCTGCTCTCTTTTCGCATTGTCCTAAAAAGGACAGACGGTGTTAGCCAGCGGTGAGGGCTGAAAGCGAGAAGTGACAAGCACAAGACACTTCGCCAACACACTAGACACGTCACACAACCGTTTGGCAGGCACATTTTTGTTTGTTCTCTACAACACTTCTGCAGTCCTGAAGACAAATTCTTATCATAATCAGACAGCGGGATTTCCGAAATGGATCTCACGACACAGGCTGTTCTCGTTTGGTTTGATTCTGCCAGAGACGGATGTATCTTAATGACAACGGAGCTCTAGTATTTTGGTGTGTGTTCATCGTGTACATGAATTTGTATTTGTTTACTGATTTGTTGAATTTGTTTTTGGTCGCTGCAGTTTGAAACTACCTAGTGTGTCCGGGACGAGTGAGAGAGAGTTTATTTCGCTGTCTGACAACCATGAAGTCAACTACTGTAGCCATCGTCGCTGTGCTGCTTCTCTTCGTAAGTATTTGCCGTTGAAATTTAAATAAAACCCACAAACACAAGAATGGTTTGACGGCAACATGACGATTTCCGAAGCTAGGTTCACTATCTGCATCACATTCTTGCTTCTTGATTTTGAATTTTGCAACGTGAGCAGTCTATCTGTTTGTTGAGTAGGAAAACTGGCCGTCTGCTTCTAAAATAGGCCTTATATGCGCTGCGTGCTGCGTTCCGTCATGTCATTGAAAGAGGAAAAGAAACTGAAACTTTTGTTTAACTAATTCCAAGAACGAATTTCTCCTTGTTGTGGAACATTTCGCGTAATCGGACATGCATTTGCACAAAAGCAACAGAGATTCAGACTGGTAGCCGGTCACGTTTCGATAAAAGATATCCTCATACTTTGGATGCCGTCATAAGGTTAAATACTGCATTGTTTTGTTTTACCAAGCACACCATTGTGGTCCGTTGGGCGTTTAATCAAATACCATACTTCCATCCACTCGCATCTTTTGGCTCACTTTCTTCGCATTCCACTTACCGTGAAAACTTATCAAAAAAACAAAAAACAAAAACTCTCAATCATATTCTTATAATTCAGTTATGATTCACCAGTACCTAAACAGAATGACATCAAAACATCCAGGAAAGGACCTCGCAATGACAAACACGATCCGTATTTAATTTTCTGGATAAAAAGTCAGTGTTTGCGTTCCATACATTTGCACCGATTGACAGAAGAAAGAAAGTACGTAGATCATTTTTTCTTCTAGAATGGTCTCTTAGCTGAGTCTTTGAAGGGGAAACTGTTTGGCTTGAGGTTACAGGGCTGCGTCTTTCAAGGGAAATCTGGTTGGCTTGAGGTTACCATTACTCATGGTCATAACGATGACAACAACAACAAAGACGTTGACATTGTTGAAGATGATGATGCTTCTGCTGCTGCTGATGATGATGATATTACAAACATAATTACGGTTCCTACCCACAGTGCACCTTGTTTTACTTTAAATCCGTGTTGTTGTTTTCAGATTTTTGATGCGCAATCTGATGATAAGTCCTTGACAAACATTGAGGTTTTGCAGCAGGCACAAAATCAAATATTTATTTTTCTTTGCTTCTGATGTCTTTCAGGTGTTCCGTCTGGATACTCAGGTCTTCATTAGTGCGGGTAAGTATATTTTCTTATGAAACAGCATTAATTACAAACAGAAATCATGACTTTATAAGGTCTTTTCTGATAGGTATACCCATTTCGTTTAAATATGCCGTGCAATTCAGACGGATATAGTTTGTAAAAGAGAGTGATTTCAAGTTTGGAAAACGGAAAGCAGTCCTGGTTTTAACATTCAGTCGAGTGTTGACTAAATGTGCTAACATAGACTAAGAATCGAGACGAGAGTGGAGGTCTATTTATGTGTGTGTGTGTGTGTGTGTGTGTGTGTGTGTGTGTGTGTGTGTGTGTGTGTGTGTGTGTGTGTGTGTGCGTGCGTGCGTGTGTGTGTGTGTGTGTGTGTGTGTGTGTGTGTGTGTGTGTGTGTGTGTGTGTGTGTGTGTGTTTTTATAGATTCAGTGAAAACAACTGGACCGATCTTCATGAAACTTGAGAGTTCTTGAGTATAATATACCCAGACGTTTTCTTTCTTTTTTTGATAACTATTTTTGATGAGGTCATATCCGGCGGTTAGTGAAAGTTTTGACGGCACTGTCACGCTCTCATTTTTCAATCAATCAATCAATATGAGGCTTATATCGCGCGTATTCCGTGGGTACAGTTTAAAGCGCATTGATTTATTTTTTACTTTTTTATTTTTTTATTTTATGCAATTTATATCGCGCACATATTCAAGGCGCAGGGATTTATTTATGCCGTGTGAGATGGAATTTTTTTTACACAATACATCACGCATTCACATCGGCCAGCAGATCGCAGCCATTTCGGCGCATATCCTACTTTTCACGGCCTATTATTCCAAGTCACACGGGTATTTTGGTGGACATTTTTATCTATGCCTATACAATTTTGCCAGGAAAGACCCTTTTGTCAATCGTGGGATCTTTAACGTACACACCCCAATGTAGTGTACACGAAGGGACCTCGGTTTTTCGTCTCATCCGAAAGACTAGCACTTGAACCCACCACCTACGTTAAGAAAGGGGGGAGAAAATTGCTAACGCCCTGACCCAGGGTCGAACTCGCAACCTCTCGCTTCCGAGCGCAAGTGCGTTACCACTCGGCCACCCAGTCCCTCCTATTGATTGATTTTTCAACATTTTGGTCAAGCAATCTTCGACGAAGTACGGACTATGGTCCTGTATTTTGTTTGGAAGCTTGTAAATTAGTTTTCTCCTAAAAGTAATTACAAGTTGTCATTAAAATCACATGTTCATAATCTACTGAATTCAAAAATATACAGATTTGTTATGTTTACTATCAAAATGGAAGAAACAAGATTCAGTAAGTACTATACGTTTGCATAGATACCCTTCGCGGAGACGAACGTGTGTTAAGATAGTGTCTGGTTGGTCGGTACTGTCTGGTCAAATGGGTCAAAATAGCAATTTCTGCGTTTTCGCTGCTTGTGGAAGTCACTTCAAATACTTTTATAATACGAGTGATAAATATCAAGGCTACCGACACATAGCCACTTTTGTTGGTTTTGTTACATTTTCATTTTTATAAATTTTATCAAGCAATGGGCACTCCCGGGGATTCCCCTTTTACGCGCGCTTCATGAAACCCTGCTGCAAAATGCATGTGTTGCTATTTGTCATCTGTGCGCTGCTTGCAGCGTTTTGTGCCGAAAGAGGGCTTGCTGCAGACAAAGACAGAGATGCCGTGGCAGAGAGAGGGAGAGAGAGAGAGAGAGAGAGAGAGAGAGAGAGAGAGAGAGAGAGAGAGAGAGAGAGAGAGAGAGAGAGAGAGAGAGAGAGAGAGAGACGCAGACACAGACACAGACACAGACACAGACGCAGATAATTATTTTATTCAATAGGTCATAGCCCCTTATGAAGGGGTGTGAACAAACGGTTAACATTGCATATAAATTAAACTCAACAGGTGCACACACAAGAGAGAGAGAGAGAGAGAGAGAGAGAGAGAGAGAGAGAGAGAGAGAGATAGAGAGAGAGAGTGAACGAGAGGGAAATAGAGAGAGATAACTCCCCCCTCACACCCCCACACACACACACATACACACACACACATACACATACATACACACACACACACATACACACGCATAACACACACACACACACACACACACACACACACACAGACACACACACACACACTCGCATGAGCACTATCTCAAACTTCAATTCAATGTGAATAATTATATACTCTTATGCTTGGTAGATATAATTTATATTAATGACAAATGACAGTCTTATCTCCAAGAGAGTTTATTTGTAGATACACTTGTATTTTGTTTACTTCTATTTACGACGACCATTGATGAAGTCTGACGCGGCCTTTTTGGGTTGAACGTTTTTGCGAGTTTGAAGGGAATAACCACCATTTATATTCCATGAATAGCCTTTAAATAGCAGGGTGCATTAATACTTTCATAAATCACCAGAAACATTCGTTTACCTCGTCTTAATTAACGAGTGATATTTTTCAAACACAAATGCAAAAAAGCATGTCTAAGTAATATGTACGTACCATCCAGTCACGTGCAATCAAAAGTAAAAAATAAGCTTAATTCGAAAAAAACAACAAAAAAAACCACTCTGTGTGGATATGTGTGCACTCCAACATATGTTTTTTTTTACGTTTATTATGTTTTCCTGGAGCGCTACTAATACAACTCTAGCATGCTAGTACATGCAGATTCTTACGAAATGGGTTATCTCGACTGTCGCAGAGTAAAAACATACCAAATTCATACCGTAATATTCACGGTACATCACACAATGCTTAAATGCTTTATTTTTGAAGCTTAGTAGTCTGTGCTCGTAGCAAACACTAAAGTTATATGCACTATGACCCGAAAACGCAAAATTCTGACGCCATCATGGATAACGTAATGCCCCATAACACGCAAACAAAGTTTAGCTCTACGACTCTTATTATCATATCGTTATCATCAAGGGATGTACTTTGGAATGATAAATAGTTCTCGTTATTTATCGCTGTGTCATGCACTGCATCTTTCAGAAACGGCTTGTGAGACCTTTAAGTAATATACGACTCGTATATAATATGCTGACTGTAAGCAAATGATAACAGACATGTATAGCAGATGGCTGTAAAGATTATCCTGCATTTAGATGTTGATATTATTATCATGTCTGGTATTCTCACACCACGGGCGGTATCAAGCGAAACGCCCACGTCATCACGGAATGGATGCAACCGTTTTTATGGGGACATTTTCAAAGTCGTTAGACAGATGTTTCATTGCATATAGGGCCACATGCACAGACAGAAAATGATGTAAAACGTAAACGTAGTTACGCAATTTCATTTGATTATTCAGAACTCTGATCATGCAATGTTCAAGCGAGTTGAACACAGCATAATGGCATTCAGAGAGAGAGGGTGCGTATGGTACCTTGCCATTCTGTTCACACAAACCAACCGACAAAGGTGGCTTTTCGGTGTTTCAACACGGTTAAGTGTTTTATTGTTAAAAATAAGAAATGACATTCCTTCGAATAAGTCATCCAGGTATGTTTAATTCAAACGTTTAGTTTGTCTTTGTTATTTTTAGAATGATGAAACAGGGTCCTGGCCTGACCGCTAAAACATTGAACGGGACACATAGAATTAGTCATGATTGTCAAACAGTCACATGGTGCACTAAGTTGGCAATCAAACATAAAACGGGCCCCCTAGAATCAGTCATGGTTGGTCAAATAGTCACATGGTGCACTACAATAAAACATAAAACGGGCCCCCTAGAATCAGTTATGGTTGGTCAAATAGTCACATGGTGCACTACAATAAAACATAAAACGGGCCCCCTAGAATCAGTCATTTTGTTTGTTTGTTTGTTTGTTTGCTTAACGCCCAGCTGACCACGAAGGGCCATATCAGGGCGGTGCTGCTTTGACATTTAACGTGCGCCACACACAAGACAGAAGTCGCAGCACAGGCTTCATGTCTCACCCAGTCACATTATTCTGACACAGGACCAACCAGTCCTAGCACTAACCCCATAATGCCAGATGCCAGGCGGAGCAGCCACTAGATTGCCAATTTTAAAGTCTTAGGTATGACCCGGCCGGGGTTCGAACCCACGACCTCCCGATTACGGGGCGGATGCCTTACCACTAGGCCACCGTGCCGGTAGAATCAGTCATGGTTGGTCAAATAGTCACATGGTGCACTACAATAAAACATAAAACGGGCCCCATAGAATCAGTCATGGTTGGTCAAATAGTCACATGGTGCACTACAATAAAACATAAAACGGGCCCCCTAGAATCAGTCATGGTTGGTCAAATAGTCACATGGTGCACTACAATAAAACATAAAACGGGCCCCCTAGAATCAGTCATGGTTGGTCAAATAGTCACATGGTGCACTACAATAAAACATAAAACGGGCCCCTTAGAATCAGTTATGGTTGGTCAAATAGTCACATGGTGCACTACAATAAAACATAAAACGGGCCCCCTAGAATCAGTCATGGTTGGTCAAATAGTCACATGGTGCACTACAATAAAACATAAAACGGGCCCCATAGAATCAGTCATGGTTGGTCAAATAGTCACATGGTGCACTACAATAAAACATAAAACGGGCCCCCTAGAATCAGTCATGGTTGGTCAAATAGTCACATGGTGCACTACAATAAAACATAAAACGGGCCCCCTAGAATCAGTCATGGTTGGTCAAATAGTCACATGGTGCACTACAATAAAACATAAAACGGGTCCCCTAGAATCAGTCATTATTGGTCAAATAGTCATACTGTACACTAAAATGGCAATAAAATATAAAAGAGCTGGTGACATGGTGGCAGCCTGTCAGTGCAAAAAAAGTCAGCTGAAAGTCGATTCAAATTGGGTCATTCGAACGTTGACTCAACAGTCACATTCATACGTGTTTAACTTCATCAACAGACAGGATCTTGATATATTTTCAGAATGATGACTTCAATCCTGCCGGAATTTAATCATCTTGTATACATGTTATTATCTGCTTATCATTTGTATTTGTATAAATATAGCTTGGCCGGGGCTCCAGGGTAAACTTCGTTGGTCACTGAATCGTCCATTGACAGCAGAGCTTGACTTTATTTGCATTCCATTGCAGACGTTTAAAAAAAATGTTGTGTCGTTCGTTGATTCTGCTCTTTGTTGTTGGTAAGTTTGTAACTTTGTATGCGTTACATTATTCTTATTTTAACATATCAATGTCCAACGAAAAAAAGCTGAAAGTTCCGTAAAACAGATTTGTTTTAACTTTTCAAAACGTTCAATTATTTCAAGTCAAAAGAATTGATCTTTTTCAGAAAGTATAACACTGATCTTGACTAGGCGATCATCCAAGAATATTTCTTCAGAGTTTCTACACTGGAATGTTTGTCATGATTAGCTTGACATCAAAACCACCTGGTTAAGGCCTTCCTCAATGAAGCCCGAAGTTGACTTGGCGAAAGACGGGCGCTGTGGCTGGGTGGTAAGACGTCGGCTTCTTAATCGGAAGGTCGAGGGTTCGAATCCCGGCCGCGGCCGCCTGGTGTGTTAAGTGTGGAGATTTTTCCGATCTCCCAGGTTAACTTATGTGCAGACCTGCTAGTGACTTATCCCCCTTCGTGTGTACACGCAAGCACAAGACCAAGTGCGCAAGGAAAAGATCCTGTAATCCATGTCAGAGTTCGGTGGGTTATAGAAACACGAAAATACCCAGCATGCTTCCTCCGAAAGTGGCGTATGGCTGCCTTAATGGCGGGGTAAAAACGGCCATACACGTAAAATTCCACACGTGCAAAAACACGAGTGTACGTGGGAGTTTTAGCCCACGAACGCAGAAGAAGAAGAAGAAGAAGAAGAAGACTTGGCGAAGACTTGGCTAAGTCTTTTTACCAACAGTTCAGTGCCGAAATTGTGTGCGGTAAACCTCGAGAAGTTGACTTTCAAAAGTAGACTTTGCCCAATTATTAGTAGGCTTATGTTTTAGGATTCTTTTTAAAGTAAATGCGTCAGCGCTTTCTTGTGTCCAAAAAAATTATTATCTTGGTTAAAAAAGAAATGCAGTGCGCTCGGTTTCATTATGCGAGTCCGACAGTTTGACTAAATGTCTTAATTTCGCTTTAAGCGTCTTGTTTGATTCTTATTTTTGAAATGCTAGGAGCCTGTCTGATTTTCGATTTGAAATGTTTAGTAATTTCAATACCAGTGAATGTATCGAATAAACATTCGAATTCTCGTCTTCGAGTCCGACAAAAATTCATACTTAGGCAGCAAGTTTGAGGGCGTTCACCCCTTAAACATCAAAGGAATTCTTAATAAAAATCGATCGATACAAAACTGTTATTTGTCTTTTCGACAGTCATTGTTCACCTAGACCGCTGGCGCGGTGTCGGAGGAACATTGACTGTCTCGGTCTATGCAAAATGTCATATTTTTATCAAAAACAAAAATAACGTATACTTTTTGTGTGCAGGCGTGGTGATGGCCAGGGATGTTAAAAGAGCGGTGTGTCCCTCAGACATCACCTCGACTTGCGACCAAAAGACCAGCCATCTCAGAGAAGACAATTGTCCGTGAGTGTTGAGTCCATGAAGCGATACTTTGCTTGAACGGTCATTCGACTGCTGCTTTGTATTTTTTATTGCTTGTTGAGCATTTCCCTTTTTATGTTTTGCTTGTATTTTGCTTGTTTGTTGTTGTTGTTGTTGTTGGTTTAAGCGTGTTTATTCAAATTCTCATACATACGTTTCAAACAATAACAACATTGAGAACGTTAACAAGCAGATTGCTTATGGACACGTTCTTGAACTTATTATCAATACACATTCAGATAGCAAAACATGACGAACAAGTGATAGCTTCAACACTTATCTTGATAATCTTTAATTATAGTTTATACAAATAGGGTAAAGAGAGAGAGAGAGAGACAGAGACAGAGAAAGAGAGAGTTGTTGTTGTTGTTGTTGTTGTTGTGGTTGTTGTTGTTGGTGGTGGTGGTGGTGGTGGTGGTGGTGGCGGTATTGTTGTTGTTGTTGTTGGTGTTGTTGTTGTCGCTGTTTTGTTGTTGTTGATGTTGTGTGTGTGTGTGTGTGTGTGTGTGTGTGTGTGTGTGTGTGTGTGTGTGTGTGTGTGTGTATGTGTGTGTGTGTGTATGTATTCTTGGGTGTGGTTTTTTAGAGATAAAGAGAGAAAAGCAGAGTATTGACATTGTGTATGAATGCATGTAGAGGGGTGGTCTTAAAGAAGCCTGGCCAGATCTAAGATGGAGAGCCGCACTGTTATAACGGTGAGTTGTGTGCCTTTACATCCCCAACAGATCTAAGATGGAGAGCCGCACTGTTATCACGGTGAGTTGTGTGCCTTTACATCCCCAACAGATCTAAGATGGAGAGCCGCACTGTTATCACGGTGAGTTGTGTGCCTTTACATCCCCAACAGATCTAAGATGGAGAGCCGCACTGTTATCACGGTGAGTTGTGTGCCTTTACATCCCCAACAGATCTAAGATGGAGAGCCGCACTGTTATCACGGTGAGTTGTGTGCCTTAACATCACGAACAGATCTAAGATGGAGAGCCGCACTGTTATCACGGTGAGTTGTGTGCCTTTACATCCCCAACAGATCTAAGATGGAGAGCCGCACTGTTATCACGGTGAGTTGTGTGCCTTTACATCACGAACAGATCTAAGATGGAGAGCCGCACTGTTATCACGGTGAGTTGTGTGCCTTTACATCCCCAACAGATCTAGGATGGAGAGCCGCACTGTTATCACGGTGAGTTGTGTGCCTTTACATCCCCAACAGATCTAAGATGGAGAGCCGCACTGTTATCACGGTGAGTTGTGTGCCTTTACATCCCCAACAGATCTAAGATGGAGAGCCGCACTGTTATCACGGTGAGTTGTGTGCCTTTACATCCCCAACAGATCTAAGATGGAGAGCCGCACTGTTATCACGGTGAGTTGTGTGACTTTACATCCCCAACAGATCTAAGATGGAGAGCCGCACTGTTATCACGGTGAGTTGTGTGCCTTTACATCACGAACAGATCTAAGATGGAGAGCCGCACTGTTATCACGGTGAGTTGTGTGCCTTTACATCCCCAACAGATCTAGGATGGAGAGCCGCACTGTTATCACGGTGAGTTGTGTGCCTTTACATCCCCAACAGATCTAGGATGGAGAGCCGCACTGTTATCACGGTGAGTTGTGTGCCTTTACATCCCCAACAGATCTAAGATGGAGAGCCGCACTGTTATCACTGTGAGTTGTGTGCCTTTACATCCCCAACAGATCTAAGATGGAGAGCCGCACTGTTATCACGGTGAGTTGTGTGCCTTTACATCCCCAACAGATCTAAGATGGAGAGCCGCACTGTTATCACGGTGAGTTGTGTGCCTTTACATCCCGAACAGATCTAAGATGGAGAGCCGCACTGTTATCACGGTGAGTTGTGTGCCTTTACATCCCCAACAGATCTAGGATGGAGAGCCGCACTGTTATCACGGTGAGTTGTGTGCCTTTACATCCCCAACAGATCTAAGATGGAGAGCCGCACTGTTATCACGGTGAGTTGTGTGCCTTTACATCCCGAACAGATCTAAGATGGAGAGCCGCACTGTTATCACGGTGAGTTGTGTGCCTTTACATCCCCAACAGATCTAAGATGGAGAGCCGCACTGTTATCACGGTGAGTTGTGTGCCTTTACATCCCCAACAGATCTAAGATGGAGAGCCGCACTGTTATCACGGTGAGTTGTGTGCCTTTACATCCCCAACAGATCTAGGATGGAGAGCCGCACTGTTATCACGGTGAGTTGTGTGCCTTTACATCCCCAACAGATCTAAGATGGAGAGCCGCACTGTTATCACGGTGAGTTGTGTGCCTTTACATCCCCAACAGATCTAAGATGGAGAGCCGCACTGTTATCACGGTGAGTTGTGTGCCTTTACATCCCCAACAGATCTAAGATGGAGAGCCGCACTGTTATCACGGTGAGTTGTGAGCCTTTACATCCCCAACAGATCTAGGATGGAGAGCCGCACTGTTATCGCGGTGAGTTGTGTGCCTTTACATCCCCAACAGATCTAAGATGGAGAGCCGCACTGTTATCACTGTGAGATGTGTGCCTTTACATCCCCAACAGATCTAAGATGGAGAGCCGCACTGTTATCACGGTGAGTTGTGTGCCTTTACATCCCCAACAGATCTAAGATGGAGAGCCGCACTGTTATCACGGTGAGTTGTGTGCCTTTACATCCCGAACAGATCTAAGATGGAGAGCCGCACTGTTATCACGGTGAGTTGTGTGCCTTTACATCCCCAACAGATCTAGGATGGAGAGCCGCACTGTTATCACGGTGAGTTGTGTGCCTTTACATCCCCAACAGATCTAAGATGGAGAGCCGCACTTGCACTGTTATCACGGTGAGATGTGTGCCTTTACATCCCGAACAGATCTAAGATGGAGAGCCGCACTGTTATCACGGTGAGTTGTGTGCCTTTACATCCCCAACAGATCTAAGATGGAGAGCCGCACTGTTATCACGGTGAGTTGTGTGCCTTTACATCCCCAACAGATCTAAGATGGAGAGCCGCACTGTTATCACGGTGAGTTGTGTGCCTTTACATCCCCAACAGATCTAGGATGGAGAGCCGCACTGTTATCACGGTGAGTTGTGTGCCTTTACATCCCCAACAGATCTAAGATGGAGAGCCGCACTGTTATCACGGTGAGTTGTGTGCCTTTACATCCCCAACAGATCTAAGATGGAGAGCCGCACTGTTATCACGGTGAGTTGTGTGCCTTTACATCCCGAACAGATCTAAGATGGAGAGCCGCACTGTTATCACGGTGAGTTGTGTGCCTTTACATCCCCAACAGATCTAGGATGGAGAGCCGCACTGTTATCACGGTGAGTTGTGTGCCTTTACATCCCCAACAGATCTAGGATGGAGAGCCGCACTGTTATCACGGTGAGTTGTGTGCCTTTACATCCCCAACAGATCTAAGATGGAGAGCCGCACTGTTATCACGGTGAGTTGTGTGCCTTTACATCCCCAACAGATCTAGGATGGCTGACATGACCGCTCTGACATCATTCTGCCTTTGACATATTCACGACTTTCCGACCTTGACATTGTAGTGGGGGTCAAGTGGGCGTCGGCATCATTGTCCAATCAGAAATTTTGATGCGCTTCCGCTTCCTGTCCCGCCCAGTCTGCGCAAAAGAAATGGTGCAAAACTGTTTGCGCGGAAAAAGGTGATGAAAAAAAGAACACAACCTGGTTTGATAACCAAATGATTGCGATCTTGCATTCTAGCATAATTTAATGCGGAACAACGACACATCTGATAAACAAATAGCCAGTTTGTTACCAACATGAGAAACTAGGGTTTAGAATCGAAGCGGTAAACCCGGACGCTGTTTGTACACGTAAATCCGGAGAAGCAGCTTAGCTATCGAAGTAGGTGACATGTCGTTTCACTCCGAGTGTGCCAGCACCGGCCCTCTACCCGCCAAACCCCCACTAGGCAGGGAAAGTGGTTCGACCTTGCATGAATGCAGGGCAAGTTCGAGTTTGCTTGCTAAAATTGCTGCTAGTGCTTGCCCTTGTCTAGATCTGGAACTTTTTCAATTGGATTTTTTCTCTCTATTATACTGGAATAAGTGGGTGCTTTTCTAGATCTAAGCATCGACCGAATTAGATAATGATGTTCCTTGCATTGCATTCTCCTAAATCTGTTATTCTAACCAGTTTGTTTAAGAATATAATTGTTCGTTTTTTGTTGATAAGCTTACAAGATTTTTTCTTTTTTAAGTAAGTGGTTTCACACGTACAACATGAGACCCACATGCACTAGACAATGGAAGTTGAGGTCCTCGTTCAATACCACAAATGCCAGTATTATACTTCAGACTCCTTTTGGAGGAATGTGTGGGGTTTGGGTGTTGAACTTGAAGTGGCAGATTGTTTGCACAGGTATGAATGTTCGTACGTTCGTACGTGCACGCATGTATGCAGGCATTTGTTTGTCAAGCAGGAACATGCAACATTTTGTTGACCGTATGTGAGTGCGTGTGTAATAAAACCAACGACAAACAATACAAAAAGCTCCAGCTCTGCTTCTTCACCAGTCACAGACGCATTGCGTTGTTCAGCTTTCCAGAAATATATTAACTCAGTCAGAACCGGCTTCATGAATATTTTATTTCAGGAAAAAGTCAATCGAATCTACACAAAAAAAGGTTATTGCGTTGTTCTGTCTTTGAGACTGTACCACGTAATATTGAGCTTCTAGAAGAAACATGTCTGTGGCATAGTTTGACCCAACAGATAGAGAAGTCAACAGAGGTATTCTGCCGTCAGCAGCTTTATTGCTGTTTTGAATTTGATCTTGCATAATTTTATTACATAATTTTGCAACACACAAAGAAATCGTAATTGAATATTTTACGCAAAATTGAATAATTCGCAAACATGTTTGTATGAACAAATATTATTTTAAGAAAATATGAGTGTGAGGATGGACGTATTTTGAGTGAAGTAGCAGAAATTCTTTTTAAGTTCTTTAGCTACATGCACACGTTCTGTTAATTACGTTCATAGCAGGGAGATCCAGATTAATAATACTGCTGTGACAGGTTGTGGTTTCCATACACACTTTGAATACAGGAAAACAAAAACAAAAACACAGTTAAAAAAAAATGTGCACATAGGATTAAATCATTAAAGTTTACAGAATAAAAGCAACATATGTACAAAAACAAATCTCGTGGTTCTCTTGTCAAACCCACTGTAGTAAGCACAGAATAGGAGAGAAGATTTTGGAGAAGGTGGCTTTACCTACTGAAGTAAATGATCAAGAGGATTCTAAGCATCCAGTGCTAAAGCTCTCAAATCACAAGACATACACACTTGTTGTGGCTATCCAAACTGTTGATTTAAAAAAAAACATACCTACAAATTGAAAACATCTATTACAAAATTATATATATTGTATGGATCTGTCTTTGTAAAATATACTGTACAGAAAATTTTAAATAATCTGCACAAATCTCGTGGTTCTCTTGTCAAGTAGTAGGCACAGAAAAAAAACAAAAAACCCCTGTGTTTTGTCTTGTAAATTATACTTTACTAAATGTGTACAGTATTCTAAGAAAAAAAAATTCTTCCTTTTTATCATATCAATTGCCTCCCTTGAATTTTATTTGTAAAATAATTCTGAGAAAAAAAGCTTTCTACTTAAAAGCAGTGCAATCAAGAAAATGGGTACAACCTGTGTGTATACCTTTATTCCTTAATCTTTTTATTTAATTCAGGATGTCACTACGCAGTTTTACTGATTTAAAAAAAATTCGCTTCAAATTATCTCCCTTGAACAAACACTTCTTTTTACAATTAAATTTTGTTTACACGAAGAGGTAGTTTTAAGGGTATATATATATACAAAAAAACAATATTGCAACCTTAGATGTATTTACATTTGGACTAATTCCATTAAAAAAAAATTCAAACTATAAATGATAAATCAAAATAAAACAGATTTTGGGGCTGTACACAAGCTAATAGGATTAAACACGAAAGTCGTACCCAAGAATCGTCAAATACTTTTGCTAACAGCTATACTTAAACATAAGAAAATATGATCTGCATCTCTTGTTATGAAGATGATGGCACTGGTCCACCGAAGTGCATGCCATATATGCTTTACTGTGCGCTCTCCCTCTCAATGGTCTTTCTCTGGCTGACTCGATTCTGAGGAGATAAAAAAAAACATTCAGTACAAGCTGTAAAACATAACAACAAAACTAGTATTACTTAAAGTAGCTGCTGGTTTCTGAGTATTTGATTGAAGGCCCAATCCGACTTGTAAGAAGTTTGCCCGACTGTCGCAGATTTGGTCAGGTATGGAGTAAAATCATGCCTCAATTTGGTAACATACAAACTGCAATATTCTAAGGCTGTGAGTGTGAGAATACATCGGTGCCACTTTTTAAAAACTTTCTTTTTGTGTGTGCGCATGTTTTAGTGCCAAAAATGAAGAGGCCGAGTGCTCTCTCTGCAAAACTTGTGTGAAGCTTCAGAGCTCTATCAATGGTTTGAAAGAAAAAACATACTTTTCCATTTTTGACGTTCTTGTTCCCTTGCCTGTGAAATTTACTGTCCGTAGGTTACCGGATTTTGTTAATGTCCGTGAAAACCTCAACTATTCATTGCTGAGTGCCTAGTGATAGCTATCCCCCCCCCCAACGACCTAGCACTGCTGAATCCTGATTCTTCCCATTGTTTGATTCTGTAATGAAATTGTGTAGTTGGTAGTTATGTGAGCTTCTTCTTGGAGGGGTGGGGGGGGGGGGTGCTGGTTGGTTGGGTTTTTGGGGTTATTAAACCATCAGATTAAAAAGTAAGACTTCATTGTAATGTGCAGATATTTGTTCAGGTGCCCACCATTTTCTATGTGAAAACATGTTGCTAACTAACATGAACCCAACCATAAAACGTGATGTAGGTGAGTAGCCCATCTAGAAAAAAGAACCTGTTCTAATTCGGAATTAGAACAGGTTCGTTTTTCTAGATGGGCTACTCACCTACATCACGTTTCATGGTTTGGTTCATGTTAGTTAGCAACATGTTTTCAAATTCTCATCAGGCAATCACGGCTGACACTAAACACAGAACAGGTGGGAGAGACATAATTCAATTTACTCACCTTCCTTGCATTGTGAGACTGGCCATATGAATCTGCTGAAGTAGTTCCTGCACATATTTAATCAAATATTCATCTTAATAACGTGTTAATATCGCTTGTTCTAGCAAATCAGACTTGACAGTTTTCTGATGGCTTGCACAATTTAAGAGCTTGCCTGTCCCCAATCATTACAATGAGAAACAACATCTAGTATGCAAGTATTTTCAGGGTATGAAGGTTTTAATATAATGTCGGTTCTTCTGGGGGCATGGAGAAACACCTTACACAAAGTAGAACATACACAACAAATTTCAAACAATTGAGGTCACACCACAGTTTTACTCACAAACAAACAACAGCAATACAATAAACAGTCTGCAAACGCCTACATGTTGTCTACACTAGGTATAAAGAAACAAAGAAGCACATGAAGACGGGCTTTGTCAAGTAGACCATTATAGCGAATGAGCAACAGCTGATGATCCAGACCACCAAATTGACATGATTTCCCCTTATTCAGTTTGTGATTGTAGTCATATTGACGATGCATGACTTCAATTTTTCAAAGTAAGTCTCTTGGTGCGTTTACGGATACATTCATTGTCACAATTACGACATGCTAATGTCTAACCTGGGTAAACTTCAATTCATGACTTTTTTTCAAACTGGCATAGAAATTATGAGCATACCAGAAATATTTTCCTGTTAGACTGTCTTCTTCTTTTTCTTCTTCTGCGTTTGATATTCAATTCATGGCTGTCATATCGTCAGGTCAGTGGCTGCCATGAAGTCTGCAGTCTTCAGTGTCGGACTGTCAAATTAGATGATATTGTAAAGAAAGTAAGTAACATCTCATGATATTCTAACTTCAATTACATCACCTGTCTCACAGTCTGCCTCTTTAAAAATTAATGAATAATTTCAGTAACATAATTTTTGGGTAAAAAATAAAACGGTATGAGAAATAATCCTTACTTTTTTTGTAATAACCCTCACCACCAATTGTTTTATTTCATTTCCATTTTAACAGATTTAGCACCTCTCCGAAAGCCAGAAATACACTTTAAATCCCACGCCCCCCCCCCCCCCCTCGGCCCCCCCTACATAAACTAATTAAATAACTAATTAAGGAAAAAAATCCTTACATCATAAAAAGTCAGAACCACCAAAACCACCCCCCCCCCCCCCCACCCATCCAATAAAACCTGAATACAAAAACACTTCAAAATAAAAAATGAAAACATTTAATTCCACTTACAAAATATAAAAGTTGTTATGCTTTATTTTCATTATCTGTTTACAAACACATAAATTGCTGTGCAAATCTTTTTAAAAAAACATCAATGCCTGAGACACCAGTAACCTGTTTATATTGTTAACCTTGTAGCTTTTCAGTTTAAGAGGCTGTTCTGGAATCTGCACTAAAGTCAAACATAACCATGAATACCGTGGGAAAAATATTACATCACCAAGACCGAAAAAATAACACCAACCGACACTCCTCACCCTTATTTCACCCACTATGCCAACCCAAAGACTGGAAAATAATAATCAAATACAGAATGAACAAAAATGCTTGATTTCATTTCTTCAATGATAAGTTGAAAATCTTCATTCTTCATAATAATGTTATTGGCATAATGTGTAATTGCCACAATTTACAGAGTTTAATTAAAAACAAGAAGGGCAAAGCCCATACGACTCACATGCTTTACACATTTTTCCTACCAAAATACATGTGACCTTGACCCAAGGTCAAGGTCATCCAAGGTCATGCAACACAAAGCTGTTAATTCAAGACATAGGAAGTACAATGGTGCTTATTGGCTCTTTCTACCATGAGATATGGTCACTTTTAGTGGTTCACTACCTTATTTTGGTCACATTTCATAAGGGTCAAAGTGACCTTGACCTTGATCATATGTGACCAAATGTGTCTCATGATGAAAGCATAACATGTGCCCCACATAATTTTTAAGTTTGAAACAGTTATCTTCAATAGTTCAGGGTCAAGGTCACTTCAAAATATGTATACAATCCAACTTTGAAGAGCTCCTGTGACCTTGACCTTGAAGCAAGGTAAACCAAACTGGTATCAAAAGATGGGGCTTACTTTGCCCTATATATCATATATAGGTGAGGTATTCAATCTCAAAAACTTCAGAGAAAATGGGAAAAATGTGAAAAATAGCTGTTTTTTAGGCAACATTTATGGCCCCTGCGACCTTGACCTTGAAGCAAGGTCAAGATGCTATGTATGTTTTTGGGGGCCTTGTCATCATACACCATCTTGCCAAATTTGGTACTGATAGACTGAATAGTGTCCAAGAAATATCCAACGTTAAAGTTTTCCGGACGGACGTCCGGACGGACGGACGGACGGACGGACGACTCGGGTGAGTACATAGACTCACTTTTGCTACGCATGTGAGTCAAAAATGATGCGATAAAAATCAAAGTGAAAACATTTGTTTTTATACTGATACCTTATTTACCTTGTGGCTTGTGTGCCTCAGGTTTAGGAGCGGCTCAAACGTCCTCTGCTCCTCAGTCTGCAAGAAATTAAGCCATGGCCTGAAGGAGAATAGAAAAAGATCCTTTGTCAGCACCCTGTGTATGTGTGTGGGTGGGTGTGTTAGATAAATAGGCGGGGGGGGGGGGGAGGTGCAATAGCTACCACGCCTAATGCAGTCTGCAAAACAAGTGCAACACTTCTACAGAGCTTTTATGATACAAAGCTTCAAATAAGAAACACATTACAATCAAATGAAAGCTGAGCCTATCATTGCAAAATAAGGAATATACAACAATCCAGTGGCATGTAAAATATTGTTCCTTCAGAAAGATGGCTCTGACAGCAGAAACAATTTAACTTGAAGTTTGAGTCCAAAATTATTTCTCTACATTAGTGAACGTACTTGCAGTAATACCCCTCACACATGAACTATTCACAGACTGAATAACAGTGTGTTCCCAATGTTGCTTCCGTGTATCGGTTAGATCCATCTCGGTTAGATCCATCTGCAGTGTACGGATTGTCATCCGTTTAATATTAAAAAGGAAAAACAATCAGAACTTGTCATCAGTGATCAACCTACCTTGCAAGAGTGGGGTGAAACACTCACTTCCTGCCAACATGTCTGCAAAAAAAAGAGGAAACAATACCAATGGAAGCTTAAAATGGTTCTTTTGTTCAATATGTGTACACGTGCTTCATTTCTGGGGTGAAAGTGTAAAATATATTGATGGATTGATAGAACAATATTGCCTCAAGTTCACCGCACCAAAAAATACTTATCAATCAACATTGTCATCACTCGATCAGCTATTCCATCTCTTTCATAAGTGTGTGTGTGATGGTGTGAGCGTGTGTGTGTTTGTGTACGTGTGTGTGTGTTTGTGAACAAGCGTTGAAAAACGTATGTTTACCTTGCTCTAGATCTACCGACTTTCGTAGGCGGAGACTTCTCTGCCGTGACAGCGGCTTCGTTTCCCTGGCAGAATTCAACATCTTGTACAGATCTGCCGGTGATTTTCATTTCCTCCGCTTCTAGAGTCACTTGATCCACAGATTTAACGAACATTGAATGTTCTTTTAGTTCTTGTGACGGAAGTAAAATCAAGGAATTAAGTGGGCATTCCTGAGCCCTCTGCTGGCTTCATGTCCACAAAGTAAATCGCACAAACTTGCAGGGTTTGGGGGGTAGTTTATTACTTTGAAGAAGAACAGCTAGTCGTCGCTGCCCGTTCAGCATTCTTCGCGCGACTTTTGTTTTGCAGAGGAAGGCATATGCAGTTTTTTTCCTGATGAATGTTGCCAGGGTGCACAAACTGAGAAAGCATTCCCGATTTTCCACAATTTTCTACTTCTTTACAGTCTTTTGCACAACATGATTTATAACTGCCGGTGTACGTCTAATTCATGATGCCAACCAGCTGGGTCAAAAGTTACGTTCGAGAAAATACTCGTTGAACTAAGTTCCAAACGAATGTCAAGGCCAGTTCTTGACTGGTTTTGAACTGAAGTTGGGCTCCAAATGAAAATAAACACTTCCTCCAGCTGCGCGACCCATTGATAACAACAGTTGGAACTGGTAGGAAGATGAACAGGTCTTGCGAACTGGCTACACACTGTTAGATCTACGGTTCAAGTTTAAGTTCAAAGTAAACACTCAACTGAGGTTGCAGGTAATGGCGGACTTGACTTCCTTCATAACCAAATATCACTCTTCTGACAATAAAACGCAAATGCTATGTTAAACCGGAAAATACGTAAACCGGAAAAGGAAGCGCATCAAAACCAAAATGGCAGCCCCCATGAAATCCGAAAGGTCACGGAAAAAAGTCGTGAATACCGGGGGTGTAACAAGAGGCGAAGCCTTCAAGGCTCCCGTCAGAAATCGACAAACAGTAACACAAACTCAATCACTCCGTCATACATACAAAACACACACTCATACGCACATAGACAGACGGACACACACACCTTTACAAACAAACACACATACACACACAAACATACACACAAACTCATGCACACACACACACACAGACACACACACACACACACATACACACACACACACACACACACACAAACACATACTCTCTCTCAGTCTCTCTTTCTTACACACACACACACACGCACACACACACATACACACACACACACACACAAACACATACACACACACACACACACACACACACGAGTTCACATACACTTAATTAAACAGTAACAATAACACATGTGCACAAAATGAACACACACACCGCGCGAGAGAGAAAGACTACAGGGAGGCATGACGTCATCAGTGATGCATTAATTGACGTCAAACACTTTTGACCGAGACGTAATCTTCTTATGCGAACTTTATCCATAGACTCGGAAATGTTAAAGTTTCTATCACACACGCACGCACACACGCACACACGCACACACGCACGCACAGACAGACAAAGTTTAGCATCGCATAGGCTACACTTACGTGAGCCAAAAAAGTAAGCAAAAAGGTAATACAATTGGGTTTTTTAATCAGTGGATCTGTGTATCGAACAAACGCCTTTGTTATGTCCCATTAGGAGACTGCGAGTTACACAACTAGTAGTACATGTTTGCATTGTTCAACAGGAGGAGAAAGTCATAAAATCGTAAAATGACATTTAAAGGCACAGTAAGCCCCCCGTAAACCATCACAGAGCTCCCCGAGCGTCTAAATACAGTACAAGCATACTTCCATTTGAACGCTCACCGAACGGGAACATCCTGGCTGCTTTCTGTCGAGCGTGAGACATTTTCCAAGAATTTATTTTCGTAGACTTGTTCCGTTAACAACAACGGCGCCTCGTTTTTGCGCTAGACCTAACTTTTAAAATCTGAATAATAAATTGACAGCTTGTTACACAAACATTCTTTAATCATAAAAGAATTCGTTTTTCATCAAGACAAGATCAGAACAATTCGAAGTTGTGAAAGTTTAAAAAAAGAAAAGCCCGGAAGCAGGGTCACGCAAGGGTCGTAGCAGACGACGGCCGGTTTATCAGTGCAAATCGCCGTTCCTCTCAACAGTCAAAAGCTATCGCTAGAGTTCTTGTGAACCACAGCCGTTGTTTCGTGCATAAAAAAACGTGCTATTGTAGATAAGCTCACGTCGAGTCGCATTCAAATGACTAACTATGACGACTGCATTGTGAAAAGGGAAAACTGGATCACACGGGTTCACGATGGCTCAGGGGTAAGATAAACCACGCAAAAATAAATTCTTTGAAAATTGTTCGCTCTTTACGGAGGGCACCTAGGATGTTCTCAATTGGTGAGTGTTTAAATGAAAGGGTGTTTGTACTGTGTGTAAAAGCCTGACCGTATCTGTGATGGTTTACGGGAGGCTTACTCTGCCTTTAAATGTTGTTGGTTTATTTCTTAATTTAGTGAAGTTTTGACTAAATCTGTTCAAATAGACCGGGAATGAAGACGCGGGTGGTGGTGGTGATATTTTATGTTTGTATTAAAAAGACACTCAGAAAGTTGAAAAGAATAAAGGAAAGCGCGTTTTTCTGAATAGCGCTTTATGCTACTGCACTACACTGGCTTGCCATTTTAAAGCAATCAGCGACGTTCGGTTTCCCTTTGTGAGTTCGATGGATTGTCTAAATGAAATGATTTTGGTTCACGAAATTTGTTTTAAAGTACAAGACAAGTCACGGAGATTACATGGTATTTTTTCAGCGTTTGAACAAACGCTCTTATTTTTATCTATTTGTTGTTGCTGTTTATCTGTGTTCACTGTTGCCACGAACAAAACATGATGACAGTTTTAAATAAATGTGTATTGTTATTGTATGGACAGAGACCAAGCAGGGCGTTGGATTCCCTACAGCTCAGGGGAAAGCCTAACTCGTGCGTTCAGAGTTAAAGATAACACCTGAGTTGAGAGGAGAACACACTTTTCATCGGGGATAAACCTTCTTCCCAGTTTTTCTTTGCAAAATCATCACTGTTGTGTTCATCGACAAATGATGACCGGTAATTTTTTAAGAGTTGGGGCATTCTGACCATTCATCAACTATTGTTCATTGTTATGCCAACTCGATTGAATTACAATGTTACTTGTTATGCTGCTTATGGGCGGTGTAGAGCCAAAACCGGGCTCCGCTGGGAAAAATGTGATCGTGTCTCAACCAGCAACAACAGTGCTAACTCTGGTGCTACTGCAACCAACAACAACCACCACCACCTCCATCACCACCACCACCACCAAAACAACAACAACAACAACAACAACAACAACAGCAACAACAACAACAACAACATCGACAACGACAACGACTATATCGATGGCTTCCGTCGAATTAACGAAACGTTCGCCACAGTCACAACGGCCATTGGTAGACTGGAGACGGGTGACGCTTCGCTTGCATCTACACAGGCAAGGTATGCGACAGAGTTTACTGGCATTTAAATGAAACTCGACCCACAACTAACCAAAGTAGAAAACAAGTAAGAAGAACAGGAAGAACACATCAATGCATTGTTGAATGAGTGTGATCGCCTGCGCAGTGATGACAACTATTTACGAGCAAACATCATCGAAGACAAACTGAACAGCCTTGAGAACCACAGTCGAAGAAACAACCTTTTGTTCTTTGGCATTGCACCAAGAAGAAACGGATCATTGGGAGACTGTACACTGTATGACATAATGTACAACGTAATAGGCGCGAACAGCAGTATTTTCCGGTATAGGGGTAGCTCACTTGGTAGAGCACTGGACTTGTGATCCTTAAGGCCTTGTCACACTTGACCGGATAGAGCCTCTGAACGTGTAACGGATGACATATTTGTTTATCCGGAGATGTTCGTCAATGTTTGTTTTATGTTCGTTTTATGTCCGTTTTATGTTCGGAACATTCGTTTCATGTCAGCTGATGTGCGGTGTGTCCGCCTGCATCCGTTAGAAAGTTTTGTGCATGCACAAAACTTGAAACGGACAGTGACGAACACGAATATTCGTTGGCTGTCCTGTGCATGTCCGTTCTGTCCTGTATATCTCCTGTCAGTGTTCGTAATTCCTTCGTTTATGTGCTGTAGGTGTACGGGGGGGGGGGGGGGGGGGATACGTTATCCAGTCCGTAGATGGAACTTGAACGCATACGCCGCGCATTAACCAGATCTTAAACGAACACCCAACGGACAAACACAGGATGCCTGCAGGTTAAACACCGGACACGACGAATAGACAAACGAATTGAAAAACGGATAAAACGTACAGAACTGATGAATACAGCATACCTACAGAATACCTGCAGGACAACTACAGGGGGAGGAACTGACTACCGGAAGAACCTGATCATCCCAGGGCATATAAAAATGTATACACGTTGTTGTTTCCTGCACGCGCCTGTTGATGTTCATTATGTGTTCGGTTTGTCCGGAATGAATCATGTGCGCGTTCTGATTGGCCGGTTCATGTTCGTTGGTTGTTCGTCAATCATTCGGAGACACTTGGCTGGTTGAACTGTAGCCGTGCGTTACATGTTCGTTACCGGTACGTTTCAACCGTTCCATGTTCGGTGCAAATACGGCCGTGGTTTGGATTTTTCTACCAGACTGACCACTTTGCCAACGGATAAACAAATATGCCATCCGTTTCACGTTCGGAGGCTCTGTCCGGTCAAATGTGACAGGGGCATAAGGTCGCAGGTTTTGAATCCCGGCAGGGACGGACACGGGTCAACTTTATGTGCAGACTCAGAGACGGTATCCATGTCCCACCCCCGTGTCACCACAGTGGCACGTAAAAGACCTCGGTCATTCTGCCATAAGTGCAGGTGGCTGATTACACCTAAACACGCATACACCTGGGTAGCGCGACTCTTGTTGCTGCTAGCTTTCCACTGGGAGGAAGCGACCCGAATTTCCCAGCATTGGAATAATAGAATATATAAAAGTATAACAAATACAATAACAACATTCCCGGAGAGAGCGCAGAGAGTTGGGACAGCTCTCATAGGTAAGTTTTCTCTCCTACAAAGACAAAGAGGAGGTACAGCTTCACGTCAAGTACTGTGAGGGAGGATGTGTCGCAGCAGGGGCGGATCACATCAGTTTTAAGTGGGGGGGTTTCCACATGTATTGTTGGCACAATTCGATGACGCGAAGCGTTTAGTTGAGGACGCGAAGCATTCGAACCTCCTAGGGGACCCCCCGCTTCGGACCTCCTAGGGGACCCCTCCCCCTCCCCCGGATAATGTTGATATAAACATGGCAAATGGAGCAATCTGAGCCAAGAAACTTCCCATAACACACCTTCCAAAAAGTACATTAAAGAAGACAAATTTGGATCAAAACAAGGATAAATGACCGATCTGGTGCAACCTGAGCCAACACATTACCTAAGTACTTTCCGAAACCGTCACTGAGAAGACTAAGGCCGGAACATGTTGATAAAAATCAAGGAAAATGGAGCAATCTTGAGCAATTCAGCCATCAGTTTTTCTTTTCTTTCAATTTTTGTTTCTTGTTTTTTTTCTCTTTTTTTTTAGGCAAGGGGGGGGGGGGGGGTGGGGAGGCGGAAAATCCGGACCCCCCTCCCCCCCCCTGGATCCGCCCCTGCGCAGCCTGTACGCGAGAAAAAAAAGGGCTGCTACCACACTAACGTGACTTTAGCAGTGGCGGCTTAAGGGGAAATCGAGGGGTCCAAATTGTGACCCTCCACCACGAAATGAGTCGCATGTCACCTCGCGCGGTTCTGCGCTAGGCTTAATATAAGTCCGGGGAGTGTCTGGTAACACAGTGTGAGGGTCGCCTTAGTCACAGGGTTATAACTCAAACAGTTTTCGCTCTTTTCTAAAACGGTTTTCATCACTGGATAGAGCACAAAAAACTCTTTAGCAAAATGTACAAAATCATGCAAAGGTGACATGCGACTCATTCCGTGGTGGAGGGTCACAATTGTGGACGGGGGTCCAGGGGCCGATGTAACACGACATGTTTACTCCACGAACATTTGACTCCGGGGTACGACATTTTTACTCCGAGTACACCTGTCGTACGAAAAACAAACTCCCCAAGGAACGAAACAATTACTCCCTTCACGACATGTTTACTCCCCAAATTTGTCCTTCCAATAAAAATCTCGTACGCGAAAATGGGATGCGGGCGAAGGGATAATGCCAATATGTGATCTCCGGTAAACGAATGTCGCGCTACCCTCCCTCCACCCCTTCAACGACCAAGACTAACAGCGGACAATGGAGTAAAAGTTGCGTACACCTGGCGTGGGCAGTAAATTGCTCGTGTAAGAGTGGAGTAATGTATTCGTTATTTATTCGTCAGGGGAGTAACATTTTCGTAGGAAATGTTTACTCGGAACACACCTGTCGTGGGGAGTAATTTTCTCGTGTTATGGAGGGTGGGGGGGGGGGGGAGTGGTTGTTTTTTTTTGTAAAGGGAGTAACATTTTCGTCCGAAATTTTTACTCCGGAATAAAGATCTCGTGGGAGTAATTGTCTCGTGTTACACCGGCCAGGCCCCGATGAGGTCCAGGGGCGAAGCTCTGGTCAGGGTTTTGACCCCCCCCCCCCCCCAGACGATGAAGATAATGTAACTTTATGAGGCGCAGGGTAGTCCTCTCCTGGAAGATAATAAGGTTATTTACTAATGTAAATCTATTAATATTTTATTGATATCTTTGAGGCTGCTCAATATGACACTGTCACCAAACTTTTTTAAGTCAATATGCCGATCATTAATGTCGAACATTTCCGGTATTTTACCAATTATTATTTGATGATGCCAGCGAAAACAAAACTTCAAAAATCCAATTGATTGGCGCAATCGCAGGTCTGCACAAAAGTTGACCTGGGAGATCGAACAAATCTCCACCCTTAACCCACCAGGCGCGGCCGGGATTCGAACCCACGATCGTCCGCTAAGGAGGCCGGCGTCTTACCACTAGTCCATTGCGCCCGACCACGTGCAAAGCAAGCAATGACGGGCGCTGTGGCGTGGTGGTAAGACGTCGGCCTCCAAAGCGGAAGGTCGAGGGTTCGAATCCCGGCCGCGGCCGCCTGGTGGGTTAAGTGTGGAGATTTTTCTGATCTCCCAGGTCAACTTATGTGCAGACCTGCTAGTGGCTTATCCCCCTTCGTGTGTATACGCAAGCACAAGACCAAGTGCGCACGAAAAAGATCCTGTAATCCATGTCAGAGTTCCGTGGGTTATAGAAACACGAAAATACCCAGCATGCTTCCTCCGAAAGCGGCGTATGGCTGCCTAAATGGCGGGGTAAAAACGGTCATACACGTAAAATTCCACTCGTGCAAAAACACGAGTGTACGTGGGAGTTTCAGCCCACGAACGCAGAAGAAGAAGAAGAAAGCAAGCAACGAAACTGAGACTCGCTGTACTCATTCACACGGACAGAGTTGTGCTTTGGGAGCACGTAGAAGCCAAGTTTTGTTCTCTCATTATTACATGCGATGCATAATAATTTTC
>NC_090247.1:22942286-22952286 GCF_037325665.1 Littorina saxatilis
ACGCTCAAGGATGGACAAAGGACGCAAAAATTACGGCACCCCATGCAGACAACAACAAGCAAAATGCAAGAACTACGGCACCCTATGCAGACAACAACAAGCAAAATGCAAGAACTACGGCACCCCATGCAGACAACAACAAGCAAAATGCAAGAATTACAGCATCCCATGCAGACAACAACAAGCAAAATGCAAGAATTACGGCACCCCATGCAGACAACAACAAGCAAAATGCAAGAATTACGGCACCCCATGCAGACAACAACAAGCAAAATGCAAGAATTACGGCACCCCATGCAGACAACAACAAGCAAAATGCAAGAACTACGGCACCCCATGCAGACAACAACAAGCAAAATGCAAGAATTACGGCATCCCATGCAGACAACAACAAGCAAAATGCAAGAATTACGGCACCCTATGCAGACAACAACAAGCAAAATGCAAGAATTACGGCACCCTATGCAGACAACAACAAGCAAAATGCAAGAACTACGGCACCCCATGCAGACAACAACAAGCAAAATGCAAGAATTACAGCATCCCATGCAGACAACAACAAGCAAAATGCAAGAATTACAGCATCCCATGCAGACAACAACAAGCAAAATGCAAGAATTACGGCACCCTATGCAGACAACAACAAGCAAAATGCGCAGAACGGCAAAGCTAAAGTAAATACAACCGACATACCATTATCCGCCGGTGTCGCTGATTCGACGGTCAGAAATGTCAACATCCTTTTCCATGAAGACGAAATCACGACTGGTCACCAACATAATGGTCATAACCTGCAGGATGACTCTGGTAACGTGGTGACAGAACATTACAAACCATTGGAAGGCAAAGACGTCCCGAAGTTGGAACTTGACAGCCATGTTTCAGTTGAAAACGGCGACGAACAGTCTACAAGATCTGGAAAGGGTATGAGATCAGATGAAGGAACAACAAATGAAACTGCAAAAATCCCTCAAATTCAAAACGTAGAAAACTTAGAAAATGCCAAACTTCCAGCACCGGCAGACACTTTTAAAGACTACGTCTCCTTTACAACGGAAAACATAATTCAGTGTTTGGACTCGCCGCGTTGGCAGATTTATGCTAACGTTACAGCATACAGCGGCGAATTTACCTTTTACGGAAGGAACGCTACGCATTTCTCGCTGGGGAGAAGACAGAGTGTTAACTGTCAAATTGCGGTGACGGTTCCAGACGACATGATTATCTTGTTTCAGATAGAAGTCATCAGTGTCGATGACAAAGTTTCCTATACCATTTACGAAGCTCCAAAAACGAAGCGTTACTCGTGTTGCGACAAGACATCGTACACGGTTCCAACCAGAGTTGTCATCACATCCCAAAAGGCCATCTTTGTTTTCGGCATGTCGCGGAACTTGCCAAGCTACGCCTTCCGCACAAACTTCTCAGCACTGCCATTTTCAATGCGACCCCAGCTGGAGCATACTTTCACCAGTGAAAAGACAGGTGCGTATGCGCGCGTGTGTGTGTGTGTGTGTGCGTGTGTGCGCGTGTGTTTGTTTGTGTGTGTGTGTGTGTATGTGTGCGTTTGTGTGTGTGTATGTATGTGTGTGTGTATGTCTCTGTGTGTGTGTGTATGTGTGTTTATTTGGGTGTGACAGAGTGTGTGTATGTGCGTCTGTGCCTAAGAGAGAGAGAGAGAGAGAGAGAGAGAGAGAGAGAGAGAGAGAGAGAGAGAGAGAGAGAGAGAGAGAGAGAGAGTGTGTGTGTGTGTGTGTGTGTGTGTGTGTGTGTGTGTGTGTGTGTGTGTGTGTGTGTGTGAAGGAGGGTGTGCATGTGCGTCTGTGTGACAAATGGATTTGTACATAATTCAGTATTAAAAGTATTTAACAAATATGTACAGATTGGCTTGCCATACTTTTAGTTGGCATGAGTCGACTGCGTGATCGTAGTGTCACCTGTTGAAATAGTGAGCTGATTTTTGTGAACTGTATTGTCATTGGCTACTATTGACCAATGAGAGAGGAGATTGCTAACAGGAGGAAGCCATTTTGGATTGTGAAGGGTAGAGCATTACAGACAGTTGAAGAGAACAGACGTGTCTCTGAATGTCTCCACGTTTGGGTTGTAATGTTGCTCACCAAACATTGAGGTCGAATGCTGTACGACTCGTGTTGTGGAAGAATCATGTGTGATTCTATGCTGTGAATATACAGGTATTTATTGAATTGTATTTTGCTCAGTAATATTGACTTGTGAAATGACTGTGAGAGTCATGTTGTAAATTGGGTTGGAAAGCGTGAGCTGTTGTCAGCCATTTTGAAAAGGAATGTTATGTTCTTTCGTAATGGGAGTTACTTGTAAATGAGCTGATGTAAATAATATAACAGCATAAGTTAGTTGACGGATAATTGAATAATATTGAGAAAGAATGGAAGTATTATTATGTGGAGAAGTTTATCTAAGAATTGAAACTTACGGTAGCATAAACTTTCTATACAGCATCCCGGTGGGAGCAGGACGCGCTCGACCGAAGGGTAGACGGGATGAGAAGAGGAGCGTCCCCTTCTTGCGGCCAGGACCAGTAGAGTCGGCGCAGGGTTGTAAAGCAGCGCTGGAGAACTTGTATCTGGTGTGTACCCCATATCACCATGAATGTCGACATGTCATGGGTGTGATATGGTGCAAGTGTCGGACCCGCTGATTCGTGAGTAAACAGAATTGTGCGACCTAGGAGAGTGTGCGCACCCACAGAACTGTGTGTAGAAAAGGATTGTGCAAATCCAGAATAACTTGTAACCACTGAACTGTGAGTTGACAAGTGAGGTAACCGGCTAAGTTGTGTAGAAAAGGATTGGACGAATCCAGAATAGTGTGTGCGGCCACTGAACTGTGAGTTGACACGTGAAGTAATTAGTTAAGTATGTGTGATCCTTGAACTGAGAGTCAACAAGGACGACATCATCGAGGGAGAGGCTTTCATTTCATCCTACTCAAGCTAATAATATGTTGTATTGAATGAAAGAGTCTTTTGAGTGAATGTGAGATACTATATTTATATTTTGTTGTGATTACTGGTGAATACTTGTGATTGCTTGAATATAGGTACGAGGGCAAAGGGCAGAAATTGTGTTCAGTCTTTGTGCCTTGTTTGAGTGTTGTGTGTGTGTGTGAGACGGGAGTTTGTAAACAGAGTAGCACACGCATTTTTCTGTTAGGAGCATAAATACACACGTACAATTACACGCAAGTACCAGCCGTAACAGTCTGTGCAACTCTTAAAGACCAACACAAACAGGTTGTGTGTGTGTGTGTGTGTGTGTGTGTGTGTGTGTGTGTGTGTGTGTGTGTGTGTGTGTGTGTGTGTGTGTGATATGTCCAGGCTACATCACTTCACCAGGCTGGGACGGACACACGAAAATTCTCCCTGGACTCGACTGCTGGACACAACTTGGCGTGCCTCCTGAACACGCTGTCATGCTGACCTTTCTTGACCTTGACCTGCATCTGCAATTTTATTGCGTTACGGATCTTGTGTCGGTGATGACAGGTGGGACAACTCGTCGGCATGTCGTTCAGACAGCGTGTGGAGTAGTTCCCCCGGATCCCGAATTCTACACGACAGACGTCATTCATGTGCAGTTTCGCACTCGCACGTTGGACGATTCTGTTCAATACACAGGGTTCAGGCTTCTGTACTCTTTCTTTCCGATCTCAAGGATGCTACAGCGAGATGCCAATGGCAGGTACGGCTTTTATTTGCATTCAGACAATAGTTTTTGATTATATTTTGTCGGGATGCATTGCTGGGGACTGAGAACCTGTTCTCGATAGAAAACTGACTTCACTGTTTCCTCGTATGTAACCGTTGTCAAGTTGTGCTTATTCTGTCAAGAGTATTCAGCAATTTTGTCGATGTATGATTGGTTCATTGTGGTTTTGTCTGGTGGATTGTTGGGATTCGCTCATTTGAATGGCGGCCATGTGCGCGCCCCCTCAATACGAAATCTTTGGTCCCAAAAGTGTTCCAGATAACTAAGTGGCTGAAACTCCCAAGTACACTCGTGTGTGTGTGTGTGTGTGTGTGTGTATGTGTGTGTGTGTGTGTGTGTGTATGTGTGTGTGTGTGTGTGTGTGTGTTCATACGATTGGGGTCTTACGTGTATGGCCGTTTTTACCAAGCTATTTAGGCAGCCATACACCGTTTTCGAAGGATGCATACTTGATATTATTGTGTTTCTTACACCCACCGAACTTTGATATGGCTTTCATGATCTTTTCCGTGCGTACTTGGTCTTGTGATTGTGTGTACACATGAAGGGAGATAAGGTGTTAGCAGGTCTGCACATTAGTTGACCTGTGCGATCGGACAAATCTTCACCCTTAACCCACCTGGCGCAGCAGGGACTTGAACACTCGACCTTCCTCATGGACGGCTGTCGTCTTATCCGCTAGTCTACTGCGCCCATCCGAAAAACTGGCGTTTTTGACGAAATAAAATTCAATTGGCGACCGAGCAATGCCTGTGTTAAAAAGCGAGGAAATTACCGCCGACCGACGAACTTTGCTTTGTTTTCCGTATGTCACAATATTTTATTCATGTTATTTTTGGGTTTTTTTGCTAAGGAAATACATTTGTAAAACATGTATGTAACAACACACACGTTATAATTATATACATTATTTGATAATTATCGCTAAAATGTGTATCGGTAAATATCGGTATGGTACACCAGTCCTACTGATATAATTTGTATGTTTGATTTTGAATTGAAGTTAAGAAATATTGACTGGAAAAAAAAGAGAAATTTAAAACAAACAAACAAACAAAAAACACGGTCCGTGTACACTTCCAGGTGGAACTGCTCGGTGCCTCACTGGCCGGAGTTCCAGCAGCACTTCCCCTGCAACCTGTTTCCAGACTGCGCGGAGGCTGAGGACGAGGAGGGCTGTCCTTACAAGAGTTCTCTCTGTGACAAGGGACACTTCCACTGGGGAACCAGCTGCTACCGTTATTTCAGAGCCCCTGAACTCATTTCATGGAACGAAGCGTCAGTGGACTGTCAGCGTCGTGGAAGTCACCTAGTCAGTTTGAATGACCTCTCGGAATGGAGAAACGTGACGTCAATGTTGAGTCAGTACCACGTGAACAAAGTTTATACAGGGCTGCGGTCAGCTTCTGCGTCATTGCCACTCAAGTAATGATGGTGCAACTTTTGTTCTTCTCACTGTCGATCCTATTACACACCAGGCGTATTCCAGACCTGGAAACACCTATTTTGCGCTTGGAGTATTCTCAAACAAACTTGGTGTATTTTCAAAAAAATGAGGTTACCCCACACCGCATTTGAACATCCATTATTCAAACATGCTTCACACGCGTGCGCGTCCGTCGCACTGCTAATTAAGGTTACCACTACATTTTAAAAAAGTTCGTTCAATGTTTGCTGACAAAAACTGTGATTATGTGTCAAAATACTGAATCGGCTTTGGGATGCGCTTGTAAAGAAAAGTAGATTTGGATTAGTTTCTCCTCGGTTTTTTCCCACTGACCGTACTGATCGTATTCTAGACAATGATGCGTAGAAAATACGCCGAAATTGAATGGGTTCGCAGGTCTGGACTATTCATTACTTTAATTATGATAATAGAATTTTTTTGTGCTCCAAATGCCACTAAAGGGGAACACGTAGATTGGACAATAGCCGGGGGTAAAAGGGAGTGAGATCGGGAAGTCTGACTGATCGGCAAAGTCTACTTGTCAAAACTCAAACTGCCTATTGTTTTGTCCAAGTTATAGGGACGTCTTTCAGTGGACGGACGGCACTGTGGCCTACCTTCACCATATTGCGATAGAGATGAAATTTGATCCTTTCTGTTCCTCGTTTCACCCTGGAGATTTTCAACCAGGCTCGGGCCTTGTCAGGCTTAAAGCAATCACCTGTTGGAGGCGCGCACAAATTGACTATGTGTGCGAGAGACACATTGGACCAGAGATTCCTGAAAGACGTTCTGACTTTTCTCAGCACGTGCGTCGTCAAGGTCATGTTGAACACGACCAACGTCACGTGATTTGCCCCGCCGGTCACTTGACTCTCGACTTCCTGTCATGTGACGTGCAAAGTGCCTGCTGGGCCAATGACGTGGCGTCTGCTGTGTCTTGCCGCGCTCCCGTGACGCCACTTCCGCCCATGTTCACGTGCACCAATCAGATTGAGCGCGTGCCCTACACGTTGGTGTGTGACCATCGGCCTGACTGCAGCGACCACAGTGACGAGGACTGTGTGTTCCAGACCTGCTCTGTGGTTTTCTTCCATTGTGGAAATCAACAGGTAAGCCAGGACCATTTGGCTGATTTTGTTCAGGTCCTCTTTTACTTTAGACAGCTTTGTTTATCAACCGGTCGTTTCGAGTTATTATATGTACCATTTCAATATGATCGCTTTGCCTAGGATTTTCTTAATCTAGGAATACACTCTACCGAAAAGTGGCTTCAGGGTGAGACTTAGATTTGGATGAACGTCTTCGACTGGTTTCCTTTAACGTGTTACGATATACATTTAACAAAATTGATATGTTGGTTGTAAAATGGAAGCCAACGGCAGGAATGTTGATGTAAAGAATACGACCCAAACATACTTATTGTGTTTGATGGCAGTGTTCTCCAGAGAAGGAACGCTGTGACGGAGTAGTGCAATGTGTGATCGGCACGGACGAGCTAAAATGTGACTACCAAAAGGCTTCTATTGTTGTATCAACCTTCCGCAAGCCGCTCCCTCCCGCAGTCGTTCAGCTGAATGGTAACGGCAGTTACACCGTGAAGCCTATGAAGCTGGATGGTAACGGCAGTTACACCGTGACGCTTCAGAAGCTGCTGGTTTTAGACAACTCATCTGAGCCACGGACTTTCGTGGCATCCCATAGCTCTTTCTCTTGTCCTGACACGCACTTCCTGTGCCCTGACAGCGTGTACTACTGCCTGCCTGTCTACGTGCGATGTAACGGTGTGTACGACTGTCCGGGCCGTATGGACGAGGCTGGCTGTGACACTTACAACTGTCCGGGCTTCTACCGATGTCGTGCTTCCCACGTCTGTCTGCATCCCGACATGCACCTATGTGACGGTCAGTTCCAGTGTCCGCAGCACGACGACGAGTTGTTCTGCAACCTGACCTGTGCGAACGGCTGCGTTTGCTATGGCAACGCGTTCTTCTGCAGCCATCGCTTTCGGGTGCATCAGTACCCCGATTTGCGTTTCCTGGAAGCTGGAGGCAGCGGCCTGACGCTTTCTGATGTGGCCAACAACACTCTGCTGATCTATTTGAGTTTGGCGTTTTGCGGTCTCCGCCACCTGGACCTTCCCACGTTGAACAACCTGCAAAGTCTGGACCTGAGTGACAACCACTTGACCACCATCACCTCCCAGCAGTTGAGTCGTGTCAACAGACTAAAACGTTTAACACTGGCTGGCAACCCACTAGTCTTCAACGACATCTCTATTGAGCGACCTTTCACCTCGCTGCACGTCCTTGACCTTTCCCGTGTAACAATCTTTGACCTCAACATCAGCGTGATGGCGGCCTTTCCCAACCTGCACACGGTCAACCTGTCGGACAGCGGCGTGGACACGGTGCAGGGGGAGGGCTTCCGGATCCTGCAACATCTGCGGGTGCTAGACCTACGTGGCTGCCCGATGAAATCATTCGCGCGTGACGTGTTTTTCGGGGTGAGTGAGCTACGTGCTGTGTACGGCGACAACTACAAGCTGTGCTGCGCGCAGACATTGCCTGAGGGCTTCAACCTTGCCCAGTGTGAGGCGCCATTGGACGAGATCTCTTCGTGCCAGGACCTGCTGCGATCACACGTGTACCGCGCTCTGCTGGCCGTCTTGGCCGCTCTGGCCCTGCTGGGCAACGTTACCAGCTTGCTGTACCGTGTTCGCTCCCACAGCACGCGCAGCAGCGGCTTCGGCGTCTTTGTGGCTCACCTGTGCTTGTCGGACATGTTGATGGGCGTGTACCTGGCGGTGATCGGGGTGGCGGACTGGCTTTACCGGGGCCGCTACCTGTGGAAGGACAGGCAGTGGAAAGACAGCGCGGCGTGTACAGCGGCGGGCTTCCTGTGCCTGCTGTCCAGTGAGGTGTCGGCCTGTCTCATCTGTCTCATCACGCTGGACAGGTTCCTGGTGCTGCGTTTCCCCTTCAGTCAGCTGCGCTTCAGCCCCAGGACTGCCCACGTGGCCTGCGCTGTGGTGTGGTGCCTGGGGCTGAGTCTGGCCGCCCTGCCCCTGCTGCCCGCCGCCTCACACTGGCGCTACTACAGCCAGACAGGCATCTGCATCCCGCTGCCCATCACCAGGAAGGACTTTGCCGGCCACACCTATTCCTTCGGCGTGATGATTGTGCTCAACTTGCTGCTCTTCCTGCTGATCGGCGCAGGGCAGCTGGTCATCTTCCTCTCCGTCCGAGCCAACAGCATGGAGAGCTCCGACACGGCCAGGAAGACCAAGGAGCAGACCCTCGCTCGTCGCCTCATCACCATCGCCCTGTCCGATTTCCTGTGCTGGTTCCCTGTGGGTATGCTAGGCCTGCTGGCCTCAAATGACGTGCCCATTCCTGGCGAGCTCAACGTGGCCGTGGCCATCTTAGTGCTGCCGCTCAACTCGGCGCTCAACCCCTTCCTATACACGCTCAACCTGCTGCTGCAGAGGAGGCGTCGCTTGAAGGAAGAACGCCTCAAACACTTCTACATGTCGCAGGCACGCTCCGTGGTCAGAACGGAGCTGGGGTCCGAGGCTGCCGTTGACAAGCTGAAGCTGACCTACACCAAGAAAGAGGTGTCGGCTCTGCTGGAAAGATGGATCGAGGAGAATCTGTTGTCATTAGAGCAGTTGAACGACTTTACCCAAAACAACAGTACAAACTAGGTGGTAGTGAAGATGTGAAGATGCAGGGATGGCCACATAGTCCGCCCGATCACCAGGGTAGAATAAACAAAAACCGCTGGGCGTGTCACCGCTGTTTTAATAAAGTAAAGAAATCTAACACTCATAATTTGTTGCGTGGTATGTCCCGAGCCAGCGAAATTTATGGCGGGCTAGTATATTTCTTGAAGTTACTCGCCCGGCTGGCGAGTTGACATTTTGAGATTTGGCCATTGGTAAGATGTAAGGCAAAGCACGGTCTTCAGAAAATGTTAGAGAAGACTGCTCAAAGTAAATAAACTCACCTTCGTTTTATCTGAGAAGCACACGCGAAGTCCTTTCACAGAGACTCACCTTTTTTTGACATGTGTTGCACAAGATCTTTTCGCTGTTTTCCGGGGAGTCCTGATCAGACACATTCCCAACACTATAAAAATAGTCAAAGCTTAAAGCAGCTGCTCATTTAAACAAAAAAACAGTTAAGAGAGCAAATACCAAATTGGTTGAGTGGGTTCTTTGTCTATTTCCATACAACCTACGTGCCCCTGTCCTTCTTGTGTCATGGCAACTTTGTCCTGCCAGTTTGAGACACTTGTATTTGCCCTTGTTCCATCAGGAGGCATTGCAGCAATCAGCAAAAGAGCATATCAAAAGAAAGACAAGTCGCGTAAGGCGAAATAACAACATTTAGTCAAGCTCAGTCGAACTCACAGAATGAAACTGAACGCATTGGATTTTTTCCGCAAGACCGTATCGTCTGTCCACCGCTCGGGGCAAAGGCAGTGAAATTAACAATCCAGAAAAGCGCGGTAGCGGTTGCGCTGAGGAGGATAGCACGCTTTTCTATATCTCTATTCTTTTTAACTCTCTGAACGTGTTTTTAATCCAAACATATCATATCTATAGGTTTTTGGAATCAGGAACGGACAAAGAATAAGATGAAATTGTTTTTAAATCGATTTCGGAAGTTTAATTTTAATCATAATTTTAATTTTTTAAAATTTCAGAGCTTGTTTTTAATCCGACTATAATATATGTATATGTTTTTAGAATCAGAAAATGATAAAGAATACGATAAAGGTAATTTTGGATCGTTTT
>NC_090247.1:22957286-22966286 GCF_037325665.1 Littorina saxatilis
AATCCCAGCAGCTAACAGAAAACACAAATGTTATTTCGATAACGTAGACTAGCAGCTAGATCAGCACCGGCCGGCGTAGCAGACTACACTGCCAACGACTGCATCTGTTCAGTAAATGAATGGTTTCCGAATTATTATTTCAAGGCAAGAAGAATCGGAATCGAAAACGTGTAGGGTTTAGAACGTTCTTACCATATAAGACCAGCCTGCCTCGTGCTTGCAGACTCAGTGCAACGAGACGAGCAATTTTTGTTTTTGAAATGAGACTCAGTGCAGTGCGTAGCACTAGCAGACGACATAAATCCCGTTCAGCAAATAAGTTAACATGTTGGGCAAATGTGAACGATAAAACGATGGGTATATAATACGTGTAGGGTTCAGAGCATTCTTACCGTTCATATTTAGTACCAGACTCCCCGATGAGTGAAGATATCACACGAGAATCATTTATTTTGAAAATGTGCTTTCCGTCGACCTTGGCAAGGGGCAAAACTCTGCACAGTCAAGTCTGTCGAAGCTCGATGAAGGTTTCGAATCGCAAATAATTAAGAGCATAGTCCTTTCTCCGAGTTAAAATGAGGTCTCTATGAAAGATCATCACTTTTTAGCTTAACGCTACACTGGAATTTACCAACAGAAATTAAAACAAGAGTTTGCGTGTGACGAACGCACGACACACTTCAGACAGCCCACATAAAAGTAGATCCTACTGTATACGACCTGACCACACAGTTACGCCTATCCAAATGCGCGTAGCAAAGTGTGCGTTTTGAATCTTCTTTTTTCTCTGGCGGTACTGACAATATCGTTATTGAAACAATCCCAGTGCACTAAGGGATTTATAGAGCAAATCTCGAAAATAATTATTGAACTCAGCGCTATGCGCTTCGTTCAATAATGAATTTTCTCGATTTGCTCTATAAATCCCTTAGTGCACTGGGATGTCTCAATAACTTAAATAATAATAATAATAATAATAATAATAAATGAGCATTTATATAGCGCAACATCATAACTTTACAATTATGCTCTTTGCGCTTGACACATTTAAAATTAAAACACAGTTATACAAGCATTTACATCTACATTCATAGTCAACAACGCTTAACCTTTGCCGTGCTTCCTGGGTTCACCTGTACCCAGAGACACACTAAAATCATTGTAACTCTGGAACCATTAAAGGTATCGTTTTGAAATTTTAAGTATCTCTCACACACCTAATTTGCTCTCTGTCTGCAAATTTTTAGTGTGTACATGACAAAACATCAGAATTAATTGATTATGATAATTTACATAAACACTACCGATGGCGCGGGTTCACACATACCCATACTTTTAAAGAGTAGTAGTGATTGTAACTATCCCTCTGCCGACGGCGCGGGTTCTGCTACACCCATAATTACCAAAGCGGCGGAACAGTGTCTGTCTGCCTGTTTGTCTCCAAGAGACTGTCTGTCTCTCTGTTTGTCTGTCCGTATCTCTCTGTCTGTATGTCTGTTGTCAGTTGCTCTGTCTGTCTGTCTGTCTGTCTATCCGTCTCTCTGACTGTCTGTCTATCTGACTGTCTGTCTCTGTCTCTCTCTCTCTCTGTCTGTCTCTCTCTCTGTCTCTCTCTCTCTGTCTCTCTCTCTTAGTCTCTCTCTCTGTCTCTCTCTCTTAGTCTCTCTCTCTGTCTCTCTTTCTTAGTCTCTCTCTCTCTCTCTCTCTTTCTTAGTCTCTCTCTCTCTCTTTCTTAGTCTCTCTCTCTCTCTTAGTCTCTCTCTCTCTTTCTTAGTCTCTCGCTCTCTCTCTTTCTTAGTCTCTCTCTCTCTAGTCTTAGTCTCTCTCTCTCTCTTTCTTAGTCTCTCTCTCTCTTTCTTAGTCTCTCTCTCTCTCTTAGTCTCTCTCTCTCTTTCTTAGTCTCTCTCTCTCTCTCTTAGTCTCTCTCTCTTTCTTAGTCTCTCTTTCTCTCTCTCTTTCTTAGTCTCTCTCTCTTTCTTAGTCTCTCTCTCTTTTTTAGTCTCTCTCTCTCTCTCTCTTTCTTAGTCTCTCTCTCTCTCTTTCTTAGTCTCTCTCTCTCTTTCTTAGTCTCTCTCTTTCTTAGTCTCACTCTCTCTATTTCTTAGTCTCTCTCTCTCTTTCTTAGTCTCTCTCTCTCTCTTTCTTAGTCTCTCTCTCTCTCTTTCTTAGTCTCTCTCTCTCTTTCTTAGTCTCTCTCTATCTCTCTTTCTTAGTCTCTCTCTCTCTCTCTCTTTCTTAGTCTCTCTCTCTTTCTTAGTCTATCTCTCTCTCTTTCTTAGTCTCTCTCTCTTTCTTAGTCTATCTCTCTCTCTTTCTTAGTCTCTCTCTCTCTTTCTTAGTCTCTCTCTCTCTCTTTCTTAGTCTCTCTCTCTCTTTCTTAGTCTTTCTCTCTCTTAGTCTCTCTCTCTCTTTCTTAGTCTCTCTCTCTTTCTTTTAGTCTCTCTCTCTTTCTTAGTCTCTCTTTCTCTCCCTTAGTCTCTCTCTCTTTCTTAGTCTCTCTCTCTCTTTTTAGTCTCTCGCTCTCTTTCTTAGTCTCTCTCTCTCTCTCTTTCTTAGTATCTCTCTCTCTCTCTCTCTTAGTCTCTCTCTCTCTTTCTTAGTCTCTCTCTCTCTTTTAGTCTCTCTCTCTTTCTTAGTCTCTCTTTCTTTCTCTTAGTCTCTCTCTCTCTTTCTTAGTCTCTCTCTCTTTTTTAGTCTCTCTCTCTCTCTTTCTTAGTCTCTCTCTTTCTTAGTCTCTCTCTCTTTCTTAGTCTCTCTCTCTCTTTCTTAGTCTCTCTCTCTCTTTCTTTGTCTCTCTCTCTCTCTTTCTTAGTCTCTCTCTCTTTCTTAGTCTCCCTCTCTCTCTTTCTTAGTCTCTCTCTCTCTTTCTTAGTCTCTCTCTCTCTCTTTCTTAGTCTCTCTCTCTCTCTTTCTTAGTCTCTCTCTCTCTCTTTATTTGTCTCTCTCTCTCTCTTTATTTGTCTCTCTCTCTCTATCTTTCTTAGTCTCTCTCTCTCTCTTTCTTAGTATCTCTCTCTCTCTCTTTCTTAGTCTCTCTCTCTCTCTTTCTTAGTCTCTCTCTCTTTCTTAGTCTCTCTCTCTCTGTCTTAGTCTCTCTCTCTTTCTTAGTCTCTCTCTCTCTCTCTCTCTTTCTTAGTCTCTCTCTCTCTTAGTCTCTCTCTCTTTCTTAGTCTCTCTTTCTCTCTCTCTTTCTTAGTCTCTCTCTCTTTCTTAGTCTCTCTCTCTTTTTTAGTCTCTCTCTCTCTCTCTTTTTTAGTCTCTCTCTCTCTTTCTTAGTCTCTCTCTCTCTTTCTTAGTCTCTCTCTTTCTTAGTCTCTCTCTCTCTAGCTCTTTCTTAGTCTCTCTCTCTCTTTCTTAGTCTCTCTCTCTCTCTCTTTCTTAGTCTCTCTCTCTCTCTTTCTTAGTCTCTCTCTCTCTTTCTTAGTCTCTCTCTCTCTTTCTTAGTCTCTCTCTCTCTCTTTCTTAGTATCTCTCTCTCTTTCTTAGTCTATCTCTCTCTCTTTCTTAGTCTCTCTCTCTTTCTTAGTCTATCTCTCTCTCTTTCTTAGTCTCTCTCTCTCTCTTTCTTAGTCTCTCTCTCTCTTTCTTAGTCTCTCTCTCTCTCTTAGTCTCTCTCTCTCTTTCTTAGTCTCTCTCTCTTTCTTTTAGTCTCTCTCTCTTTCTTAGTCTCTCTTTCTCTCCCTTAGTCTCTCTCTCTTTCTTAGTCTCTCTCTCTCTTTTTAGTCTCTCTCTCTCTTTCTTAGTCTCTCTCTCTCTCTCTTTCTTAGTATCTCTCTCTCTCTCTCTTAGTCTCTCTCTCTCTTTCTTAGTCTCTCTCTCTCTCTCTCTTTTAGTCTCTCTCTCTTTCTTAGTCTCTCTTTCTTTCTCTTAGTCTCTCTCTCTCTTTCTTAGTCTCTCTCTCTTTTTTAGTCTCTCTCTCTCTCTTTCTTAGTCTCTCTCTTTCTTAGTCTCTCTCTCTTTCTTAGTCTCTCTCTCTCTTTCTTAGTCTCTCTCTCTCTTTCTTTGTTTCTCTCTCTCTCTTTCTTAGTCTCTCTCTCTTTCTTAGTCTCCCTCTCTCTCTTTCTTAGTCTCTCTCTCTCTCTTTCTTAGTCTCTCTCTCTCTCTTTCTTAGTCTCTCTCTCTCTCTTTCTTAGTCTCTCTCTCTCTCTTTATTTGTCTCTCTCTCTCTTTATTTGTCTCTCTCTCTCTCTTTCTTAGTCTCTCTCTCTCTCTTTCTTAGTCTCTCTCTCTCTTTCTTAGTCTCTCTCTCTCTCTTTCTTAGTCTCTCTCTCTCTCTCTCTTTCTTAGTCTCTCTCTCTTTCTTAGTCTATCTCTCTCTCTTTCTTAGTCTCTCTCTCTCTCTTTCTTCGTCTCCCTCTCTCTCTTTCTTAGTCTCTCTCTCTCTCTTTCTTAGTCTCTCACTCTCTTTCTTAGACTCTCTCTCTCTCTCTTTCTTAGTCTCTCTCTTTTTCTTAGTCTCTCTCTCTCTCTCTCTCTCTCTCTCTCTCTTTCTTAGTCTCTCTCTCTCTCTTTCTTAGTCTCTCTCTCTCTCTCTCATAATCTAAGATGGTATATATTAGGTCATGAACGGGTTTTTTTTTATTTGTTTTTTTATTTTTTTTTTTTTTTTTTTAAACTTTGCTACCTGATCCTTTATTTGGTTAGTGTGTCGTGTTATGTTGGCTTGCCTTATAAGTTAGTTGATCTTCTGTGTGTGTGTGCGTGTGCGTGTGCGTGTATATATATGTGTGTGTGTGTGTGTTCTGATAATGTATGGTTGTATATCTGTATATCACATGTCGATAAAAAATGATCTTATTCTTATATTACTATTATTGCGTGTGTCTGCGTTTCATCATAAAAAGCTTGTTCCTATGTATTCCCATTTCGATTATAACCATTTTGCTTAGATCAGGACTAGCTGTAAGAAAGGTCCTACGGACCTAATGCTATCTTTCCTGTAATAAAGTTCAATGTTTCAATGTTTCAATGTTTCAATGTTTCTCTCTTTCTTAGTCTCTCAGTCTCTCCCTCCCCCTCTCCCTCCCCCTCTCCCTCCCCTGCAAGAGGTCGGTGAAGGGAGAAACTCGATGCAACCACTGAAGTAGCGCTGTTAGAGAAATAAACGATAAAAACCCTCTTTCAAATGTATGGGTTCAGACAAACCCGCATCGTCGTTAGAGGAATAAACGGTAAAAACCCTCTTTCAAATGTATGGGTTCAGACAAACCCGCATCGTCGGGAGTGTGTAGTCAAAAGCGGCATCCGGCAAAGGTTAATTAAAAGCATACACCATCAAACATACATTACAAAAGATTCTTCCACTAACTAAGTAATAAAAACATGAATAAAATAGGTAGTAAAAAACAAGGAAATACCAGCTGAATACCCTTAATCAAACAGAACATGTTATCAACAATGCTGAAAACAGTCCTAGATGTTTATATATATTATCACTAAAACAACAAAAACACTACATGTAGCCTACTGATGGACTGAGAAAACAAAATCAGGGGTTGTATTTCTTGAAGAGGTGCGTTTTAAGGGCTCGTTTGAATGCTTGGGGTGACTGAGAGTGGCGGATGTGAAAGGGGAGAGAATTCCATTGTGTGGGTGCGCAGAAAGTAAAAGTGCGTTGTCCGTATGTTTTGGTTTTGGTGTGTGGAATGGTAAGGATGCGACAGTCAGAAGAGGCACGGAGTTGTCTTGCTGGAGAATAGACGGTGAGGAGTTCAGAGAAGTAAGCAGGTATGCTACTTTTGCTAGTATAAATATGTTCTGTATCACACTGTGTTCAAAACTGGTTACAGAAATGTGTTCAAAAGTGGAACACTTGTGCTTAGAGTGTGGAACAAAAGCATTCTTCCACGTTCACGCATGTCAAACAGAAATAGCTTTGCATCTTCCGGCGTACATTGAGAAATTAGTTTTATTCTTTTTTTTTCTGTTAAGACATGTCTATTTATATCGCGTTGACAAATGTGACTCACACAGAAAGACAGGCAGACAGACAGACACAGACAGATACACAGGCGGACACACAGACACACACACAGACCGAATGACAATATTTTAGATTACTTGATATACATTGTATTGTATAACCATGCTCTGATCTATATCCCATGTATTTAAGATGGAAAGGCTGGTGCAATTAGGTGAATGTGTTCGATCTAATTTCATTCACTTTATTCAGAAGCACAGTCTCCCTGTAAAGGATTCAGCTCTCAATCTATGACGGGCGAAGTGGCGCAGAGGTAAGACGACGGCCTCCTAATCGGGAGGTCGTGAGTTCGAATCCCGGTCGCTGCCGCCTGGTGGGTTAAGAGTGGAGATTTTTTCCGATCATCCCAGGTCAACTTATGTGCAGACCTGCTAGTGACTTAACCCCCTTCGTGTGTACACGTAAGCACAAGATCAAGTGCGCACGGAAAAGATCCTGTAATCCATGTCGGAGTCGTTCGGTGGGTTATGGAAACACGAAAATACCCGGCATGCCTACCCAACGAAAGCGGAATGAAGCTGGCTATGCTCTCAGAGTATAGTGTGGGGAACCCACATGGGCAAACGAGCTCACACGTCACCAGAATTTCTGGAACGCTGAAGAAGCTCCCAATCTGCCCAGGCTTTTACGTGGAAGATACCCCCCCCCCCCCCCCCCGGCAACAGCAACAACAACACAAATTGAATCGAGTCAAATGATTAAACAGTTTTAAAGGAAAACCGGCCTGGATGCTCTCCGTGTAGAGTGAGAATGTCTTTGTGGACTCATTTCTAAAAGCCAACATTGTCATACTGACAAATTAATTAAGAGACCAAAAAGCAATGTACTCACATTAAAATGACGAACACGGAACGAATAACAGCGACGTTTCGACCTAAGGGTCTTCTTCAGGCACAAAAACACAAAAATACACACACAAAAAAGAAGAAGAAAGACGATAGAACAGATAAAGAGGAGAATAACTGACAAAACAACTGCACTGCACAAACCAACAAATTGTCTTTGTCATTTGTTGGTTTGTGCAGTGCAGTTGTTTTGTCAGTTATTCTCCTCTTTATCTGTTCTATCGTCTTTCTTCTTCTTTTTTGTGTGTCTTTCTTCTTCTTTTTTGTGTGTGTATTTTTGTGTTTTGGTGCCTGAAGAAGACCCTTAGGTCGAAACGTCGCTGTTATTCGTTCCGTGTTCGTCATTTTAACGTGAGTACATTGCTTTTTGGTCTCTTTATTGTTCCCTCTCACGTGCAGTCGCCATTGTTTAATACTTTCGACAAATTAATTGATGAAACATTTTCAACTCTGCGCGGGAAGCAGAGTGTTGATTGCTGATATGTTGAGGGATGGTCTCGTACCTTAAAAAAGCCTGGCTAGATCTTAAATTGTGAGCAGAACTGTTTTCACAAAGAAGGATCGAGTGAACCTTCAACCTGATTCAATCGAATCGTCCTTCAATCTGCTGTCAACAGATCCATGTTCGCTTCCCAGAAAGGGTGTACCTTCAACCTGATTCATTCTTATCTTCCTTTGATCTGTTTGTCAACAGAGTCATGTTCGCTTCCCAGAAAGGGTTTACCTTCAACCTGATTCATTCTTATATTCCTTTGATCTGTTTGTCAACAGATTCATGTTCGCTTCCCAGAAAGGGTGTACCTTCAACCTCATTCATTCTAATCTTCCTTCAATCTGCTTTCCACAGGTCCGGCATGTTTGCTTCCCAAAAAGGTCGGATTCTGCAAGGCAATGTTCCGCAGATTTTACTACGATGCCAATAGAGGGGGCTGCTTCACGTTTGTCTATGGAGGTTGCGGATCGAACGGAAACAACTTTAAGACCCAGCAGCAATGCATGAACGCATGCGGGCCATAATCGTTGTATTGTGAACTACCCAATTGTAGTGGAAGAGTGCTTCCCCTTTGACTAGACACAATGGCGAAGTAAAACGTGCAATAAAACTTGAACTCACTTGATCGACTTGTGTAATGTATGTATGCATGCTTTGTATGTGCATCGATCGTTACATGACACACAACATACCAGTAATGACGGCTACATTTCAACATGCCTGGTGACAGTGAGCACACACGCATGTGACCGTCGCTTCTCGGTTTTGGAACTACATTTGTCTCTTCTGTGATTTCTTGTCACGGGGGCCCGGGTAGCTCAGGTGGTAGAGCACTGGACTTATGATCGAAAGGTCGCTGGTTCGAATCCGGGCCGGGACGGACACGGGTCAACTTTATGTGCAGACCCAGAGACGGTATCCATCTCCCACCCCCGTGTCACCACAATGGCACGTTAAAGATCTTGGTCATTCTACCATAAGTGCAGATGGCATGATACCACATAAACACGCATACATCAAAAGCCGTGAGGGCGTAAAACTCGAATCGTATAAACCAATTCATGTCCAATGTAGGCAATTAAGACCTGACGGACAATATGCCCCTTAAAATTTACTATTTCTTGTCAAGCAGGGTAGTTGCAACTTTTCTGAAGCACAAACATTGTGTTGCGTTTGAGTATCTGATAAAGAGAGGATTATGGTTTGCCTTTTTCTTTATTTTGCATCCAAGCACACACTGACACACACACACACACGCACACACGCACGCACGCACGCACGCACGCACGCACGCACACACACACACACACACACCACACACGAGTACAGACTCATGTACGCGCTCGCACACACACAGACACACACACACACACACACACACACACGAGTACAGACTCATGTACGCGCTCGCACGCACACACACACACACACACACACACACACACACATACACACTAACAGTAACACTAACACATGTGCCCAAAATACATCAGAAATTCATAATATTCGGCACAAGGATACACATGTATTATATTTACAATCATATAGAACGATGTTTTGACAACAGACTACAGTTGAATTTAAATTAACTATTGAAATGAATATGCGGCAAGATATTCATTCGTCCTTGTTACAACTTACAACAAATAATTAAAATTCAACTGTAGTTTTTTGACATT
>NC_090247.1:22971486-22988986 GCF_037325665.1 Littorina saxatilis
ACTATTGAATGTTCCCATGGTTTTATTGATTGTGTGTGATGAGGCAAAAGAAAATTAATGTTTGTACCTATACACTCAGAAAATAAAGTTGTATACTTTGTATTGCAATTTGTTGTTTTGTTGTGTTGTATACATTTGTTCAGATTACCATTAACATTAAAGATGTTTTAGCTCGGGTTGCACGTTCCCGGATGTGTTGACTTTTGTCTCAGGTCTATCGAATCAAATAAATGAAAATAAAGACATAGAACCTCATTTCTGTGCTTTTAATTTCTGTTCAATAAGGCGCAGCTGTGTGAGAGAGAGAGAGAGAGAGAGAGAGAGAGAGAGAGTGTGTGTGTGTGTGTGTGTGTGTGTGTGTGTGTGTGTGTGTGTGTGTGTGTGTGTGTGAGTGTGTGTGTAATTGTGAGTGGGTGTGTGGGTGTAATTGTGTGTGTGAGTGTGTGTGTGTGTGTGTGATTGTGAGTGTGTGTGTGCATGTAAGCATATGTGTGGGTGTGAGTGTGTGTGTTTGAGTGTGTGTGTGTGTGTGTATATGTATGTGTGTGTGTGTGTGTGTGCGTGCGCACGTGCGCGCGCGCGCGCGTGTGTGTGTGTGTGTGTGTGTGTGTGTGTGTGTGTGTGTGTGTGTGTGTGTGTGTGTGTGTGTGAGTGTGTTTTCAGTCGTTAGCATTCCTGCCCAGCTGGTCATTATTTCCTCTTGTTCCTGCCTATCGTTTTACTAAATATACTCTTCATTAAAAAGTATGAAGAATGAGAAGAGCCCTGGTACTGATGGTATGACAGTAGATTTTGTTTTTATGTTTTTGGAAACAACTTGGCTCGTTCGTGGTCAGATCATTAAATGAATGTTTTATTAAAAAAGAAATGTCAAGTACACAGAGAGAAGGGATGTTAATAGGAATACCCAAAGGTGATAAACCAGAGAGTATTTAAAGAACTGGAGATCATTACCACTCTTGAACGTAACATATAACATTGGATCATCCTGTATAGCTAATAGAATTAAGACAGTTCTTCCACGCCTTATTGGTGCAGATCAGACAGGATTTGTGACTGGAAGGTATATTGGAGATAACCTGCGATTATTGTATGATTCAATAGATTATTTGATTTGTGCCATTTTTTCATGTCGACAACAATTTACTGTTGTTTTCTTTATACATGTAGGGCCTACCCTGTTTGTTTCTACTAAACAATGGCTTCTTTTTAACTTGACTATTTTCTTCTTTTCTTTTTAACACTAAAATCAGTCATGCAAACCTTCACTTTTTGTGTGTAATTCTGCCTTCTGACATCTACAGCTTCATTTTCAATTGCTGTATGTTTCTACCTTTAACTCATTGCGGACGATATCTGCCGCGAAGAAACTCGTGTGTGCCTGTACACAATCATGTTGCTATGACAACCAGAATCTATAATGACAAAATTATCATACAGCTTTTTATGTCTCACTAAATTATAAATCAGATGTATGTGGTTGTTTGTTGCCTTGAATGCCCCAAGGGGCAAAAATGAGTGTTTCTTCCATACTAATTAGCCTCATTTGCCTAAACCATATAGGAGTTATCCGTCCTCATAGAATTAAAAAGAAAAATCCCATGTTGTTTTCAAATACAGCGTTTTGCTATTCACTTCAATATAATAGTAAATAACAATCAAGAAATAACGAAGTCTTTTAACCACAATTTCCCACATATTTACACTTTTCATTTTGTTTCAATTCACACCACAAAACATACACTTCGCCTTTTGCTATTCAGTCTCAAGTCTAAATAATAATAGTATAAATCATAACTAATTTTCTTCACACCATCATAGACATAATGTTGCCTAACATGTTCTTTGTACAATCGTTGGTTTTCAAAATAAATATTGCATTACTGTACTTGTCTTCTTTTTCTTTAACAATGTCTTTCCAAAAACAAAACTCAAAGACCACACAAGCTATTGCAACCTACTCCTATCTCTCGTCTCTCTTCCTGGGTACAATGGTACCTAAGACTCACATTCAAATGCTTACATTTCCATGCTACCCACATTGTCAAAATACCAATAATTATTCAAAACAAATGTTAACTACTACCTAACTTCATTTCAGACCCACACCCATATACACACATTTCACATTTAAACCATTAGTCGGTCCCCTGTCGATATTTATCGACTAAGTTCCTTGTATACCTTCCCGCTAGTTGCACTTTCTCCATCCACGGCACAGAAGCCTTGATTATGTTAAAACGTCATTTGACAGCAAAGGCGCCACACCCATAACACGTCGGCTGAGACAATTGGTGTGTTGAAGCGAAGGGACTGTTTTGGGTAGTTCGTGCGTGCGTGCGTGCGTGTGTGTGTGTGTGTGTGTGTGTGTGTGTGTGTGTGTGTGTGTGTGTGTGTGTGTGTGTGTGTGTGTGTGTTAAGGCGTTCGTGATTGCGATCCTGGACGCTCATTAATGTTTGTTTTTTTACCTTCCTGAAAAATGCTGGAGAGTGCGATGATTTCCTTGTTTGATTGTTTCATTGTTGGGTTAGGTTGTTGGGTTAAGTCGGTTTCTTTAAAAATATTTTATGTAAAGATCAATTGATACAAGATAAGCAATGAAATAACGTGTAGAAAAAGTAAGGGTAATATGCTCGATTCAGCAAACAGTGTGTTGGTTAAAGTTCATTTTTGGTCCCACTGACTGACGAGGATATCTAGTATATTTAGCAACTCTAAATCATCTACTATTATCAAGCCTATGTTTATGAATACGACTGCAGAAAAGATTAATTGCGGGCGCAATAATATTTCGAGCGCCTGTTTTGAACGAAACGTCTGTGTGTGCATACCGTGCCATACGTCACCAGCATTTGCTGCGTGGCCGCTGTCACTTGGTTAGTGTCTCTCAGAGCATTCGAAGTGGTACAGCGTGTGGTTCGTTTCCCGACAGTTATCAGACAATCGTTTGGATTATCATTTGTGTCTTCTTCGTGATCGTGTGGAGTTTCGTCAGGCAAGTAAGTTGAATTAAAAAATGTGATTGTTGGTTAGTGAGGTGCCCACTGTCATGCTTGTTTCTTGTTGCCGCATGATTGCAGGTGCAGGTGTCTGTGGTATATGGGTCGACTCATAATCACTGTGTCACTTGCTTCGAGACAAGAAGTTGAAATCCACAGGTATAAAAAATATATGACGGCTTACCAGCGCCAAGCTTTGGGGTTATAATGATAAGTTTTAGTGATACATATGTATTTTAATTTCACACAGAAAGTTTTGCTTGAAAATTCTATTTATGTGATTTTGGCGCAAACTCGTTTGAATTCGCACTTATCCCCAGTACTCCACTTGACAAGTTTCTCCCCTTGCTTTGAATGCCCCACTAAGTTAAATGACAATTTTAATTCAATCAAGTTAGCGTTTTAATGAAACAGATCCTCTGATTGGTCAGAATGCCCCAACTCATTAAAACCGGTCATTAATTGTCGATAACCACTCGCTTAAAAAACCATTAACAACCTGCTGGCGAGGCGCATTGATTCAACCTCATTTAGTCTCGGTTTTACAAGTAGGAAATATAAAGGGCAACGAAATACCGAGACCATAAGTTTAATAGTATGCGAAGTGCTGACGTCGAATACGTGACGAAAGTTGATGCATGAATTCTTCCAATCAATCAATCAATGAGGCTTATATCGCGCATATTCAATTGGGTACAGTTATAGGCGCTCTGCAGTGATGCCGTGTGAGATGAAATTTTATACGGCCAGTAGATTGCAGCCATTTCGGCGCATATTTACCTTTCACGGCCTATTATTCCAAGTCACACGGGTGTAGGTAGCCAATTATTAACTGTGCCTAAGCAATTTTTGCCAGGAAAGATCCTTTTGTCAATCGTGGGATCTTTAACGTGCACACCCAATGTAGTGTACACGGGGGGAGGGGGGGGGGGGGGGTCGGACACCGAAGCGAGTATGCACACAAAGTTGACTCTGAAATAAATTTTCGCCGAACCTGGGATCGAACTCACGCTGACAGCGGCAAACTGAATACAAATCCAGCGCGCTACCAACTGAGCTATATAGGCCTATCCCCGCCCCTTCCGACTATGTCAGTCAATTCCATAGATGGCTTTTGTGATGAAGAGAATTTGTTTTAGAGTTTGCTGTCCAAAAACCCGTCAAAAATGAAGAGACAATGTATGTGAAAGAAAAAACCAAACAGGAGCAGAGTGATAAGATAAGAATACAGAGACATATTTGCCATATTTCTTGGGACTTGACCCTTGCAAGTAGGTGGAGTGAAAGTAGTGTGTGAACAGACTGAACAGAACCAATTCTGTTTACAACCGCATGAAAGCAGGAAAGAGATCGTCGTCAGATTGAATTACAATAACATTTAACATGCTTCCATTTGAAACTTCGAGGTCGTATTCGTGGATTGGCGCCCTCCCAAAGTCTAATTGAAGCCCTCCGTCGTTTCGCTCCGTCGGGCTTCAATTAGCTTTGGTCGGGCGTCAATCCACGATGACGACCTCGAAGTTTCAATTGGAAGCATGTTAATGTGTAATTTTTATTTATTTATTTTTTTTTTTTGCCAAGCACATCATTGTGGGGCTTTTAATCCATAACATGCACCCGTCTACAATGTATCATTCATCATTCAACATGCATAATAAATGTGTAAATGGCAAGTATACAAGACATGCAGATTGCAATACTGATAGAGAGAGAGAGAGAGAGAGAGAGAGAGAGAGAGAGAGAGAGAGAGAGAGAGAGAGAGAGAGAGAGAGAGAGGGAGGGAGGGGGGTAATGATGGTGGTGGTATCATTATAATGTATACTCTTAAGTAATAATACACATAATAGATTCTTTTTGAACTTCCACCCTACAATAGTCAAAAGTCACTAAAATACAAGACACCCCTACGCCCATAAGATTGGACAGGGTGACAGACAGGTAAGAGAATAAGTGAAGCAGACAGACATAAGACATACACACACTCTTGCCTAAAATCTTATAAAAACCTACAATTTTAAACAGAGATGTGCTAATAAATTTAGCTTTCATGTGTGTGTATGTGTGGTGTGTGTGTGCGTATGTACTCAGTGCCCTGGCGTCGGAAACTGGGGGGGGGGGGGGGGGCAGCTGCTGTTGCTGGGGGGGGGGGGGGGGGGGGGGAAACATGTCTTTTTGCCCCCCCCCCCCCAACCTTTAAGATGACAAAAATATTCAGAGAGAGAGAGAGAGAGAGAGAGAGAGAGAGAGAGAGAGAGAGAGAGAGAGAGAGAGAGAGAGAGAGAGAGTTGATAAACAAAATACCCCCCCCCCCCCCACACACACACACACAAAAGAAGTATATTGTCTCGCGTGCAAGAACTTTATAGCCCAGACTCCCCACCCATCTCGCAACCCCGGCCATCTCCTCACGTCTCTCATCCCCTCTCCACTTGAATTTTTAGTTCATAACAAAATAAAAGTTTCATTTGTGAAAATTATTTGCTGTGCCTTTCGCCATGCCTTTCGATCCATTTTGGTGACCTAGCCACCTAAGCATGGCAAAGAGGGAAAATCAAAAGTTTCTATGTGTCCCTTTAAACCTGTAATTAGAAGTTTGAGTTGGGAATGTATGAAACGTATTACTTGTTAAGTTTGTATTCATTGGGCGGGGGTATAAATATCAATTCCACTTAAGATTTAGTATCATTGTATCAACATATTGTTCCATTTACATACAGACATACACACAGACAGACGGACAAAGTGATTTATCCAGTATACCCCCTCCAACGTCATTGGGCTGGGGTATAAATATCAATATCACGTGGGAAGGGTCACTTTATATATGGCGGCCGAACGGCTAGCCAGTGCCTATCTTCCTGACGTCACATGACTTCATGAATATTAAGTGAGGTTATGTTGCCCTCTCGCTGGTGCATTATTGGGAGATTCTCAGTGTTTGTTATGGTTATTTCTCCTGTAGGGGAAACAAGCATGTTACTTGTTTGTTTTGTGTTCAACTGTTCCTTTCGTCTGGTTCATACTTTCTAGTGTGGATTTTGCTTGATAGGGCAGTTGTTAATTGTTGTTTTGTTTTTAACTGTTCCTTTTGTCTGGTTCATGCTTTCTAGTGTGGATTTTGCTTGTTTGGGCAGTTCTAACTTGGTTGTTTTGTGGTTACTTTCGTCTGGTTCACGCTTCTAGTGTTTTTAACTGTTCCTTTCGTCTGGTTCATACTTTCTAGTGTTGTTTTGTTTTTAACTGTTCCTTTCGTCTGGTTCATGCTTCTAGTGTGGATTTTGCTTGTTAGGGCAGTTGTTACTTGTTTGTTTTGTGTTCAACTGTTCCTTTCGTCTGGTTCATGCTTCTAGTGTGGATTTTGCTTGTTAGGGCAGTTGTTACTTGTTTGTTTTGTGTTCAACTGTTCCTTTCGTCTGGTTCATGCTTCTAGTGTGGATTTTGCTTGTTAGGGCAGTTGTTACTTGTTTGTTTTGTGTTCAACTGTTCCTTTCGTCTCGTTCATACTTCTAGTAAGGATTTTGCTTGTTAGGGCAGTTGTTACTTGTTTGTTTTGTGTTCAACTGTTCCTCTCGTCTGGTTCATGCTTCTAGTGTGGATTTTGCTTGTTAGGGCAGTTGTTACTTGTTTGTTTTGTGTTCAACTGTTCCTTTCGTCTGGTTCATGCTTCTAGTGTGGATTTTGCTTGTTAGGGCAGTTGTTACTTGTTTGTTTTGTGTTCAACTGGTCCTTTCGTCTCGTTCATACTTCTAGTGTGGATTGTGCTTGTTAGGGCAGTTGTTATTTGTTTGTTTTGTGATCAACTGTTCTTTTCGTCTGGTTCATGCTTCTAGTGTGGATTTTGCTTGTTAGGGCAGTTGTTATTTGTTTGTTTTGTTTTTAACTGTTCTTTTCGTCTGGTTCATACTTTTTAGTGTGGATTTTGCTTGTTAGGGCAGTTGTTACTTGTTTGTTTTGTGTTCAACTGTTCCTTTCGTCTGGTTCATACTTTCTAGTGTGGAGTTTGCTTGATAGGGCAGTTGTTAATTGTTGTTTTGTTTTTAACTGTTCCTTTCGTCTGGTTCATACTTTCTAGTGTGGATTTTGCTTGATAGGGCAGTTGTTAATTGTTGTTTTGTTTTTAACTGTTCCTTTCGTCTGGTTCATACTTTCTAGTGTGGATTTTGCTTGACAGGGCAGTTGTTAATTGTTGTTATGTTTTTAACTGTTCCTTTCGTCTGGTTCATACTTTCTAGTGTGGATTTTGCTTGATAGGGCAGTTGTTAATTGTTGTTTTGTTTTTAACTGTTCCTTTTGTCTGGTTCATACTTTCTAGTGTGGATTTTGCTTGATAGGGCAGTTGCTACTTGGTTGTTTTGTGGTTACTTTCGTCTGGTTCACGCTTCTAGTGTTTTTAACTGTTCCTTTCGTCTGGTTTATACTTTCTAGTGTTGTTTTGTTTTTAACTGTTCCTTTCGTCTGGTTCATGCTTCTAGTGTGGATTTTGCTTGTTAGGGCAGTTGTTACTTGGTTGTTTTGTGGTTACTTTCGTCTGGTTCACGCTTCTAGTGTGGATTTTGCTTGTTAGGGCAGTTGTTACTTGTTTGTTTTGTGTTCAACTGTTCCATTCGTCTGGTTCATGCTTCTAGTAAGGATTTTGCTTGTTAGGGCAGTTCTTACTTGTTTGTTTTGTGTTCAACTGTTCCTTTTGTCTGGTTCATGCTTCTAGTGTGGATTTTGCTTGTTAGGGCAGTTGTTACTTGGTTTTTTTGTGTTCAACTGTTCCTTTCGTCTCGTTCATACTTCTAGTAAGGATTTTGCTTGTTAGGGCAGTTGTTACTTGTTTGTTTTGTGTTCAACTGTTCCTTTCGTCTGGTTCATGCTTCTAGTGTGGATTTTACTTGTTAGGGCAGTTGTTACTTGTTTGTTTTGTGTTCAACTGTTCCTTTCGTCTGGTTCATGCTTCTAGTGTGGATTTTGTTTGTTAGGGCAGTTGTTACTTGTTTGTTTTGTGTTCAACTGGTCCTTTCGTCTCGTTCATACTTCTAGTGTGGATTGTGCTTGTTAGGGCAGTTGTTATTTGTTTGTTTTGTGTTCAACTGTTCTTTTCGTCTGGTTCATGCTTCTAGTGTGGATTTTGCTTGTTAGGGCAGTTGTTATTTGTTTGTTTTGTTTTTAACTGTTCTTTTCGTCTGGTTCATACTTTTTAGTGTGGATTTTGCTTGTTAGGGCAGTTGTTACTTGTTTGTTTTGTGTTCAACTGTTCCTTTCGTCTGGTTCATACTTTCTAGTGTGGATTTTGCTTGATAGGGCAGTTGTTAATTGTTGTTTTGTTTTTAACTGTTCCTTTCGTCTGGTTCATACTTTCTAGTGTGGATTTTGCTTGACAGGGCAGTTGTTAATTGTTGTTTTGTTTTTAACTGTTCCTTTCGTCTGGTTCATACTTTCTAGTGTGGATTTTGCTTGATAGGGCAGTTGTTAATTGTTGTTTTGTTTTTAACTGTTCCTTTCGTCTGGTTCATACTTTCTAGTGTGGATTTTGCTTGATAGGGCAGTTGCTACTTGGTTGTTTTGTGGTTACTTTCGTCTGGTTCACGCTTCTAGTGTTTTTAACTGTTCCTTTCGTTTGGTTCATACTTTCTAGTGTGGATTTTGCTTGATAGGGCAGTTGTTACTTGTTTGTTTTGTGTTCAACTGTTCCTTTCGTTTGGTTCATACTTTTTAGTGTGGATTTTGCTTGTTAGGGCAGTTGTTACTTGTTTGTTTTGTGTTCAACTGTTCCTTTCGTCTGGTTCATACTTTTTAGTGTGGTATTTGCTTGTTAGGGCAGTTGTTACTTGTTTGTTTTGTGTTGAACTGTTCCTTTCGTCTGGTTCATACTTTTTAGTGTGGATTTTGCTTGTTAGGCCAGTTGGTCCGTGGTTTTTGTTTGGATCGCCGTAACATCTGCTATAAGATGTGTTTTTTTTTATTATTTCCAGATTTTGTCTACTTGGTAGATTCATACCCTCTTTCATTTATTGGGTATGGACTCTGTTTTCCCAGGGACGTCCTATACATCTTATTTGGGGGTTCTGTCCCAAGGACATGGGGGGAAAGTAGATTTACATGGCTATTCATTTCTGTTCTTTCCAAAATAACGCGGGATATATTTTCAACTAGGTTATACTGATCTGTTTCTCCTCACCGTCTGTCGTGTCAGTAGCTTAACTGCTGACCGTGCATGATATTAGCCCCATGTCAGCAGTATGGGAGGACATGGTAATATTTTTCTGAAGGTTGTCATTTTCAATTGGGCTTAAAAATATTAGTAGTACTGTATTTTTCGTTCCGGTGACGCGTCATTAGCTTAGCTGTTGACCGTGCATGTACTGAGCCCCATGACATCCGGTTGTCGAATACAGCTCAATTGGTGTTGTATATCTTTTTTCCTGAGTGTGAAATTTGTATTTATTTCCAGATATATTTTCGTTGTGGTTCTCGGTTTTGTATTTAATATGAAGGGGGAAAGAAAGGACGGGGTCTCATCATCCTCCCGCTCCTCCCATACAGTCTTCCGGAAATAAGAGGAAGAGGGGGTCTGAGAAGCAGCCTGGATTCAACCAACCCCCCTCCCCCACACACAGTCATGCAGAATAGAGAGGGGAGGAGGTCTAAAAAGAGGGCAGGGTCTCACCAGCTTTAGCCCCCCTCCCCTCCGCCCTGAATTAGAGGCGAAGGGGTCTGAGAAGCAGACTGGATTCAACCAACCCCCTCCGCCACACACAGTCATGCAGAATAAAGAGAGGAGGAGGTCTAAAAAGAGGGCAGGGTCTCACCAGCTTTAGCCCCCCTCCCCTCCGCCCTGAATTAGAGGCGAAGGGGTCTGAGAAGCAGACTGGATTCAACCAACCCCCCTCCCCCACACAGTCATGTAGAATAGAGAGGAGGAGGTCTAAGAAGAGGGCAGGGTCTCATCAGCGTTAACACCCCCCCCCCCCCGAATTAGAGGCGAAGGGGTCTAAGAAGCAGACGGGGTTCACCAACCTCCTGATCAAGTTATCCCTAATTAGATGGGGGAAAAAAAGCTAAGAGTAAGAGGTATTGGAGAAGGTGGGGGGGTCGTTGATTATTCTTAGTCGGGCTGGACACATGGATCACCGAAGCGATTGTCCCCCAGCTATCAGATGTCCCGCCAGGGATCGCCAAGGGGAGAGAGAGAGATCGTGACCCAGCCATCGTCGGGCGGGACTCATATGACCCGCCATAGATCACCGAGGAAAAGCGTGCGATCGTGACCCAGTTATCTTCGGACGGGACTTGGATGTCCCGCCATAGATCACCGAGGTGGAGAGGGAAATCGTGACCCAGTTATCATCAGACGGGGCTTGGATGTCCCACCATAGATCACTGAGGAGGAGAGGGCAATCGTGACCCAGTTATCATCAGACGGGGCTTGGATGTCCCACCATAGATTACTGAGGTGGAGAGGGCAATCGTGACCCAGTTATCATCAGACGGGGCTTGGATGTCCCACCATAGATCACTGAGGAGGAGAGGGCAATCGTGACCCAGTTATCATCAGACGAGGCTTGGATGTCCCACCATAGATTACTGAGGTGGAGAGGGCAATCGTGACCCAGTTATCATCAGACGGGGCCTGGATGTCCCACCATAGATCACTGAGGTGGAGAGGGCAATCGTGACCCAGTTATCATCAGACGGGGCTTGGATGTCCCACCATAGATCACTGAGGAGGAGAGGGCAATCGTGACCCAGTTATCGTCAGACGGGGCTTGGATGTCCCACCATAGATCACTGAGGAGGAGAGGGTAATCGTGACCCAGTTATCATCGGACGGGACTTGGATGTCTCGCCAAGGGGAGAGAGCGATCTATCCCCCACCTATCGTCTGGCAGGACTCGGAAGTCTCGCCATGGATCACCGAGGGGAGAGAGCGATTTATTCCCCCCTCTGCTTCTTTCTCTCTGTAAACTTGTAGGGCTAGTTATTTTTCGGTAACTTACCCAACAACCAAAATCACTTACCCAACAACGGGCCTGAATCCTCGATAGCTCATGGGTAGAGACTGTACACATTGTGGATCTACTTTTTGCGACTCAAAAGTTCAGAACACTCTAATGTACAAAATATACATTTCTGGAGCAAACAATACAACCATACCGCATTTAAACCAGCAACTACAGGCTTGAACACATGAATCTCAATATAAAATCCATGAGTTTGGTTGTTTTCTGAGTTCAGATCTGCCGTGCACAATCGTTTATCGCTAGCAAGATTCCAAGGAAAAGTAACTCTCGTAGTTTGTCTAGCGACACGAGTAGTTCCCCTTCCAGATTTCGGCTGCATCGACAAGACTGCAATCCGACGGTCAGTTTTCAACAATATTTCATTTTATAAACAGATCACACGCAATCAATTGCAAACATTTAATCAACTTAAAGAACATGCAGCGGTTTCATACACTATTTTCCCCCAGAAAACTTAACTTCATACAGTTTTTAACGTTGGAACACGGGTGTAAAACTTCGTCTGCTAGTCACATTCGAGGAAAGAACATTTCCTGAGCGATACCAAAACATGAACAGAACACACACCATCTGCCTTTACCACCACAGCAGAATGACAACATAACTGTGTACTTGATTTTAGTTCAAAACATGGAAACTGACAAGAAGTGTTAACAAAATTGAATGATTTGCACGGAACTATACAACCGCGCATTAATCGATCGCCTGCGCAGGTAGACTGGTTGGGGGAATATGATTCGATCAAACTTTCGCACAAAAACTCCTCTTTCCTTTGAATAACTGAAGAAAGGAGGAATAAAGAGGTTACATACCTCGTCTCAGTGATTATCAAAAATAATGGTCGAAGTTAGCGGATCATGAAAAATGCGAGCTTCAGCGAGCTTTTTCATGACCGCGAACTGAGACCATTATTTTTGATAATCACTAAGACGAGGTATGTAACCTCTACTTATCCCTCACCTATCGTATGGCAGGACTCTGAAGTCCTGCCATGGATCACCGAGGGGAGAGATTGATTGATCCTCCACATATCGTCTGGCAGGACTCTGAAGTCTTGCCATGGATCACTGAGGGGAGAGAGCGATTTATTTCCCCACCTGTCGTCTGGCAGGACTAGGAAGTCTCGCAATTAAACACTCGGAGGAGGTACACGCGGACAAGGCCGTCAACCCCCTCTTTCCGACGGGTACAGGAGTACAAACCAGGGCAGGATAGGGGGTGACCACTACCAGTCTGCTGGATGATGGCTATGGACCGCCTGCACCACGTGCTGCAAAAGCATTTTCCCGTGGGCTGGCTATACGGGGACCCCCAAGAAGAGGGAGTTTTTTCCCATGGTCACCCCCATGTTGACAAACAAGGGGCTGGGCGAATCAAGCCGCTGCCACCTGGACCTCCTAGGAGTCATTCCTCAACACCCGAGGGACGAGTCATGGAACCGACGCTCTTCAACACCCGTGGGACGGGTTGAGGAACCGACACCTCCTCACCACAAGTTATGGGACTGATGCCTGCCCAGTAGACAAGGAGAGTGTCGCGGAGCGTTCCCCTTAAACCATGGAGATTGCACTCATGTGGGAGACCTGCCTCTCTCCAGCGCTAGAGGAAGAACAAGAACTGCTCCAGGATAGACCTCCACCCCAACCATGGAGGTTCAGTCCCAGGGGATAAAGGCCAGGCGTTCTGTATTAGCGGATGCAGCACATTGTCATAGGGACTGTCTGACTCAACACACACCAACAGCCTCATGTGAGGCAAAAGTTAAGGTTGGGAAGGTTTTAAATCTTACGGAGGGAGTTCCCCTCAATAAAAGGGGGAAGTGATGTCTCTAGCCAGAGAACAGTGAAACAAGAGGCCGGTCAGGCCCCCTTAGGAAACCTGTATCGGAGGATTCTCGGGCGTTAGCTCGTTTTAAGCAAATTGGAGAGGAAAGGGAACACACAGGCGCCTGCCAGACAGGGGTATGTACCTTAACCTTTATTTTGGGGATAAGGAATGTGCCACAAAATGACAACTCCCAGGGAATGATAAGAGGGGTCCACAAGAGAAATCATTAGGGCAACCGTTGTAAGGTGCGGACTAGCATCCCTAGCTGGGTTCCTCTCGTCTAGAGGGATAGCCAGCGGAGTGGGGGCTCATAGCCTCCGAAGTAATAGTTGCTGAGGGGAACATGGTGGGCATGCGAAAATTCTGTACTTTAGTTTACAGTTGTGGACATGCCCTGGCACTAAGCTCAGCAGCCAAAGGGAAGTGTCCCCAACCTCATCTCGACCTGGGTCATCAAGTTGGTACTCGACTCCCCTCATGCAGCTAGTAGACCCGCGGAATAAGATTTAGTCGTCTCTGGATGCATGGCCAGCCCCTAAGCTCTACTCAGCCAAATGGGATCACAGACCAAACTGCCCTGTTTAGTTCTGCCTTGGGACGAGCCCCCCCCCCCCCCCCACCCCCCCCACCCCCCCCTGGGATTTAGAATCGGTAGTCCACAAGACAGAGGATCTGCAGCACAGCCATAGAACTGGAGTGGAGGAGAATATGGGCTCATCGGGAATAACCTGAAGACCTCCGCTCTCTCACGTTGTCGGGTCCCACCGCCACATGTTCTCCCTTGTAGCTAGCCGACCCAGGGATGTCAGAAGGTTCCCCAGGGAAACCTACAATGTCGTGGAAAGAGGATGGGCCACAACGGCTAGCACTGTAGCAGACCCCCACCCCCTCGAGGCAATAGTCAAAAACAATTCGACAGTCGTAGAGATGTTAGGCAGGCCCACCGCAGACCCCGGGAAGGTTGTTCCACGGAGGCGCAAGGCCCATCGCAAACCGGGGAAAGTTGGTCCACCGAGGTGCAAGGCTATGCCCAGCTACGAGTACGAGTCAATAGTCTCTTTTACACCAAGGCTATTCTAGGCGACCTTGACCTTGGCCCGCTGTGCCTCGGGCAAAGTCAGCCATTTTTGCGCGTTGTTTGAATGGTGGAGCTGTACGATGGTGCACAAACATTGCTGTTATGGCGTGTGTGGAAGTGATTTAAGACACCGTGAAAGATCACACATGGTCGGTGTTGGATGGGTACCGTTTTCCAAACCCTCTAGAGATTTAGAAAAATGCTGAAAATGGATTAAACTATGTGGAAAAACGATCGAGAGGTTCAACATCGAAAAAGTCAACAAAGACACCTACATTTGCACAAAACACTTCGTCGGGGGGCACTTGAAAATGACATGCTGCTTTTCTTCATAAGTATAAATGGAACAAAAAAGATTGTACCATGCTTTGACTTTATGTGCTGAGAGAGGAAGAAATGGTTTGAATGTAGCTTTTTCATATCCTCATAAACCAAAGTGTGATACTGCAGCTAGTTAGCAAAACAATTTCACTGAAAAACTAGACAGCAAGTGACACATAGAGTCTACAAACCAATGAACACGAAGGCATTTAGGAAACAGGATCATTCTTTTAATCTTGTCTAAAATTTTGAACATGAATCTCACTGCAAAACACAATCTGACAGAACTGACAGAAAAACAAAACCACTTCAGCATACAAATGGCCCAAAGAATATGGTCTGAAATCAGACAAAAAGCATGACAGCTCGGTGCTTGCAGTTGCATACCACAGGAACACAAAAATGAAAAAAAATGGTCAAACTGAACTATGTGTCGTTCAAAGGAAAAATGGTTTGCCTTAAGGAAAAAGACTGAGAGACATCACATAACTGTACAAGCGCACAAGAACTATTGGTTGTAATCATGAGTACGACTAGACTGAAATGATAAATAATGTGCATCACAGTACTATTTAAGTGTGACAGGGGAGGCTACCGCTCCTTTCACAGCAGACTCACACCCGAGTTGTTGGCCTTTAAGTCAACACCCGTGGATTGTGAGATTCTGTTTGTGATGGGGTCTGGTGGTTTCCGATTGTCTGTATGTTCATGGAAACCTTCGGGTGTACATAACAGTTTTTATAGGGCTAAGATATTAGCCCTAACATTTTCAATCTTGTTTGATTGCACTTCACTTCCCGAGGTGATCGTAGTGTTTCGGCACACTGTTACATCTGGCGCTTGCGAGCAGGAATGGGACTCGGCATGATATGTTCAGGTAATGGCATAATATGACCACTGAATATTTTCGTGCTGTTCCCATTCTGCGAACTTGGGATGGACAGTGGTCCCCCGGTTCGGAACTTCGGGACGAAGTTCATTTCAAACGGAAGCGATTGTGACAGGGGAGGCTACCGCTCCTTTCACAGCAGACTCACACCCGAGTTGTTGGCCTTTAAGTCAACACCCGTGGATTGTGAGATTCTGTTTGTGATGGGGTCTGGTGGTTTTCGATTGTCTGTATGTTCATGGAAACCTACGGGTTTGCATAACAATTTTTATAGGGCTAAGAAATTAGCCCTAACATTTTTAATCCTGTTTGATTGCACTTCGCTTCCCGAGGTGATCGTAGTGTTTCGGCACACGGTTACACAAGCACTAAAAAGTGCCTCCCACTAGCTTGTCACCAAATAAACAAAGTAGGTTGTAACAAAATTGCAGATTAATAAAAAAAATAGTTCAATCAATAGTATATGTCACACCTGACATTAAACTAGTAATTTCCATCACTATCCTTTTCAGGCATTAAAAATAGTTCAAAGCAGCTAGCCCCACATAGAAGTAAGAGGCTCATTCACAAGCTAGTTAAAAGCTTTTCATTCTTTTGTTTTTCTAAAAAAAAAATTCATAGTATCACAACAGTATTCACAGCAGGCAGTTTTAAATCATGCAAGGGTCATTCTCCAGGTGAGTTCACGAAATACATTGTAATTTTAAACAGAGACAATTTTCAGTTCACGCTTGAAGATGATTTTACTGACCAAGTTTATCCCCATATATTTCATAACCCTGCAGGTGAAAATGGGAATACCAGCACAGAATGATTGTCAGTGAACATTTAATACCAACACTTCAAACTACATCACTCATCATAAAACAGAAGCTGTGACTTGGATTTAAATGAAAATCAAAAAGTGGAAAAACTCATACTCTAATAATTGTTGTCCAAGTGTTTCAAACTACATCACTCATCATAAAACAGAAGCTGTGACTTGGATTTAAATGAAAATCAAAACGGGAAAAAACTCATACTATGATAATTGTTGTCTAACTAAGTGTTTGTGTGGTTAAAAAAAACAAATGTACCTGATCATGAATGAAATCAGAGCAACTCATATGATCATAAACCATTCACTGCCACTGGTCCATACGTATAAAACTCATACTCTGATAATTGTTGTCTAAGTGTTTGTGTGGTTAAAAAAACCTAATGTACCTGATCATGAATGAAATCAGAGCAACCCATATGATCATTAACCATTCACTGCCACTGGTCCATTCATAAATGAAATCAGAGCAACCCATAATGATCATTCACATTTCACTGCCACTGGTCCATACGTATACTCTTTTCAAAAGGGAGATGGGTATGGAAGAGGCAGTGCTACTGTTAGTGATTCAAAGTGCCAAACATCCCATCCTAGTGCTGTGAAATGGATAAATTATATTCATGGAAGCTTACTAATATTTGCATGCAAACATACTGTGACAGTACTAATACAGTAAAAGCCTTATTGAGGGTGAACAGCCTGCTTTACTTGGTTTCAGTGAGGAGTAACAATACTAACAATAACTTGCCCAGGTTGTGAAATGTAAGTACTTCCCCACCCCACCCCCCCCCCCCCCCCCCCCCGAAGTCGAAGGTTTTCGGAAAGTTTTTTTTTGCACGTCCTGTCTTGTAAAATCCGGATCGATCGGTAGTTCCATCTGCTGTGCAGTTTTCACAAGTTGCAGCAGACCATCTCGTCTGTATCCAGTAACAGTAATGCCCCTGTCTTTCAAAAACTTTCTCAACTGAATGCAGTCGTACCTATCTAACTCCTCCGTTTGCAGCGTGGCTTCGACAGCGAGTTTGTATGGAAAGCCGTTTGGCTCGGCATAACCATTACACGAGTAATAAATCATAAATACACGTGTAATAAATGATTAATACACGTGTATTTATTTCTTATTGCACGTGTAATTTATCTTTTTATATTTAGTCAAGTTTTGACTAAATATTTTAACATCGAGGGGGAATCGAAACGAGGGTCGTGGTGTATGTGTGTGCGTGTGTGCGTGCGTGTAGAGCGATTCAGACCAAACTACTGGACCGATCTTTATGAAATTTGACATGAGAGTTCCTGGGTATGATATCCCCGAACGTTTTTTTCATTTTTTTGATAAATGTCTTTGATGACGTCATATCCGGCTTTTCGTGAAAGTTGAGGCGGCACTGTCACGCCCTCATTTTTCAACCAAATTGGTTGCAATTTTGGTCAAGTAATCTTCGACAAAGCCTGGACTTCGGTATTGCATTTCAGCTTGGTGGCTTAAAAATTAATTAATGACTTTGGTCATTAAAAATCTGAAAATTGTAAAAAACAATAAATATTTATAAAACGATCCA
>NC_090247.1:22993986-23036892 GCF_037325665.1 Littorina saxatilis
CTGATTCTTATCAACCAACAGAGATAAGATGCCCAGAGTGCCATAAAGATGCCCAGAGTGCCAAAAAACCACTGGAATGTACACTGGCCAGGCTGTGGGATGGGCACAGCGAAATGGCGGCCAGGCAGCTGGTCGTTGCTGCAATCGTTTCCGCTGCCAGCATAGCGCTTGGTGGCTCTATTCTATATCTCTGTGGTTCAACCCCATATTCCCCTTATTTACATGTTCGTTATTACTTACATGAACCATCACTATTAGTGCTATCACCATGGCCCTCCGCCATAGCAGCACGGCAAGTCCCAATCGTTGACATAAAGATAGACCCGAGACAACTGACATTTGATGTACCCCCCACCATATTGCCTTTTGCAAGGCAAGTTTTATATATACGGTATGTTCGAGACATAGACTCCCAGCAGGGGTTCTCTGTGAAATGGCTGGATGAAGCGAAGGATCCACGTGGTATAACAATTCCTAAAGCTGGCCACAAGACAATAAAATATAGATCCTTTTCACAATTCAACGAAGGCACATTTCTCCGTGACCTCTGTAATTCCTCTCTCCCTGAAGTTTATATAACCGTGATCGGGAGGTCGTGGGTTCGAACCCCGGCGCGGCAGGGTCATACCTAAGACTTTAAAATTGGCAATCTAGTGGCTGCTCCGCCTGGCGTCTGGCATTATGGGGTTAGTGCTAAAACTGGTTGGTCCGGTGTCAGAATAATGTGACTGGGTGAGACATGAAGCCTGTGCTGCGACTTCTGTCTTGTGTGTGGCGCACGTTAAATGTCAAAGCAGCACCGCCCTGATATGGCCCTTCGTGGTCGGCTGGGCGTTAAGCAAACAAACAAACAAACAAACAAACAAGGTTTATATAAATCATACGAATTCTGATGCTGCTCTAACGCACTGGCTGAATGTCTTCACTAACATTTATGATCGACATGCTCCATGGAGAATTAAGAGAGTCAAACACATAGTAAAACCTAAGTGGTTTGATGATGAATTACAAGATGCAATTGATCATCGTGATTTTTTTTAAAGTCAATCGGTAAAGAAGAGGAGTATAGAGAACAGAGAAATAAAGTTAATTCAATGAAACGATTAAAAAAAAGAAAGTATTTTCAAGACCTTGCTTCTTCAAAACAAAATTCAAAGAACATTTGGAAAGCAATACATAAACTTACAAATAAAACGACTGCACCTACTTCAAGTTGCCTAAAGGACATATGTACCGTAAAGTACCTTGTAAGCGCCCACCCCCCCCTGTGCACCAATTCCGACCCAAAGTAGGGGGTGGGCGCTTACTATGTACTGGCAGGTTTCACAGTATTGTGTTCAGCAATTTACTATTTACACACTCAAATTCTACAAAATAAATGTTGGCACACAATTCAAAGGACATGTTTTTCCAACAAAGTGAGTTTGTTACAACTAAAAACAGTAATTTTTTTTATAGTCCTGGTCCTTATTTATATCTAAAAACCAGGCGCAAAGCGGCATACCCTGAAAACGCAAAAAAAGCAATACGGTCATCCTATGCATGCATATAGCTCATATAGCCAAAACCGTTGAAGATAGAAAGACATTTATTGAACAAAAAATATGCCCCACATCATTCTTAACAAATTTTGTTCTTGTATGTATATCAAAATATTGTTTCTCAAATGAATGGTTTGAAAAAATACGACTTCCGGCAGACCTAGACCGTTTTGAAGGAAAAAACCGTCTTTTTTTTCAAACCATTCCATGGCCATCAATATTTTCATATACATGTAAGACCAAAACGTGTTAAGACTGGTGTTGTGCATCTAGTTTGTTCAATAAATGTCTTTCTATCTTCAATGGTTTTGGCTAGATGAGGTAACAAGAGAAGGATATGGGCATTGGAATTACGTCAACATTTCGAGCATTGTCACAGATGAAACATTTACTGCAGGGTGCTCCTGATTAACAAACCGAGCAAAACTGAAAATTATTGAAGAGAAGACATGTCTGAACAGTTTATAAAGAGACAAGTTTGCAATCATTTGTAAACACCATTATTGTATGGAGGAGTAATTGTTCCCCTACCCCCTAAGAAGGTATTTCTGTCCGTCAACCACGTGAGCGATCGCCACAAATCGAGGCATCACTCGCATTTCAGTTTGGACACACCGGCTGATTGCAAATGCACAGTACGTGTTTCGACACTGAAACGTGACGATTGAGCGTCAAAATAGTTTCTTAAAACAGTCGAAAATGGAGTTAAATGTGACTTCAACACTCAGTGGCGATCGCTAGAGTGGCGATTGTTACTAGACGGACACTAGAAAACCTCAGAAAATGTAATTACTTTGCGATTTTTTTAACTGAAAAACTGTTGCGGTCTTTTTCTGTCGAGCGCGAGCGTCAACGTAAAACAACGTGAGGTCACTTCCTCCCCAAACGGTTAGTTTTTGAATGAAAAGAAAAATGTGGCGATCGTTACATTGTTTAGACGGACTGGATCGCAACTTTGAAACTCGGGTCACCGTGCGTCGATCAAGGGCAAATTGACCTCGGCAACATTATAACTCACTTCAAGGGTGCACAAACTTGTATTTACAGTATACAAAATTAGGTAAACTTGTGTTTTTGTCCTGTGAAATCACAATTAGTTTCGATGCTCTTGATATCGCTATGCGGACGGACAGATCCGAATCCCCATACATTTTTTTTGCGGAGCTAGTATAAGTTAGAATTTGTGTTATGGATATCGATTGTTGTTGAAAAACAATCATTTCAATGTGTTCTGGCACTCTCAACCACCACAGCATTGATACTTGTGCATGTGTGTGTTGGAATTTAGTTCTTTGTTTAGTGATGCTGTGGCAAAAGTAAATTCATCCGTCCGTATTTTGACGATCGCCACCATTCACACGCACATAAATAAACACATTATCAAAAATTTCAACTTTTATTTTCAAAAAAGTATTTAAACAACAACTAGTTTGCATGTTAATACAACAAATACAGCAGATTCTCACAGATATGGATTTAAAAGACTAAGCAAATCTGAGACTATCAAAATGGCCTAATACCATGAAACCTGCCTACTACACCCTATGCACGAGCAGTTTTCAGTAAAAAATGTGATCTTTGATCACTTCGTAATCATATCTTCTTTCTTTTTTCATATTCCATTATTTTTCTTGTTCGTATTGTCATTAGAAGAGCTTGGAGAGACAAATGTCGTCGCATCCTTTTCTTGTCTGCAGAGGTGCCGCTGTCGGCCGCACTGTGTCTCTGTTTCCCTTGAACAAGGGGTACGTCTTCTGGATATGGGCAGCAGTCTATTTTACTTGGCCAAAGACTGTTTTCGGCACACACACAGAGAGAGAGAGAGAGAGAGAGAGAGAGAGAGAGAGAGAGAGAGAGAGAGAGAGAGAGAGGTCAGGAGAGAGAGAGAGAGATCAGGAGAGAGAGATCAGGAGAGAGAGAGAGATCAGGAGAGAGAGAGAGAGATCAGAGAGAGAGAGAGAGAGAGATCAGAGAGAGAGATCAGAGAGAGATCTTCTGATCTGACGTCTCGACCGCCATGTAACTTTCGCTTCTTCTTTTCCTTTCCGGCCTGGTGACGTAACAGGGTATCGCGGTTCTCTCGCCATTCTCGTATCCTTTTTCTATCTACCCCAAACTCACTTGCTGTTTGCGACACATTTCCACTGGCGTTATTTTCCAAATAGTCAAGAGCTGACAGCTTAAATGCAACGGTGTACGATTTGATCAGCGGTATCTTGTAATCATTGACTTGCAGGCGTTTAGATCCAAGGCGTGCAGACACACGTGATAGGGTTTGCAAGAAAGGGAAATCATTCACAAAACTAGCAGATCAAGTGCGGAATTTTTATTTCCCCTGATTTCAATGGTGTAAAGTGGGGGGCGGGCGCTTACAAGGTACTATACCCTATGCACGGTTTTGGATTAAAAGTGGGGGGTGGGCGCTTACTCGATACTGGGCGCTTACAAGGTACCTTACGGTATCACCTGATGCTTTAAACACACATTTTTCCAAAATAGCTGAAAAGGTTATTATAAACGATAAAACAACCTTAAATAAATTGGAAGTTTTGGAAGACTTCTGTAAATCAAGACAAATTTCACCTCAGTTAAATATTCCTCTGCTTACGGTGCCTGAAGTATTTCACGCACTCACTCATTTAAAGCAAACGGGTACCCGTCGAATAGACGGGCTTGATGGAAGGATTCTAAAGTTATCAGCCCCTGTAATTTCTGACACCCTCACTTACATTTATAATCTCTGTTTAGAACAAAAATATTTTCCAATAGCCCTCAAGCAGGCTAAAATCATTCCTCTGTTTAAATCTGGCGAAAAGAAAGACCCCTCAAATTATAGGCCGATTTCTATACTGTCAGTTTTATCAAAACCACTGGAACGACATATAAACAAACACCTATTATCGCACTTTGACCTCAATCAATTATTTCACCCTAACCAGTCTGGATTTAGAGCTCATCACTCCTGTCACACTGCCTTAGTCTCTCTTGTTGATCAGTGGTTGGAAAAGATCAACGATAATGAATTTTGTGGAGCTGTTTTTGTAGATTTTGCCAAAGCTTTTGATGTAATTGACCACAAGTTGTTACTGAGGAAACTTCATTGTATGGACTCGGGATTGATTCTGTTGAACTTATAACTTCTTTTCTTAGTGACAGGCAACAGGCTGTATACGCAAACGCCTCAGCATCAAGTATGGAGGATGTACGATATGGCGTACCACAAGGGTCAGTTTTAGGCCCTCTCCTCTTCTCTATATACATAAATGACCTTCCCCTTCACATTGAGAATTTATGTGAAATTTTTGCAGATGACACAACCATACATTCTAGTAACACCAATTTAAGTCGTTTATCAGAAACACTGCAAGAAAGTTTAAACCAGTTGAGTGAATGAACTGAGCTAAATCACATGTCCCTTAACCCCCAAAAAACAAAAAGCATGATAATAACAACTAGGCAAAAACGCCAGAATATAACCTCAATATTTCACGATCTAACGGTTAATGATAAACTTGTTGAAAAAGTCGACCATCATAAAGTTTTGGGAGTGACCATTGATAACAACCTGTCTTGGTCAAACCACATCGAACAACTGTCTAAACAAGTGTCCAAGAAGGTTTATCTATTATCTAGAATCAAGCACTATCTGAATTTGGAAGCCAGGAAATTATTCTGTAATGCTCATATTCAGTCTGTTTTTGACTACGCGTCTACCTTGTGGGACTCGGCAAGTGAAAACTCATTCAAAACACTAATTAGATTACATGAACGAGCGCTTAAAGTAGTCTTATTAAAGAAAACAACCCTATCTGAGTTAGACTACATGAACTTAGGCATTCTTCCTCTGAAGGCAAGGCTAAGTTATAATAAAGGTACCCTCATGCATACAATTATTCATGGATGTGTACCTCAAACCATATTTTCCAAATTCACGTTAAAAACTTCACGCCAATTGATGAGACTGAACATGCCTCTGCCTAGGATTGACCTATTCAAATCTAGTTTAGTCTATTCAGGTAGCAGTCTCTGGAACACTCGTCCAACAATCCTACGGCAAACTAGCAGCACAAACGTTTTTAAGACCAGATATACGTCTTATCTCATGAAGTCTAAATAAACATCTGTTGTCGCTATAATGGTTGTTAAAACCAACAACCGGTGCTTTTTAACAATGTATTATTATTTTTATATACACTGAATTTTTTCGAATGCAGTGTATGTCAATGGGCATGGCATTCACATCTTTGTTACGTCAGTGCAATCTACTCTATAATTCTTAACTCATGTTAAATGAACTCACATTTTTCATTTAAGCAATGTATTGTATGTAAATTGATGATATGTTCTTACTTTCATTTGATTATAATCATGTAGCAGTAGTTCTCTTTACTTGCTTATTCTTTAGCAATTTTAGACTAGTCCCTCTTTAGGGCGAGGGCCAGATGTAAAAAAACAGATCACTGCTTACTCTATTACCCTCGTTAAATAAAGAATTGTTCTTGTTCTTGTTCTTGTTCTCCCTCCCTCCCCCCCTCCATATCTTTCTCTCTCTGTCTCTCCGTCCCTATCTCTTTCTGTCTATGCCTCTAGTTAACCAATAGTTTTCGGCAAATCCATTCTGACCCATGTTTTAGAGACAGGTATTTTTCTTCACTCTTAAAGAAATAGATTTTGTGTATTCTTTGAAAGACTTTGCTTGTTGATTATTTAGGATAACTGATTTTGCTCTAATTACTTTGTTTCAACAGTTGCAAGGCTAATTGCTTTGTTGTTGTCTGTCTAAATGTTTTTGGTTGTGTTTGTTTTCTTGACTTGGTTTGTTCAGCCTCTAAGATGTGCACAAATAACTCATGTGTGAAAGCCATTATGACATACGTTTGTGATGTTATATTGTGTGGGCTGGTCGTTAAAAAAAGAACCACTTTGTGAGTTTACTATTATCATTGCAAAGAAAACATTGTCATTGTCCAAAAAAACTGTCATTGCCCTCTCTCTCTCTCTCTCTCTCTCTCTCTCTCTCTCTCTCTCTCTCTCTCTCTCTCTCTCTCTCTCTCTCTCTCTCTCTCTCTCTCTCTCTCTCTCTCTCTCTCTCTCTCTCTCTCTCTCTCTCTCTCTCTCTTTCTATATCTCTCTTTCTCCCCTTTTACAAATGATAGCACTGTATTATTTACCATTGCTGAACATTTAGATACATTTGTAATGTTTACTTTAAAAATGTATTTAGAATTAAAACAAATCGGTATAATTATGTCCGCATGCTTCGCCAAAAGCAGTTCGACTTGTCTCAGTTGACGGATTTCGGCTAACCATGCCTTAGAAATCTCGATGATAGCTGATCCCGGGTTTTCAGTGTCGTTCGATTTGTTTCAGTGAGATTGTCTAAATGTTTTGATATCGCTTGACGCTACTTTTTACATTTAGTCAAGTTTTGATAGTTCCTGGGTATGAAATCCCCGAACGTGTTTTTCATTTTTTTAATAAATGTCTTTGATGACGTCATATCCGGCTTTTCGTGAAAGTTGAGGCGGCACTGTCACGCCCTCATTTTTCAACCCAATTGGTTGAAATTTTGGTCAAGTAATCTTCGACAAAGCCCGGACTTCGGTATTGCATTTCAGTGTGGTGGCTTAAACATTAATTAATGACTTTGGTCATTAAAAATCTGAAAATTGTAAAAAAAATATTTTTTTTATAAAACGATCCAAATTTACGTTCATCTTATTCTCCATCATTTGCTGATTCCAAAAACATATAAATATGTTATATTTGGATTAAAAACAAGCTCTGAAAATTAAATATATAAAAATTATTATCAAAATTAATTTGTCGAAATCAATTTAAAAACACTTTCATCTTATTCCTTGTCGGTTCTTGATTCCAAAAACATATAGATATGATATGTTTGGATTAAAAACACGCTCAGAAAGTTAAAACGAAGAGAGGTACAGAAAAGCGTGCTATGATTCTCAGCGCAACTACTACCCCGCTTTTCTTATTATGGGGGCCAGGAGGCCCCCCTTTATACGGATAGTTTCGAGGTTGACCATGGGCAGCGCCATTTTGTTGTGAAATACTTTATCAGTTTGTGTACACAGGAAGTTGTGACATCCGTCACGTCACCCTATGGGAGGGGTGAAGGCAACATTGTTCATCAGTAGAAAGTTGTGAAATCCGTCACCCTATGGGAGGGGTGAAGGCAACATTGGTTATCACTGAGTTTGGGTAACACAGGAAGTTGTGAAATACGTCACCCGATGGGAGGGGTGACGGCAAAATTGTTCAACAAAAACATCATTGGTCGAACTGTGCAGGGTCAACCGCAACAATCTCAAAACCATTCATACCTTCCTGTATTGGAGTGACTTATATACCGACCTTTTTATTTCTTATTTTCAGCACAGGTGTAGAAAACATCATGAACCAAAATGTTATTTATTCTCTAATGTAACATTTGTTTTACAAATGTGACCATGGTCTTTCAAACATACAGTGACATTAAACATTGTTATGTTAAAAAAATTTAAAAAAATAAAAAAGCTTTTGTGCACAAATCAGAAAATACACTGTACATTTTACCTACAGGCCAAACAGTGTCTCTGGCGGCAAGTTGCACTGATCTATATTTTTAGATCAGTGGCAAGCTGTCAAGAACAGGCGCTTGCATTTGGATGTGTTTACTGATAGGTTTGGTTGTGATCAATCAGAATGATGTGGGAATACAAATGTATGACAGTTTGGTATGATGACATGTAATTCACATAATTATGCTTAAATGTAATATTATACATGATATAATATTATTATGGCTGTTGCCATGACCATGAACCCCAAGAAAGGTTTAATGTTATGTACAATTAAAATACCAAAACCAAGCACCTATTAATCTGGTTTACGACGCAACCGTTCTCACGAGATCAGTTACATTTTTGTTCTCTCTCTCTCTCTGTCTGTATGTATGTCTTTGTCTCCCTCTGAGTCTCTCTGCTTCTGTCTTTCCGCTATGTCTGTCTCTGTCTATGTGTGTGTGTGTGTGTGTGTCTCTCTCTCTCTCTCTCTCTCTCTCTCTCTCTCTCTCTCTCGCTTTCTCTCTCTCAGTGACTCTTGGCACACAGGTCAAAGCAGAGGTTAACTTGAGTGCACGTGTACCTAGCAGGAGGGGGTGAGGGCGGTGAACATGTCACGGTCTCAAAGCAGAGGTTAACTTGAGTGCACGTGTCCCTAGCAGGAGGGGAGGGGGGGTGGTGATTTCTTGAATTAGCTGAGGGCGGTGAACATATGTCGTTGTTTGCCGTTGTCATGAAAACAGTTACTTTTGTTTTGTTTCTTTTTTTCCTCCAAATTTTTGCATTTTCACAACAGGTTTTTCTGTTTCATCTCTCATACACGCGCGTACGGTGTCAATTGGAGAAAAAACAAGTCGCGTAAGGCGAAAACACAACATTTAGTCAAGTAGCTGTCGAACTCACAGAATGAAACCGTGAACGCAATGCAATTTTTCAGCAAGACCGTATACTCGTAACATCGTCAGTCCACCGCTCATGGCAAAGGCAGTGAAATTGACAAGAAGAGCGGGGTAGTAGTTGCGCTGAGAAGGATAGCACGCTTTTCTGTACCTCTCTTCGTTTTAACTTTCTGAGCGTGTTTTTAATCCAAACATATCATATATGTTTTTGGAATCAGGAACCGACAAGGAATAAGATGAAAGTGTTTTTAAATTGATTTCGAAAGTTTAATTTTGATAATAATTTTTATATTTTTAATTTTCAGAGCTTGTTTTTAATCCAAATATAACATGTTTTTGAAATCAGAAAATGATGGAGAATAAGATGAACGTAAATTTGGATCGTTTTATAAAATTTTTTTTTTTTTTACAATTTTCAGATTTTTAATGACCAAAGTCATTAATTAATTTTTAAGCCACCAAGCTGAAATGCAATACCGAAGTCCGGGCTTTGTCGACGATTACTTGACCAAAATTTCAACCAATTTGGTTGAAAAATGAGAGCGTGACAGTGCCGCCTCAACTTTCATGAAAAGCCGGATATGACGTCATCAAAGATATTTATAAAAAAAAACGAAAAACAGTTCCAGGGATATCATACCCAGGAACTCTCATGTCAAATTTCATAAAGATCGGTCTAGTAGTTTAGTCTGAATCGCTCTACACACACACACACAGACAGACAGACAGACAGACAGACAGACAGACACACACACACACACACTCACACACACACACACACACACACACACACACACACACATACATACACCACGACCCTCGTCTCGATTATCCCCTCTACGTTAAAACATTTAGTCAAAACTTGACCAAATGTAACAAGTCGCGTAAGGCGAAAATACAATATTTAGTCAAGTAGCTGTCGAACTCACAGAATGAAACTGAACGCAATGCCATTTTTCAGCAAGACCGTATACTCGTAGCATCGTCAGTCCACCGCTCATGGCAAAGGCAGTGAAATTGACAAGAAGAGTGGGGTAGTAGTTGCGCTAAGAAGGATAGCACGCTTTTCTGTACCTCTCTTTGTTTTAACTTTCTGAGCGTGTTTTTAATCCAAACATATCATATCTATATGTTTTTGGAATCAGGAACCGACAAGGAATAAGATGAAAGTGTTTTTAAATTGATTTGGACAATTTAATTTTGATAATAATTTTTATATATTTAATTTTCAGAGCTTGTTTTTAATCCGAATATAACATATTTATATGTTTTTGGAATTTGCAAATGATGGAGAATAAGATAAACGTAAATTTGGATCGTTTTATAAATTTTTATTTTTTTTTTACAATTTTCAGATTTTTAATGACCAAAGTCATTAATTAATTTTTAAGCCACCAAGCTGAAATGCAATACCGAAGTCCGGGCTTCGTCGAAGATTACTTGACCAAAATTTCAACCAATTTGGTTGAAAAATGAGGGCGTGACAGTGCCGCCTCAACTTTCACGAAAAGCCGGATATGACGTCATCAAAGACATTTATCAAAAAAATGAAAAAAATGTTCGGGGATTTCATACCCAGGAACTCTCATGTCAAATTTCATAAAGATCGGTCGAGTAGTTTAGTCTGAATCGCTCTACACACACACACACACACAGACACACAGACACACAGACACACAGACACACGCACATACACCACGACCCTCGTTTCGATTCCCCCTCGATGTTAAAATATTTAGTCAAAACTTGACTAAATATAAAAACGGAACAAAGCAGAAGTAACTTATCTCGTCGATTGTCATCTCCATCTAGTGAACGACGACGAAGAAGAAGACTTATCTCGTGAGAACGGTAGTGCACTAGGTTTGGGAAAAAACACGACAATACGTTATCTCTTTCAACCCGTATGGGGCCCTTCAACATGTGACCGACTGACAAATGCACCGAACCCATTTTGGCTCTTCGAGAGAATTTTTCCGTGAAAACCTTTTCAGTGCCTCACGGTCAGCTCAGGGTCAGTGTCATAAGAGCCGGCCATGCCGAAAGGGATATAAGACCGTTTTCAGCGGATTTTCACACTCAGCTTTACGGTAATGCGTACCCCTAGCGCGGCTCTGCTTGGGTGGGAATGTTCTGAGCAAAACACTATGTGTTACTCCATACCCCCCGCCTCCATGGAACTTCTTGACCCCAACCAATTGGGGGGGGGGAGGGAGTTTGCCCAGTCGGTAGAGGCGCTGGCTTTAAAACCGGTTGTTACTATCAGCGTGGGTTCAACCCCCAAGTTCGGCGCGGGATGTGTGTCCCAGAGTCAACTTTGTGCAGACTCTCCTCGGTGTCCGAACACCCCCGTGTGCACGCATGCGCACGATAAAGATCCCAGGGTCACAGCGAAAGCCTCAGGCCTTGGAAACACGAATACATGCATGCAAAAATATGAAGCTCGGGTGTCCGTTCGGCCAACAGCCAATAAAGTAACCATTTCAGCACTGACCCAAGACGACCCAACCCGCAGGTCTCCTCTAGCAGCCGGCAGCCAGCTGTCTACATCCCCCCCCCCCCCCCTGCATTTTTACATTTAGTCAAGTTTTGACATAGAGGGGGGAATCGAGACGAGGGTCGTGGTGTATGTGTGTGTGTCTGTCTGTCTGTCTGTCTGTCTGTCTGTGTGTGTGTGTAGAGCGATTCAGACTAAACTACTGGGCCGATCTTTATGAAATTTGACATGAGAGTTCCTGGGTATGATATCCCCGGACGTTTTTTTCATTTTTTCGATAAATACCTTTGATGACGTCATATCCGGCTTTTTGTAAAAGTTGAGGCGGCACTGTCACACCCTCATTTTTCCATTAAATTGATTGAAATTTTGGCAAAGCAATCTTCGACGAAGGCCGGGGTTTGGTATTGCATTCCAGCTTGGTGGCTTAAATACTAATGAGAGTTTGGTCATTAAAAATCGGAAACTTGTAATTAAAATTATTTTTTTTATTAAACGATCCAAAAACAATTTCATCTTATTCTTCGTCATTTTCTGATTCCAAAAACATATACATATGTTATATTTGGATTAAAAACAAGCTCTGAAAATTAAAAATATAACAATTATGATCAAAATTAAATTTCCGAAATCGTTTTAAAAACTATTTCATCTTATTCCTTAGATATGATATGTTTGGATTAAAAACACGCTCAGAAAGTTAAAACGAAGAGAGGTACAGTAAAGCGTGCTATGAAGCACAGCGCAATCGCTACCGCGCCAAACAGGCTCGTCACTTTCACTGCCTTTTGCACTAGCGGCTGACTACGTTCAGTTTCATTCTGTGAGTTGCACAGCTTGACTAAATGTAGTAATTTCGCCTTACGCGACTTGTTATTTTTTATTTTCATACAAAAGCCGGGTTTTCCCGTGTAACATGCCCCTAATGGCTTTGCCGTGAGGGCGTAAAACTTACATTTTCTCTCTCTCGATTTTCACACTGCTAAAACCTGACTTTCTTGCAGTTGCTTTGTCTGCAATGCCTTAGAACTCTACAAATAGTTAAGTTTTTCGCGTTTGTGTTGTAATTTGCAAATAAACATCGTACATAGTAAAGTTAATCGACTTTGCTACAATTTGTAAAAACTAGGGCATTACCTGATACACATTTTTTTTTATATAAATCCCATGCTGTTTTCAAATACAGCGTTTTGCTATTCACTTCAATATCAATCAATCAATATGAGGCTTATATCGCGCGTATTCCGTGGGTACAGTTCTAAGCGCAGGGATTTATTTTTTTATTTTTTTATCTTTATTTTATGCAATTTATATCGAGCACATATTCAAGGCGCAGGGATTTATTTATGCCGTGTGAGATGGAATTTTTTTGCACAATACATCACGCATTCACATCGGCCAGCAGATCGCAGCCATTTCGGCGCATATCCTACTTTTCACGGCCTATTATTCCAAGTCACACGGGTATTTTGGGGGAAATTTTTTTCTATGCCTATACAATTTTGCCAGGAAAACCCCTTTTGTCAATCGTGGGATCTTTAACGTGCACACCCCCAATGTAGTGTACACGCCGGGACCTCGGTTTTTCGTCTCACCCGAAAGACTAGCACTTGAATATAATAGTTAATAACAATCAAAAAGTAACGAAGTCTTTTAATCACAATTTCCGAGATATTTACACTTTTCATTTTGTTTCAATTCACACCACAAAACATACACTTCGCCTTTTGCTGTTCAGTCTCAAGTCTAAATATTAATATAAATCATAACTAATTTTCTTCACACCATCATAGACATAATGTTGCCTCACATGTTCTTTGTACGATCGTTGGTTTTCACAATAAATATTACATTACTGTACTTGTCTTCTTTTTCTTTAACAATGTCTTTCCAAAAACAAAACTCAAAGACCACACAAGCTATTGCAGCCTACTCTATCTCTCGTCTCTCTTCCTGGGTACAATGGTACCTAAGACTTACATTCAAATGCTTACATTTCCATGCTACTCACATTGTCAAAATACCAATAATTATTCAAAACAAATGTTAACTACTACCTAACTTCATTTCAGACCCACACACATTAGTATACACACATTTCACATTTAAACCATTAGTCGGCTCCCTGTCGATATTTATCGACTAAGTTCCTTGTTTGCTCTTTGTTGTGAGAGCAGAAGTGGGAAGGCGTCTGAGAGTGTATTGCGCCTCTGATCAGACCAATGACACTGTGCAAATAAAACAAAAATGTATTAGTGATCAAAAGTTGCCAAATTGTCTGAAATGACTTGTAATATTTGTAATAAACATGTTTTGTTTTGTTTTTAAAATTATTTCAGGGCATTCAAGGCTTGCCATGCATAATGAGGATATTCACGTTCGTCAAACTGAGGGGCGGAGCATTGGTTCAGCTGCAGATCAACCCGCTCAGGTAAACACCAAAGCTGCAACAGATAAGTTGAAAAGAGCAAACTATTTCCGTTGTGTTAGAGCGCAGTTTACTGTTCGCGTTTCTAGCAGTGCAATATTAATGTTTGGTGTGTATGATCTATGTTGTAGTCGCCACATACGCTCCAGGCAACTTTTTTTCAAATCACTATTCTTCACTAACTTAATCTCGATATGCAAGAAAGGGTTGAAAGGAATCTTCTTGTATGTGTGTGTATCTGATCAAATGTATTAAAGCACTCTGTGTTAACAGGAACAAGCTCATAGTGACGATGGCTCAGCTAGGACAGGAACCATCTCAGAGGTAAGGAGCCATAAAACAATACCACTGAAAAAAGTGGTACAGTATTGTTCCAAGAATTGTTCATTTTTTCAGAATGCTATTCGTAGATGGGGGATAGGTGTGTGGGTGTGTGTGTGTGTGTGTGTGGGGGGGGGGCTTTACGTTTAATTCACTGACTAGTGACTTACACATTCAACAGTTGGCACGAATGAGAATTTTTGATACACAATGATATACAGAATGATACGCATTTTCACCTGTAAGTTTGTTGGACTTGGCTGTTCAAAATTCCATACCCCATGATTGTTGTGTAAACAATAGAGAAAACCAATAACAAAGCAGTGATCCAATATCTGTAAAGAAAAGGACAAAGCCAAATGGAAATCTATGATGATGACATAATAAACACACTTGGTAAGAATGCCCCTACAGAAATCACAATAACAAGGTGGTCAGATGCATCCAGGCTTGGAAGTAGAACCATTGAACAAACTGTCACACCTCAAGAAATCGATGATGCTGTCTGCGCACTGGCGATATAGAATCAACGAATTGTCGCCTATTACATTGCTGATACACGTGGCAGCTCACATGAAAGAGTTTAGAGTATTCTGTGCAAAAAGTTTCCTCTGAGAAAATGTTAGGCAAGTTAGGTTTCAAACTTCTAATGCCAGAACAACAGGGTGTGACAGATGTAAGATTTAACATGTCACGCGACATTTTGCGCTTGTTTGAGGCAGATGCAGAGAATTTTATGTCCTGATTTGTTCCTATTGATTCGTCGCGATATAACCTTCGTGGTTGAAAACGACGTTAACCACCAAATAAAGAAAGAAAGAAAGTTCCTATTGATCAAGCTTGGTACATCGGTTTCAGTCTGAAAGCTAGCAGCGGTTCATTCATTAGGTGCATCAAGGATATTCCCAACACAAAAGGCCAGGGTCATTTATTTGAAAAATGTAAGGGCATCAGTTAACACCCGACCGGTTTATCGACTACACACGGAAGACATCGTGGGGCCGTGCGGACCCATGCTTCTCAAAGGAGGAAAAATATGCATACCCTTCCGTAGACCCATGCTTTCCAAAGAAGCAAAAACGTGCATCCCCTTCCGTAGACGCCGTGGTTAAATTTCTACGAGAAGAAGTTGAATTAAATTATTAATTTAATCATTACCGTGCGGACTAAAGCTTTTCAAAAAAGGAACAAGTCGCGTAAGGCGAAAATACAACATTTAGTCAAGTAGCTGTCGAACTCACAGAATGAAACTGAACGCAATGCAACGCAGCAAGACCGTATACTCGTAGCATCGTCAGTCCACCGCTCATGGCAAAGGCAGTGAAATTGACAAGAAGAGCGGGGTAGTAGTTGCGCTGAGAAGGATAGCACGCTTTTCTGTACCTCTCTTCGTTTTAACTTTCTGAGCGTGTTTTTAATCCGAACATATCATATATATATATATATGTTTTTGGAATCAGGAACCGACAAGGAATAAGATGAAAATGTTTTTAAATTGATTTCGAAAATTTTATTTTGATAATAATATTTATATTTGTAATTTTCAGAGCTTGTTTTTAATCCAAATATAACATATTTATATGTTTTTGGAATCGGTAAATGATGGAATATAAGCTGAACGTAAATTTGGATCGATTTATAAAAAAAATATTTTTTTTACAATTTTCAGATTTTTAATGACCAAAGTCATTAATTAATTTTTAAGCCACCAAGCTGAAATGCAATACCGAAGTCCGGCCTTTGTCGAAGATTGCTTGGCCAAAATTTCAATCAATTTCAAAAAAACTTTCGGGGATATCATTCCCAGGAACTCTCATGTAAAATTTCATAAAGATCGGTCCAGTAGTTTGGTCTGAATCGCTCTACACACACACACACACACACACAGACATATACACATACACCACGACCCTCGTCTCCATATAAAAACAATTAGTCAAAACTTGACTAAATGTAAAAACGTGAATACCCTTCTGTAGACGTCGTAGGGCCGTGGATACCCACATTGTTATGTATTAATTTCGCTCCACGCGATTTGCTTATTAACTTCAAAATTAAACAGATCGTAGAAAATGATGTTTAGAGCCAATGCCTGAAGGTTTGTGACTTCTCTCCCTAGTTGTTATATACGTTCCTTCGGTTTGAGAAACATGGGTCCGCACGGCCCCACGATGTCTTCCGTGTGTAGTCTAAATTTGACCTTTGTTTTTTTTTTAATTACTTCTCGCTGAAATTTATTAATATTTTAGGACATGAGCTCATTAGGTGTCTGAGGCATTCTTAAAAGCTCACTAAAAAATTCCAACTGGTTTAAGAGATTTTTGCAATTAAACACTCTCCTGGGCCCACACGGACCCACGACGACCGGCGAAGGTTAAGCAGAGGATGAATATTCTTGTTAGACTTTCTTCCAAAAGGTGAGACAGTGACCGGTGAATTGTATTCCACGCTTCTGAGACACCTAAGAGTGCACACCGAAGCTAAAATCAAAGAACGCTCCGCACACACGTGTTCACCCATCGACCCCCCCCCCCCCGCCACCCCGAACCCGAAAAGTACCTCCCTGGTATGCACAAGCTGTACAAATTACAAATATAAAAATTATGATTAAAATAACATTTCCGAAATTGAATTAAAAACACTTTCATCTGATTTCTTTTCGGTTCCTGATTCCAAAAACATATAAATAGGATATGTTTGGATTAAAAACAAGCTCAGAAAGTTAACAAGTCGCGTAAGGCGAAAATACAATATTTAGTCAAGTAGCTGTCGAACTCACAGAATGAAACTGAACGCAATGCCATTTTTCAGCAAGCCCGTATACTCGTAGCATCGTCAGTCCACCGCTCATGGCAAAGGCAGTGAAATTGACAAGAAGAGCGGGGTAGTAGTTGCGCTAAGAAGGATAGCACGCGTTTCTGTACCTCTCTTTGTTTTAACTTTCTGAGCGTGTTTTTAATCCAAACATATCATATCTATATGTTTTTGGAATCAGGAACCGACAAGGAATAAGATGAAAGTGTTTTTAAATTGATTTGGACAATTTAATTTTGATAATAATTTGTATATATTTAATTTTCAGAGCTTGTTTTTAATCCGAATATAACATATTTATATGTTTTTGGAATCAGCAAATGATGGAGAATAAGATAAACGTAAATTTGGATCGTTTTATAATTTTTTTTTTTTTTTTACAATTTTCAGATTTTTAATGACCAAAGTCATTAATTAATTTTTAAGCCACCAAGCTGAAATGCAATACCGAAGTCCGGGCTTTGTCGAAGATTACTTGACCAAAATTTCAACCAATTTGGTTGAAAAATGAGAGCGTGACAGTGCCGCCTCAACTTTCACGAAAAGCCGGATATGACGTCATCAAAGACATTTATCAAAAAAATGAAAAAAACGTTCGGGGATTTCATACCCAGGAAGTCTCATGTCAAATTTCATAAAGATCGGTCCAGTAGTTTAGTCTGAATCGCTCTACACACACACACACACACACACACGCACAGACACACATACACCACGACCCTCGTTTCGATTCCCCCTCGATGTTAAAATATTTAGTCAAAACTTGACTAAATATAAAAAGATTAGAGATACAGAAAAGCGTGCTATCCTGCTCAGCGCAACCACTACCGCGCTATTCTGTCTTGTCAATTTCACTGCCTTTACCGCGAGCGGTGGACTGACGATACTACGAGTATACGGTCTTGCTGAAAAAATGCAGTGCGTTCAGTTTCAATCTGTGAGTTCGACAGCTTGACTAAATGTTGTATTTTCGCCTTACGCGACTTGTTTCTTGCCACGCGCGCGCACGTGTGTGTGTGTGTGTGTGGGTGTGTGTGTGTGTGTGTGTGTGTGTGTGTGTGTGTGTGTGTGTGTGTGTGTGTGTGTGTGTGGGTGTGTAAATCAAGAGATTCAACAGTTCATGGAATGTTCGATCTTGTCAACAGTGGCCGGAGGAACCAAGGGTGTTGGGCACTCCAGATGGCAGTCCAAAGGTAAATCAGAACAACTGATTGGAAATGTGCAATTTAACAGTGTTTATAATGTTGTGTTTGCTGTGGCTTGCGCATACGAACGCGCGCACGTGGGTATGTGTGTGTGTGTGTGTGTAGGTGTGACTTTATATGTGCATATAATTTCTGTCTGTAATCTCTCTCTCTCTCTCTCTCTCTCTCTCTCTCTCTCTCTCTCTCTCTCTCTCTCGCTCTCTCTTTCTCGCTTTCTCTCTCTTTTTTTTTCTCTCTCTCTCTCCGTTCTCGCTCTCTCTCTCTCTCTCCCTCTCTCTCTCTTTCTCTTTCTCTCTATCTATCTCTCTCTCTCTCTCTCCGTTCTCGCTCTCTCTCTCTCTCTCCCTCTCTCTCTCTTTCTCCAAACACAGTCGGACCCGCTTATAAGAAAATCGAGTCTTGTAGCCGAGCATCACGGATATAAGAAAGTATGTTTTCTAATAACCGGGTCAAAATCAAAAGGGTAAAAACAATTGTTAAGTAGATGTAATTTTTCTGAGAAATGTTTTGGGAAGTATAAAGTCTGACACCCTTCAACCCTGTTCTGTTTGTGATAGGGTCTGGCTGCAGATGTCTCCTTGTTAGTTCTTGGGAACCTTTATGTACACATAAATTGTTTTTTTGAAGGGCTAAGAAATCAGCTCCAACATTTCAATCCTGTTTGACTGGGCTTTGCCTCCAAAGGTGATTATTATGTTCCGACACTCGGTTACACACATGAAAAGATAATTAACTTCATACTTACGAGATCAGAAAAATATCTTGAACAATCTCATTACTTTTAAAACGTTCAATTTCTTTGATAAAATCAACTGTGCACGGTGTGGAAAACTTTCAAGCAACCACTGTAATTAAAATGTCCCTCCACAAACACCTTCTCAGTGGGAATGTCCCCGAAAAAGTGTTCTAAACTGTCTTCCTCTTTACAAAAAGGACACACCGAAGAAAAACAAAAAAACAATTGACGCCTTGTTGGTATTATTCTGTATACAAATCTCAACTACAACCACCTCAATTTGGTATCAATGGTTGCTTTTATTACTTTTGAAAAGACAGTTGTCTTATACGGACTGATATTCAATGCACCAACATTACACACTTACGTCTCATACAACATCTTTGAATCAGATTGTAAAATAGGTTTTCATGATAAAAATTGGGACAGTGCATATGTTTCTTCAGATCCACACTTTTTTAATTGTGTTGATACTCTTTACTGCAGGTAACACACCCTCATGAAAAATGATTTTTAGAGAAGCATGTGGGTATGCTATCTTGAGACATAGGCTAAGTAAAGTAACAATTTGGACATAGCAGATTGAATAATACTTACCTCAACATACAGTCGACCGTAAATAATTGTGAACATGCTAGTCGCAATACACTTACTCCTCCCATCCAAATGTATGTTATTGGTTGCTGAGAGATAAAATATACAAACTCGCCCCGTTCACTGCAGAAGAGAGGGGTAATGGAAAACATTTGTTTCTTTTTTCAGACTGAAACTTGTTTTCCAGCAAATGGCAATCTCCAAGGTATTATTTGCACAGTTTTCTCTGCAAAAAAAGTCTAACATACATGATACAACATCCTCTCGATATTAGGAAAACATCTCACACCTGTACAACTATAAACACACAAATGCGCGCACACACACACACACACACACACACACACACACACATACACACACACACACACACACACATACACACACAAACACACAATCACACAATCACACATACACACACACACACATGCACGCACACACACACACACACACACATGCACGCACGCACTCAAGTTCTTCCACACGACAACCATATGATACTAGATGAATACCCGCTTCGCCGGGTAACGGCTTCGCCGGGAAGAAGTAGAGCCGAATACCAGGCTGCGCCTGGGACCCGGCTTTGCCGGGTGTACGCCGGCTTCGCCGGCGCACCACACGGAGGAAGGGAGACAAACGCGGCTGAAAACACTGGAGAAGATAAGGAAGAGTTACTGGGAATGGATCGAGAGAAAAACCAAAATCGCTTCAGCGCTGCGCGCGAAAAACCAAAATCTCTTCAGCGCTGCGCGCTGAGAGCACGTGTTGAAATATCTCATCGATCAGGTTGTGTCCGGGGTCTCTGTGAATAAGCCCACCAAATTTGAAGCAGATCCATCGAGAACTTTGGCCGTGCATCGCGAAGACACAGACAGACACACACACAGACACAAGTCGTATATATATATAGATGATGATCATATCAATTATAACTGTCGGAGTACATCTTGTAAAATTAACACACCTGCTTTATTTCAGACCAACATCGGGGACCGAACATGGTCTTTCGTGGAAACTTTTTGATCGTCAACCCACCTGCTACACCCTCGCCGGCCGAGGGGCACCGCTGCATGGTGTTCCCCTGTCTGGACATATTAGGTACTTTGATGGTTTGTTAGTTAATTGGCTGGTTTTTTGGGACCGGGCAGAGGAGCGTGTATGTAAACGAAACCAAGGGCTTTGAGGGGGGAATCACTGGTTGAGTTTCAGTCATTATCAATGGCCTAAGTTGGATTCTGATGCTGTAACTTAGTGAAGGTTTTCCTCTCCGCAACACAAGCAGAGACCACCGTCCTTAGATCAATGTTTTCGTTTACTTATCACCAGTCGTTCCAGCTGTTAAGTAGATGTTTAGAAGGGCACACGGACAACATGAAGAAGTTCCGCAAAACCTTTAGTGTTTTGAATGTTAGGCAGGCGGCAGAAGGGGGGGGGGGGGGGGGGGAGTGGAGGGGATGTCAACCCAACACAAAATGAATGAGCTTTGTCTTGACATTTATGCAGGGCATTCCAAACACACAGACCTATCAAGGGTGTAAATCTGCTGCTATGAAATCCCTTGTTTGGTGTTTTGTTTGAACAGCAAGTCAATGACTTCGTATTTATTTCAGCGAGAGGAAGGGGGAGAGAGAGAGAGAGAGAGAGAGAGAGAGAGAGAGAGAGAGAGAGAGAGAGAGAGAGAGAGAGAGAGAGAGAGAGAGAGAGAGAGAGAGAGAGAGAGAAAGAGAGAGGGAGGGAGAAAGAGAGAGGGAGAGAGAAAGAGAGAGAAAGAAAGAGAGAGAAAGAAAGTGAGAGAAAGAAAGTGAGAGAGAAAAAGGGAGAGACAGACAGACAGGGAAAGAGAGAGAGAGAAAGAAAGAGAGGAAGAGAGCGAGAGAGAGATAGGGGAAGAGAGAGAGAGAGGGGAGAAATAGAGAGAGAAATAGGGAAAAAGAGAAGGGGGGGAAAGAAAGAGAGAAAGAGGGGGAGAGAGGGAGGGAGAGAGAGAGTGGGAGAGAAAGAAAGAGAGAAAGAAAGAGAGAGAAAGAAAGGGAGAGAGAGAGGGGGAAAGAGAGCGAGAGAGAAAGAGACAGACAGACAGGGAAAGAGAGAGAGAAAGAAAGAGAGGAAGAGTGCGAGAGAGAGATAGGAAAAGAGAGAGAGAAAGGGGGGAGAAATAGAGAGAGAGATAGGGAAAGAAAGATAGGGAGAGAAAGAGAGGATGAGAGAGCGAGAGAGAGAGAGAGAGACAGAGAGAGAGAGAAATAGGGAGAGAGAAAGAGACTGACTGACTGACTATTAGGGTTTAACGTCCTCTTAGACCAACTGGGACAGTATTGGTAATACGTTGAAGATATGGTGTGATACTTTGATTCGAACAAGCCCGCTGTGGCTGTCTTCTTCGACACACCAGCATTGGGTTTGTCTCGTCAAAGTATCGAAATACGATCATGATAATCGGAGACGAGAGATGATGCATGCGTGTCTTCGTGTTTTCCAAGCCCTGAGACTTTCGCTGTGAACGTGGGATCTTTTTCGTGCGCATGTGTGCACACGGGGGTGTTCGGACACCGAAAAGAGTCTGCACAAAGTTGACTCCGAGAAATAAATCTCTCGCCGAACGTGGGGATCGAACCCACGCTGATAGCGACCAACTGGCTACAAAGCCAGCGCGCTACCAACTGAGCTACGTCCCCGCCCAGAGAAAGAGAGAGAGAGAGAGAGAGAGAGAGAGAGAGAGAGAGAGAGAGAGAGAGAGAGAGAGAGAGAGAGAGAGAGAGAGAGAGAGAGAGAGAGAGAGATATGAATGGATGATTTATTGTACTAATCAATAAGTTGATTTTGACATCTTTTAGACAAATGGAATTAGTGATTAAAATCGAAATAAGTATAAGGATGTGATAAATAGGGCATATAAATGCAAATTAGTTAGGCGAAATAGATACAGAGCCTATCAAATATTGAGACGTGAACATGAAAACATAGCTTGAAATGATAATGTGACATGTGTTGACAATAGCAAACAAAACCCAGACACAAAGATACACACATACACACGTACAGACATACACACGGACACACACACACACACACACACACACACACACACACACACACACACACACACACGGGCACATACCCACGCACACACACACACACACCCACACACACAAACACACACACACACACATACACATACACATACACACACACAAACACACACACTCAAACATACACATGCATCAATCCACGCGCAAACATAGACACACACACACACACACACTCGCATGTAAATGTAAGCAAAAACACACATCTGAAAAGGTCTTTAATTGCATGAGAGAGAGAGATTTAACTTGAAAACCTTATTACCCAAGTGTAGAAGATTTACGATCCTGACTGTCAGGCAGTCCTGCTACCTGGCGCTCAGATTTTCGGTTTTAATTACAAAAGCAGAAACTCAATTTGAATACTAGTACATTTGAAATTCCTAAAATTGTTACGCTTAAATTAACATTTCTTGGATATGTTTTCCTTTTAGAAATGTGTGTTCACGGTAAATGGCCACATTTTATTTTCTGTATATTTTGGTGGGGTTGACCTTGCCTCCACGGTGAGATTTTCTGGTGGTAAAGAAAGACTGGTAACGGATCTGTCTGACAGAATGTTCAGTTTCAACAGGTTGACTTTAATTTTCTGGTCACTCTTTGGGTGCGTTGTTTGTTGTTATTTTCCTTGGTCTTCTGTGTGTTATTTCCTAAGCACATAATCCTACCGATACTTTGTTTTCCTTGCTTAGCATCGACAGAAGCAGACTACATACTCCGGGGCAAAATGATTGCTCTCCACGGAAAAAAACTCTTCATTTGCGGGTTTCTTCTGAGCAGTGAAGACCTGGACAAGTTGCTCCATCCGCAGTGGCTCGGAGACAAAGTACTGGCACATGTCTGCAATAACAGTCGTTTTTATGTCTGTCTCTTTATGACTAGTACAGCTGTACCTCCTCCTCCTCCTTCCTTCCTTTGTATAGTATTGTTGTATTTATCCGCTCAATTTGTATATATATATATTAACTGTCTGATTTGTTACCTTTTTTTGTTAAAGTTATATCTTTGTTTCAAAGCCCTCTGGGCCCAAAACAATAACATACTTGACTTGACTTGTCTCTCTCCTCGACCATTTTCTCTCTCTCTCTCTCTCTCTCTCTCTCTCTCTCTCTCTCTCTCTCTCTCTCTCTCTCTCTCTCTCTCTTTCTCTCTCTCTCTTTCTCTCTCTCTCTCTCTTTCTCTCTCTCTCTTTCTCTCTCGCTCTCTCTGTCTCTCTCTCTCTCTGTCTCTCCCTCTTTCTCTCTCTCTCTCTCTCTCTCTCTCTCTCTCGCTCTCTCTCGCTCTCTCTCTCTCTCTCTCTCTCTCTCTCTTTCATTGTGTCGTTTGTGTTTATTTGCTTGTTTGCTTATTTGTTCGATTGTTTGTTTGCTGGTTTGTTCGTTTAATTTGTTTATTTGTCAGGTTGTTTTATTTGTTTATCATTTATTACACATTTGTATTAGAAGTAAGGACCGGTATAACCACAATGAGGTTGTTTCCTTTATAATTAACCTTTACATATCGAACACTTGTATATATAGGGACCAATTTTAGTTGGGCCCTTGGGTGCTTGATCTGGACAGATTCAACCTTAACTTACATTTTTACACGTTTTTCAGGTCATTGACGCTTTCATGGCTCTGCTGGTGGCAGACGGCAGGTCACTAGCAATACCTACATTTTTAACGCAAATGTGGGATATGGCTGACACCAATTCAGAAAATCTCCTAATCCCTGTAAGATTTCTTTGCGAATTTGTCACGTTATGTATCACAACCTGACAACAAAGTACGATCTGAGAAACAAATGAGAAACAAATGTGGCTTAAATCTTAATGAAGAGCCAAGAAATTGTCCCTGTCTGGTCAAGATCAGATGCTTCCCGGGAACTTGGTTCTCTTGAAGGATTTTGGTAAGGAAGGAGAAAAGATCAGCCTTGTTGTTGTCATAATGAAAGTTCTTCCAGTCACAAGCACAATCGTATTTTCTGACATTTTGTGTCGCTGGTCTTGATAACGCTTGTAAAGTAGGGTTGTACTGCATCTTTTCATACAGGCTTAAATTAGGTTAAAGTCCTTCAAACATACAATGTCAGAACTTTGTGCTTTTGTCGTTCCTATATTGGAATGCCGCAATAAAAGTCAACCTGAGGAAAAGGAAATCAGTGTGAATAATTATTGTCAATGAAAGGAAAAAAATGGACGGCACTGTAAAAGAAAATGTTTTCTCACATGCGTTGAAGAAAATCAAGCAAAAACAAAGAAGTCGTTAAAATGAGACAGAACATTCTTTCTACAAGATGCGATTCGCAGACGACCGCATTTTATAGTATCGAACAAGTGATGTGCATGCTCTACAGAAATGTTTGTTTTCTTTGTTATTAAAAAACATGTTGGGAACTTCTAGCTTTATTACCTTTGAGATGCTAAAGGAATGTTATTTCTTGAAAGGCGCTTATTTTGTTTTTGCGGAAGAAGTTGTAGAAACAAGTCATGCTAACCGTTTTGATGAGTAATTAAATGAGCGTTGGTGCTTATGTCCCTTTGCGTGCAGATTGGTATTTCAGCAGAGATGTTTACATTCGCCGTAGTTAATGTAGATGCCTGTCACTGGGTGCTGTTGGCAGCGAATAATAGGACCAAATCGATCTCCTTCGTGGACCCATCTCCAGCCTCTAAAGACAAAATGAAGTGGATACATATCTGGAGGTTGGTGCATTATCAAATATCTGATGCCTAGTTGGAAGACAAGCCACCTTTTTTGTCGATGCTAGGGTAACATCTATTGCATTTGTATCGACCGACTACGGAGGCAGAGGTTGATAACGATAATAAAACAAAAGTCATTATGCTTCTCAAGGATCAACACAAATGCTTGTCTTCCAACAAGGCAGTAGACGTCGAATTTGTCATAGTTTAAATGGAGATTAGAAGAAGTAAGGCTTCAGGTACCTTTGTTTCTTTGACCTTGATTCATCTGTGTTTGTCGTCTTATCTCTATCACTACCAAATTGGATGGCACTAAAATGCAGAAGATCGACACACTGTTTGTCCCTGAACCAAGATTTCTTAGAAAAAAATGAAATACTCGCTCAGCATTTTGACGTCATACAGGGTGACACAAAAAAAACAGAGCTCACTAAAAGTCTTATAACTCCTGAAATTTTATTAAGTTTGAAACAAAAATTCTATGGAATTATGTACAACCTATGTAGCCAACATCTGCAAAGTCTCAATGCTATACAACAAAAAACTCTTTGTTCTACAGCCGCTCAAAGATATGTTCCAGATGCCCGCCCCGGCGCTGCAGGCAGACTTGGATTCGCCTGGCAAAGTTCTCAATGACCCTCCTGCACTCCTCTCTCGGGATGGCTCTGATGGCTGCTGTGATGGCTGCTTTGAGGTCAGGGATGGTCTGGGGGTTGTGCTCATACACCCTGTCCTTGAGGTAACCCCACAGGTAGAAGTCTGGGGGGTTCAGGTCTGGTGAGTGCGGTGACCACTCCGGGTGGCACCTGCGGCTGATGAGTCGGTCCTCGAAGCGCTGCTGCAGCCACTCCAGGGATACATTGGAGGTGTGAGGGGTGGCTCCGTCCTGTTGAAACCACTGGAGGGCTCTGTCAATGCCTCTACGTCGGCCAAGTGCTACCCAGAACTTGCGCAGGACCTGGATGTAGCGCTCCGTGTTCACAGTCAAGGACCGCTCGTCATCGTCCTCAAACCAGAATGGCCCGATAATGCCATGAGTTGAAATGGCCACCCAGGCAGTACACTTGACAGAGTGCAAGGGCCTTTGCAGGCAGTGGTCAGGGGGTGTGCTGCCCCAGAAGATGTTATTCTTAGAGTTAACGTGCCCAGACAGCAGAAAGTGGGCCTCGTCTGAAAACCACATGTTGTCGAGAAAGTCCGGTTCATCGTCAATCCTGTCTGAAAACCACTGGCACATGGTGACTCGCTTCCTCATGTCGTCAGCTGTGAGCTTGTGCTTGATTTGAATCCTGTAGGGATACAGATGGAGATCTGAGATCAAAATTCTTCTTACAGACTCCCGGTTGATGCCAAGCTCTTGACTTCGCCGACGCACAGACTTGCTTGGGCTGTGGACAACAGAGTCTCTGACTGCAGCAACATTGTCTTGTGTCCGTGCTGATTTTGGTCGCCCAGAGTGTGATTGTCTGTTTTTGTCTTTTGCATTGAGGTTATTCACAGCCCCATGGGTTCTGAACTTTTTAACCCATCCGCAGATCACTGAGCTGACAGGAAATTCACGACAATTAAAATGGTCTTTGAATCGCAATTGCGTTTCCCGGAAAGACTTCAGCCGAAAATATGTCTCAACTGCAAATGTCTTTTGCTCTGTAGTCCAAGGCATCTCGAAGCTCACACGTGGTAGACTCTTAGATCAATCCGTCTTCTTAATGAATCTGAAACAAATAACAGAATTACTTGAATATTGCGGAAATTATTCAACTTTTTATGAGCTCTGTTTTTTTTGTGTCACCCTGTACCTGTTAAACTTCTATGCCATTCAGATCACATTTGTTCAACTGATCCAAAATTACACGGCGTATGCAAAAGTGCAAAGCTTCAGTTTTGAATCTTAATTCAAAGTAAATAAATAAATAAATAAAATAAATAAATAAAATAAATAAATAAAAATATTAACTGATCGAATTACATGTACTGTGTGTCGGATGAGAACCTTATGCAATGATATAAACTTGTTATGTCACAAAGTCTTCCTTATTTGGCAGTCTCCATGAATGAGGGCGCACCTTTTAAAACTGAGCATAATCCTGTATAAATCGACTCACGTTGCATGTTTAGTAATATCGTTGGCATCTGGATAAAATCGTTGAGGCAAACATTGGTCTCACTTCTGCCCACCCCACTGGTTTAGCTAGCAACCATATTGAGATTCGTCCCATTTTTATCAAAAGTTGCATGGAACTTGTCAGTCCCAAAAACTGTATTGATGCCTTGGGTTATTGGACCTAACAATAACTAGATTCACACAAATAACTTAGATCAATCGAGTTACATTACCAAAGAAACTACAATGGGAAGAAGGATAACTTCCTCATTGGGCATGCTTAGAAATGAGAATGGCTAAATACGAGTTATTGCCCTTTTCTACATGCTGACCAGGCTGTCTCCTGCTTTGTCATGACTAGTACAGTCGATCTTTCTCATGCTGTGACTTGCTTTATTTTCACATTTTCGGTATTTAAAACAGCAAACACACACACACACACACACACACACACATACACTGAAGAAGTTTCCATTCTGATTCGGTTATTTTATTTGGTGCTATATGTTTGCTTCACATTGTTTCTTCTTTTACATTGCTAAACACATCCATAATGCATGCATGGCTCATTCGAAAGAGGGCAACTGAATAACTGATGCCCAATAGCAATAAATACTGAACAACTGAACAATAAATAGGCACAATTACAAAATACACATAAAAAAATCGAGGCTCATTTTAAATTAAGTTATCAGCTCATGGGGAAGCATAAGGTGACCCTAGAAACCGAAATTAGGAGACCTCCCGCCCCCAGGGCAGACTACAAAAAAAAAGGGGGGGGGGGGGGGGGCTAATTTGTGAAAAAGTATAAAAGGAATCGAAAACTGTATACATGTATTTAGTTAATACCCCAAAAATTGTATAGTATATACAATGTCAGACCACAGGAGCTGGTCAGACCCTAAAGAAAGTTTGTTAGTCTTTGCTTAGGCAAAACAAAGCAAAATAGCCTGTTTACGGTATCCCGACCAACCCTATTTTTCTAGACCAACCCTAGACTTTTTTTTTGGCATTTGGAAAAAAAGAAAAAGAAAAAAAAATCAATTTTGTTCCTGTTTTTTTCAAAATAATTTAAAAAGATGGTTATAAATTTTTTTTAAGAAAAGCCGACCTACCGACCCTCTTTTTGTGTGCCTATGTTACTGTAAACAGACTAAAAGGTACATCAGAAACAACACACCAGGGAGGGTCCAAAATTGTATCAAAATATAGATGGTAGGGAATTCAAAATAAAAAAGACAATAGACAAAACATGTACTTCGGCTCATAGAGCCTTCTTTAATTTTTGACTCATTAAGTCCATGCTCCGAGAGTCCTTTTTTTAATTTTGAATTGCCTACCATCTATTTTTTTTATACAATTTTGGACCCTCTTTGTACGGAGAGAGTTGGCAATTGTTAATCACATTCTCTCATCTCATTGACTCTCCTTCAGCTCCTTGGTAACATGCGTTCCCGTCTCTGCCAGGATTGGACACAGCAGCAGATAACCGGTAAATATGTAACAGGCATAAATGGCAAAATAGCTCGCCTCGCCTGATAATATATGAGACAACTGTTCTACTACAAAGTCTTTCTTGGGAGGCTTGGCTAATTTACTCGCTCGTTTTACACGGGGTTCCATCGTTTTCTTTTCTAATCGGAAAACCTTGCTCCTCAGTTTGTTGACCTTCTGCCAAAGTTCCGCTTCACGAGGGGATGGGGAAGATGACGACTTTGATGCTTTACATCCTATGTCCTCCAGGATCGCCTGAATGTCATCTAAAAAAGAAAACACACATAAAATAACATAACCATAACAAGTTACAACCTGGAAGAAATTAAAACACGTGTAATTAAATCACAAAATGAAAATAAACAATAGCGTAGGAAGGCAGGCCAGAAATGAAGTGTATTAGCAACTATGGATACGATGTGGAACAATGATGGAATTGACCTTGTTTGGTACTGAATGGGTGAGGCCATTAGAACTGTACCCACGGAATACGCGCTATATAAGCTTCATATTGATTGATTGATTGACTGATTGATTAGGACAACAGTACCAGGTAAACTCCTCACACACCATGCCTCTTTCTTTCTTTCTTTATTTATTTGGTGTTTAACGTCGTTTTCAACCACGAAGCTTATATCGCGACGGGGAAAGGGGGGGGGGGGGGGAGATGGGAATAGAGCCACTTAATTGTTTCTTGTTACACCATGCCTCTAACAGGATATGTTTCCCATCTTTACGTGTTGGAACTACAGGTACAATTTCATCCATCCATGCATCCGCCCTATACAGCTTCTTCTTCTTCTTCTTCTGCGCTCGTGGGCTGAAACTCCCACGTGCACTCATTTTTTTTGCACAAGTGGAATTTTACGTGTATGATCGTTTTTACCCCGCCATTTAGGCAGCCATACGCCGCTTTCGGAGGAAGCGTGCGGGGTATTTTTGTGTTTCTAAAACCCACCGAACTCTGACATGGATTACAAGATCTTGTGCTTGCGTGTACACACCAAGGGTGATAAGTCACTAGCAGGTCTGCACATAAGTTGACCTGGGAGATCGGAAACATCTCCACACTTAACCCACCAGGCGGCCGCGACCGGGATTCGAACCCTCGACCTTCCGAGTTAATAGACCGACGTCTTACCACCCCGCCACAGCGCCCGTCACCCTATACAGCAATTATCAACTATGTAATGGATGGGTTTAAACATTTTTTGATGTCAGGGTGTTCTTCATGGTTAAAAATCTCTTACCTGGTTGAACAATTTGTGCATCAGGCGACAGGTCGGTGCTGGCTTCATTTGTAGCTACCCTTTGCGATGGTGGCTTCCTCCCACTAGCAACCTGCAAATGCACAGCTCTTTAACTGACAAACTCACAACCAACACCCAGTCACAATGAAACAATTCTCCCAATTTCATGGCATTGGTCTTAGGCCACACAAAAAAGTGTATGTTTCTCGCAAGGCAAAACAAAAAATAATCTGTTTACAGTATCCGGACCGACCCTATTTTTTTCCCACCGGCCCTAGACTTTTTTTGGGGCATTAAAAAATGAAATTAAAATATTCAGATGGCTAAAATACAAAAATAAAAAGCCGACCTACCGACGCTATTTTTGGGGGGCCTATGTTACCTTAAACAGACTTTTTTTGTGGCCTAACATGACTAAAGGTGGAGATTTTTTTTCTAAACTTTTTTTTTTAAACCATCTTTTTAACTTATTTTGTTGAAAAACAGGAAAACAATTGATTTTCGAATACCCCTTTTATTTTTGAAAATGCAAAATAAAAGTCTAGGGTCGTCGGGAAAACATAGGTAGGGTCAGGTGACCAGAAACATACAACTTTTTTGTTGTTGACGCCGACCCTATACTTTTTTTGCCATTTGGGGCTGTTTTTTGGCAAAATAAGTTCATCATATCATCATAATGAAGACGTCGATCCAAAATAAGTAACTTTTTTTTGTTGGCCTTATCATTTTTTTGCGCTAAATGCAAACAGGCATTATTTGATGGGAACAATGCTGGTTTTTTTCAATTCTTACATCAGCCTCAAACTTGTCATTACTCAACCTGCATTTAATAGTGTGCTTCATTGGTTTGCAAAAAACCTAAAACCAATAAATAAATAACCTTCGGTGGTGGATTGGGCACTGCAAACAATGTCGGGACAGCATTCCACACAAGTGATCCTCTCTGCAGGATTGTTTTACTGGTTGGCCTCAAAGTGATCAGTACAAAGCTTGAGACCTTGAACATCAGCTGGCTGCAGCTTTTCAAAGTCCTCTCGCCTTGTGAATTGCATCCATATTCTGCACCTAGTTTGACAATAAAAACAACAATGTTATTGTTAAACTAAGCAAAAAGGAAAGACAAAAAATAAATCAGATCTTCAGTCTAAATCTAACGCTCTGCCTGAACGCAAAACGGATGAGTGATGTACCTTTGTACTGTAGTTTTCCCGTAAGCAAGGTTTGATAAAGATTTCGGCAAATATGCCCACGGGTAGTTTGTCATCAAGTGTAAACTGTTGTTTTGTACTGACTGCTGACTCACACTCAGTGACACTCACAGTCGTAAGTACAGTGTACACAGGCACAGGTACACACGCAGACACACGCGTACATAGTACAGCTAGTACAGAAATCTCAGGATAAACCGATCCATGCTATGTTTGTAATATTTCATTTGCATATTAGTTCTATAAATACTGTAGTATCATAGCAGACAAAAATGCCCAGAGACAGTTGGCTTATCTGAGTGAGTTGACTCGATCGAGCCATTGCATTCTCATTCTGAAGAAGGTAAACCTGATGAAATAATCACTGCACAACCCACCTTTTTTCTTCTTTAGGGAACTTGTGGAAAGTTTTCCCGAAGCAGCTCTGTTTGTAACGGGCGTTCTTGCAACAAAAAGCCGAGCACAATTTACCACCACCTCGCACGCGATCGGTACCTACGCGATCCGCCATTTTGTTTTCGCCGTCAGCATGTGACTAGGGACGATAACCCACAAACACTTTTTCGCATTTTCTTCGCAAGTTCCACGTCTTCCTTATGTACAGTGTTTGACATTACTTAGAGACTTTCCGCACGTTGACACGAACGTGATCTTTGTGAAAGAGGAACTTTACCACCAGAGATCTCTTGTTATTGAAATTATATTGTTATTATAATGTCTCACGCTCTCCTTCTTTGCCGCCACTAAAGCAAACGTGTGCAAGGTTGTATGTAACATGTTTCCGAATATGACAATAACGGAATCAGACTCGCAATAGAAAGAAAAATATTCGGAATGAACAGCAGACAGCAAGGAATGGATGTAAAAGTACATTAGACGTAAACTAAGTACGCAATATTTCATTTCAATCTTGCGAACTTTGACAATGCAATTTCAAGCGACCTGCGCACAGCACAATGATGACGATGACAATGACGATGACAATGGCATTCTGAGAAGGTGGGCGCTGCTTTGCCGTACTGTTTCCCCACCCCCACCGATAACATTGGTTTTTCGGTATTATAACATGGAAAGGTGTTTTATTAAAAATCAAGTTTTATTCCCTGGAATAAGATACCCTGCTATTATTGATTCAAAAGTTTACTTTGTCTTTCTTATTTTTAACTTGATTATAAAAAAGGTCCATGCCTGAACGTTATGATATTCAGCAGGTCACCTCGGATCAGTCCTGATTGGACAAATAGCCATATACCTTCGTTGTGTTGTCAAAGTGCTTTTTTTTGTTTTAAGAATTGCCAGTGAAGGTCATTTTATAACCTTTGTACGATTTGCAAAAGACAATCCAACCTTGTGGGAATCATGCACACGCGTGTGTGTGTGTGTCTGTGTTTGTCAGTGTGTGTGTTAACAGTAATTTGAAGTGTTCATGAATCCAACTGACGTACAAAGCAAATATTGAAAAGGAAAACAAATCCAGTTTTGTGTGTGTATTGTATTATTTGTTGGAAACAAAGTCCAGGTAGTGAGAGGTACTAACTTTTTGTGTTTTTGAAAAGCATATTGAAAGGAATTTTCTTTTCTTTCCTGTTTGCCTTCTAATGTGTGTGTGTGTGTGTGTGTGTGTGTGTGTGTGTGTGTGTGTGTGTGTGTGTGTGTGATTCTATTTTTAGACGCGTTGTCAAGAAGAAGAGTCTGGAACTTGGTCAAAAACCAAACGACTGGCAGGAAGGCGCGATTGTGTCGTCCGAACAGACGGACAACACTTCATGTGGCGGTTTTGTTCTCATGGTAACACATTTTCAATACATTGTGATTTTGTTTTAATAAAATTAATGATAACAATCCAAAATGAAATAGACTGCCAACGTTTCAAAATTAAAATGGAAAAGCAAACAAGAAAGGAATATTATTGGAACGTAATGAATAATTTGACCAATAAATAACACTGATAATGTAAGTTATTGAAACATCACAGTGCGCTAAGAGATTTATAGAGCAAATCGAAAAAAACAAAGTATTGAACAGCGCTGAGTTCAATAATTATTTTTGAGATTTGCTCTATAAATTTCTTAGCGCTTTGTGATTGTTTTAATAACGATATTGTCAGTTACCACAAGATATTAGAACGTTTGATCAGGCACATATTTTCTGCGGGCGTTTTGATAACTTTGTGAGTAGGTCGACTTAGATCTACTTTTCTTGTGTGTCCTGGCCTTGCAATGCATTTCACTTGCAGACAAAACGCTTACCTTATTTCCATTTCTTTGGTGAAATTCTTGTGTACCTCTAATCTATACTACCTGTCATAAAAAAAACCTACACAGGTGCGTTTAAGGGCAGATCTTTCTGATGAGGCTGTTGATTGTAAAACCATGTGTATGACCGGAAAGGCCATTGATTCCCCTACCTTGGTCAGAAAACAGATTGAGTTTACATGACAAAGTGTCAATACAGTAAAACCTACAACACAGACCCCCCTAAAATTAAATTCGCAAAATCAAGGTTCCCGCGATAAAATCGACAAAAAATCAGAACAACTAAATCGAAACATCTTTAGCATGCCATTAGACAGAACAATCACATCTGCACACAAAACAGTCAGTTTCGTTTACATATCTTGTCTAACATGGACACTATGGCATGCTGAGCGGTGTAGGTGTCAATCCTCTCAGAAGGCATAAACGGCAGTTTTTGAAGCCGTTTTAGCTTGTAATGAGACCAACAATTTTACATTTGAGTAACTCGTTAACGCATTGTATTCAAACTTTCGGAGATTTGTGCTAACACATGTCGTAAAACCTCCGCCTAGCAAAGCTCACTGCCGACACGCTTAACTGATCAATGGCCCTTGAAAGAGCATTTTCCAAGAATGTGTGTGTGCGTTTAAACAAGTGTGCTGTGAACAGCCATTGTTAAAACTGTATTAAATTTAAGGGTAAATTGAAGGCTTCATTTTTCTAAATGCATGCTAATTTTAATTTGTGTCTGTTCAATCAGACAGGGTACATCTTTATTTCTAAACTCGTTCTGGTATGTCGCATAACAGCAGAATTAATATCTCAAATAACTTGAAACTCCGTATTTACTTTACGACATGTGTTAGCACAAATCACTGACAGTTTGAAGACAATGCTTTGACGAGTTACTAAAATGTACCATTGTTTGTCTCATTTTTTGGAGTGCTTCGTTTTGGAGTGCGCTCACAGTTTTAAGAGCTTTGCCATTAGCCAATCAACTGTTTCACATCAGTCGTGTGACACAAGTACTTACTGACAATAAATAATATAACGTTCTAATGACGTAACCTTTTTTATTTTTATTTTTATAAATTATAACTATAACATTTGAGCACAATCCGTGACTTTCCCCTCGACAAGATTTTTAACTTTTTGAAAGAGACTTATTTTCAAAGAATCAACTGTCAAAGAATGTGAGGTTTGGGGAACCTTCTTTGTTACTTACTTTGTTACTACTTTGTTACTCCTTAAATTTGACAAGTTCTCAATGAGTATGGTTTGTTAGTCGTAGGCTTTTCATGTCCCTTCAGTCTATTTGGCTATTCAGAATAAATTTGTTTCGTTTGTCAGCTTACTAGCGATTGTTGTCTGCGTGTTTGGAACGTTTTACATGTCGGTGTGTCACAGCAGAGCGAGGAAGGTTCTAAAACGGTCATTTGTTCACACCTGTTAAATAGAATTTTGTTGAATATACTGATCTCAATTAAAAAGTTAATTTTACTGGGGGGTGGGCGGGGGGAAGGTTCTAAAACGGTCGTCTTTTCACACATGTTACATATAATTTTGTTAAAAATACTGATCTCAATTTAAAAGTTAATCTTATTGGGGGTAGGGGGGGGGGGGCATTAGATTTATGCCAAGAACAAAACAGAATATGATCGATGTTAAAGAATTCTTACGTGACCCTATGGGTTTTTCAGACAATATAAGTCTCAGTAAAAGAATTAATTCATCCAATTCATCCAAAATTCCGAAGGTGAACGAAAAGCACCCAGGCTGATGATTGTTTTGGGTGATTGACTTGGAGGTATGGTCTAATCCCATGGATAACGAATTCACAAGGCACATATGCGATCATACACTCAAACAGTCTTACCACCGAGCTCTTGCGGATTTATAGACATGAAACTTTTCTGAGAACACCCCACAAGTCTTTAAGGTTACATTTGCGTATAACACATCCGTTGCTTCTGCTATTAAGACGTGTTTTATGTACATAAAATGAAAGTAAGCATTTAAATTGATAAATGGCTATGGGTAGAAAAAAAGAATGATTTACAATACTTTTAAAGGCATTTTTACAGTCATCTGTAGCAGAATGTTTTTTTTTCCCTTCTACACAGAACGCTTTCGCACTTGTTCATGGAATCGACCTCCGCATGTTGACCACAGAGCATGCAGTGGTTTTCAGGCGGTTTATACTCACGCGCCTTCTCCAAGAAGCCGGGTACTCTATCAAACTTGCTCAGACGTGCAGTTGGCCAGGATGTAACATACACTCTCTGGACCAGAAATTCTGCATATATTGCAAACAATGGAGACATTTGGACCATTGGACACCGTTCAGGCGGACCCAGATACCCGAGGGTTTCATTTGTGGGGACTGCTTTCTACTGACACTCCGTATTAATTAGCAAGATTTGTAGCCCATGTTATGATTTTAGTATGTTAGCGTTACATCTAGTTTCTTTATTGGTATGTATGTATGTAATGCATGCTTTTGTTTTGTTTTGTGTCTTGTCCGCTTAATGTATACATATTATCTGTCTGATTTCTTACCTGATTTTGTTAAACCTATTTTCTTTTCTTTTTGTTTGTATGTATGGAAGTGTATATTGTCAATTTATTTTGGTTGTATAGTATTGTTGTATTTGTCCGCTCAATTTGTATACATAATTATATTAACTGTCTGATTTTTTACCTTTTTTGTAAAAGTTATATCTTTGTTTCTAAGCCCTCTGGGCCCAAAACAATAAAATACTTGACTCTACTTGACTTGACTTGACTTGTAGGGTATCATGTGCTGTGCATGCCCAGTGACCCGCCCCACACGTGTCAGCCCGGTGTGGTGTACAGAGTAGTGTTTATAAGACACGAGAAGATAAATAACAATTATATACAAATTCTCCCAATTTAGTTTAATTTAATTTAATTGTGTATGTGTTTGTGTTTGTGTGTGTGTGTGTGTGTGTGTGTGTGTGTGTGTGTGTGTGTGTGTGTGTGTGTGTGTGTATGTGTGTGTGCATGTGTGTGTGTTTTATGTGTGCGTGTGTGTATGTGTGTGTGTATGTGCACGCGTATGTGTGTGTGTGTGTGTGTGTGTGTGGGTTATATAAAAAAAAAGGATAGTCAGAATGTTATTTATATAACGTCCCCGCGTGCTATTTATATTGTTAACTGCACGCGGGGACGGTGAAATAGCACGCGGGGGCGTTATTTTATAACATTCTGACTTAAGAATATAAAGGATAGTCAAAATGTTATTTTATACGTCCCCACGTGCTGTTAAACTGTCCCCGCGCATTGTAGACACACGCGGGGACAGTTTAACTGCACGCGGGGACGGTGAAATAGCACGCGGGGACGTTATTTTATAACATTCTGACTATCATTTATTTATTTATTTATCTTTGTTTATTTTTTTTTTAAATCAGAATGTTATAAAATAACGTTCCCGCGTGCTATTTCACCGTCCCCGCGTGCAGTCAAACTGTCCCCGCGTGTTTTAGACTCTCTAATGCTAATCTCTTAGCACTTTTCATCTTTACAACGAAATAACAGTACACTATTACAGCACTGATAATATCTCAAGTCTCACACGACCCATCATAAAAATCTTCAACAACCATAACTACTTTGCATCGTAATAACATCCAGTGTGCATCGCATCAGCCGGGAGTCGAACCCGGGTCTCTTGCTTATACAGCAAGGAATCTACCACCAGACACTGATGCTGAAAACACTCTTTTGTTACATCAGACACTTAGGGTACTTAGAATACAAGCTTAAACTCTGAAACCACACTCCTACATATTTGGTTGTTAGCCCTGCTATTTCGAATTACCCAAAGTGTAAGGGCAGTGACAAATGGACGTGGTAGTATGGTACTTGAAAATGACTGTTATAAAGACGACGACAACAAGCACATCTGCAACAACTTGGAACACTGAATTGGCAACAACTACTCGAAAATGTAATTACCCAAGGATGGTAGCATCATACTTCCAAATTCATGTCCTGCAGTCAGATCTTTCTACTAGGCTACACAAAACACACACACACACACGCACACACACACACACGCACACACACACACGCACACACACATTATGCTTCCATTGTCCTTTCCTACAGTCAGATCTTTGTACTAGGCTACACAAAACACACACACACACAAACACACACACAAACACACGCACACACGCACACCCCCCTCCCTCCCGCGAATGTAATGAATGACAAAATAACGTATCCGCAGAGGGCTCTTTTCTATTTTCTTTACATTTTCATCACGCCGGCTCTTCCAACTTATTATACTTTTTAGAGACAGACACACAAACACACACACGACGCGGGTAAAACTGATGAATGACAAAAGCGTATCTGCGCTCGTTAATCATGTCAGCATTCACAGTAAGTGTCCTTTTTATATTTAGTCAAGTTTTGACTAAATATTTTAACATCGAGGGGGAATCGAAACGAGGGTCGTGGTGTATGTGCGTGTGTGTGTGTGTGTGTGTGTAGAGCGATTCAGACTAAACTACTGGACCGATCTTTATGAAATTTGACATGAGAGTTCCTGGGTATGAAATCCCCGAACATTTTTTTCATTTTTTTTATAAATGTCTTTGATGACGTCATATCCGGCTTTTCGTGAAAGTTGAGGCGGCACTGTCACGCCCTCATTTTTCAACCAAATTGGTTGAAATTTTGGTCAAGTAATCTTCGACGAAGCCCGGACTTCGGTATTGCATTTCAGCTTGGTGGCTTAAAAATTAATTAATGACTTTGGTCATTAAAAATCTGAAAATTGTAAAAAAAAATAAAAATTTATAAAACGATCCAAATTTACGTTTATCTTATTCTCCATCATTTGCTGATTCCAAAAACATATAAATATGTTATATTCGGATTAAAAACAAGCTCTGAAAATTAAATATATAAAAATTATTATCAAAATTAAATTGTCCAAATCAATTCAAAAATACTTTCATCTTATTTCTTGTCGGTTCCTGATTCCAAAAACATATAGATATGATATGTTTGGATTAAAAACACGCTCAGAAAGTTAAAACAAAGAGAGGTACAGAAAAGCGTGCTATCCTTCTTAGCGCAACTACTACCCCGCTCTTCTTGTCAATTTCGCTGCCTTTGCCATGAGCGGTGGACTGACGATGCTACGAGTATACGGTCTTGCTGAAAAATGGCAGCTACTTGACTAAATATTGTATTTTCGCCTTACGCGACTTGTTTTCAGTTCTGATGTCTACAAGCACATGATAAGAAAAAAGATGTAACGTGTTTGCACGTGACTTGTGAAACCTTTGTAGCCCGTACGTACTTGAGTTAATTCCTTCGCTACCAACCCAAAACCAGCGTGTCAAGAATGTATGCCAGTGAGGAGACTCCGAGTTGTATTTAGAGGCCAGCTCATTCTGTGTAATGTTATGGCGCAACACAGCTGTTCACTGTAACTGCTCTTCTTCCCCCAGTCGCTTTCAACGCTATACTGCAGGTGTGTCAACGTTTCTCAAAACCTCTGCCTTTTGGTGTTGTTAATTTTGTTGTTGTTATTGTTGTTGCTGTTGCTGCTGTTGGTGGTGGTGGTGGTGGTGGTGGTGGTGGTGGTGTTGTTGTTTGTTTTGGTGTGTTTTTAACTTCAAATCTATGCTTGTTTCAGCGGTAGTTTTGATAGTGCTTGAGTTCATTTACTTGTTGCTATAAAGACCATTTGCATTTTATCCCCGAGTACGCTAGTACTTGGGCTCAACAAACTTTAATCGTGTGTCTGTGTGTGTGTGTGTGTGTGTGTGTGTGCGTGTGTGTGTGTGTGTGTGTGTGTGTGTGTCTGTCTGTCTGTCTGTCTCGACTTAACAGCTTATTGCTGGGAAACTACTGGGCGCAGTTCGTTCAAAAGTTGATACACTAACTTGATAATAGGTCCGATTGATCTTATTAAAACTTCATAATGTTACCTGGGACCTAAATGCGAAATAAACCACAAAAACGACTTGGCGGTGGGACGAATTCAGACGGAGCAACAGCCAGCCATTTAGCTGATAGAACAGCCGAACGCGTCACACAGTGACGAGAAATATAGCGTCGTAAAATGCATGCGTATCGCATGCGAGACGTTTTGCCAGGCTTTGCGCGTTGTGTGTTTGAATAATTTGATTTTTTGTGTACCCCATTTTTTTACCAAGCGTTGGTTGCTCGGTCGCGACTGCGGAGGTTTAGAGGTCGCGATTTTGTGTTTTGATTCTTTTCATATTAATTTGTATTTTTTTCTTATGGTTTCCTTTGTTTACATATGTTTCAGTCTTTTACCTTCACTTTACATTAAAGAATTTGGTAAAACTACCTGGGGCGTGATAAATGCAAGAATCCGCGAGCCAGGACAGTAAAAGAACTTCGTGGGCCACCAGTTCACCAGTTACAGTCGACTCCGGATATTACGTCACCCCTCGGGGGATGTATTTGAGCGACGTTATACGCGGTGACGCTGTATCCGGTTCATCGGTTATAACGTCACTTTTACGCGCGGGTGATGTTATATCCGGAGTCCAAGAGTTATGTCCCTTTCTAAAGTACTGACTGTTTTAATAAAACTGTGCAGAAATGGAAAGTGCATGCATTAGTGTTGTTTAAAAATTACAACAACATATTGTTGTAAGTTTTAAACTAACTTATTACAATAATCTTTAATTCACTTCCTCATATATAGAATTGTGGACTATTCTCTTCTTTGCGTATTTCCAAAACCTGGCTATACCATGAATACAAAATTGTATACACAACATTTTCCCCGAAATTCGGCAACAGTAGTAAATGTACAATGTTGTAGGCTGCATGCTGATTCTGAGACAGGTTGCTGGTGTTGGAGTGACAAGCTCCGTCTGGTTCCATCGACAATCTCAGTCTTTAATTATAGTGTCCAACGTTATTAGCTTTAAGGACACACACACATATGGATGTCGTTTATTCATATTCTGCTCTCATCTTGACCTGTCCTTGATGTCCGAAGAAATAACAAGTCGCGTAAGGCGAAAATACAACATTTAGTCGAGTAGCTGTCGAACTCACAGAATGAAACTGAACGCAATGCAATTTTTCAGCAAGACTCGTGGCATCGTCAGTCCACCGCTCATGGCAAAGGCAGTGAAATTGACAAGAAGAGCGGGGTAGTAGTTGCGCTGAGAAGGATAGCACGCTTTTCGGTACCTCTCTTCGTTTTAACTTTCTGAGCGTGTTTTTAATCCAAACATATCATATCTATGTTTTTGGAATCAGGAACCGACAAGGAATAAGATGAAAGTGTTTTTAAATTGATTTCGAAAATTTAATTTTGATAATAATTTTTATATTTTTAATTTTCAGAGCTTGTTTTTAATCCAAATATAACATATTTATATGTTTTTTGAATCAGAAAATGATGGAGAATAAGATGAACGTAAATTTGGATCGTTTTATAATTATTTTTTTTTTACAATTTTCAGATTTTTAATGACCAAGGTCATTAATTAATTTTTAAGCCACCAAGCTGAAATGCAATACCGAAGTCCGGGCTTTGTCGAAGATTATTTGACCAAAATTTCAACCAATTTGGTTGAAAAATGAGAGCGTGACAGTGCCGCCTCAACTTTCACGAAAAACAGGATGACGTCATCAAAGACTTTTATCAAAAAAATGAAAAAAAACAACGTCTGGGGATATTATACCCAGAAACTCTCATGTCAAATTTCATAAAGATCAGTCCAGTAGTTTAGTCTGAATCGCTCTACTCACACACACACACACAGACACACATACACCACGACCCTCCTCTCGATTCCCCCCTCTACGTTAAAACATTTAGTCAAAACTTGACTAAATGTAAAAATGACGAGAACTTCATGGGTCCTTATACGTAATTAATGTCTATTTGACTTATATTATTATTATTAACGAAGAAGTTTCTCGTCAACAGCAAAGTGGCTGCCCACCTTTACGCACAATCGTTCTGGTAGTAACAACTTTGGGTTCATAGTTACCCCCTTTCCCCCATCCACCGTCTCCACCACATCTAGTGAGCGAGACGTTATACTCGTTAGACTACTACTGTATTATTATTATCATTATAACGTCCGACTTGATATAACGTCCATGGCTTTCCAAGTTGAGTCAAAATAGTGCTTTAAGAGTGCAGTATCACTTTTCTCAATTTGTCGGTTCACTGCACTTAGTGTTTACCTTTACAATTTAGCCTGGGCGACCTACTCAGCCTGTCGACAACGCCCAATTGAAAGTGACGCTCAGCCTCCTCGTCGAGGGCAGTTGTAGTCTGTATTCTACGGACCAAAAAACAAACAAACGTCGTAGTCTGTTCTCATCCTCTCGACCTTCTCCTAGTCCTACCGTCATTTCAATAATCGAGTTTTTTTATATGCGTGATTGAAGGACAGAAGTAGACAGATCCATTCGCACGCGCTCGCGCAGGAGTAACCATGTATGCTCGATATGAAACTTTTTAAAACAATTTCTTTTAGTTAAAAACAAAAACAGGAACTCACAACACGAATGAAATGGAACATTTTTCTTTTAATTAAAAACCTAGAACAGGAACTCACAAAACGAAATGAAATAAAACATTTTTCTTTTGATTAAAAACCTCGAACAGGAACTCACAAAACGCATGCAGCAAAAATGATTATGCCTTGAACCTAGTTTTCCTTGGGTCTCTAACAACGGGAAAACGGAAAAACTTGAATACCGTTAACACACAAAACTTGTGACACGTGTAGGGTAAATGAACATGCCTTGACAGTCGTTCACCATGCAAACTGCTGCAAATGGGGATTGATATGACGTTATAACCGACATGGATGAGTGACGTTATAACTGGGTGACGTTATATCCGGTGACGTTATATCCGAGGTTAAAATAGTCTCGGAAAGAAGGAATTGAGCCGGGACCGGTGTTTGGGTGACGATATAACGGGGTGACGTTATATCCGGCGACGTTATAAACGAAGTAGACTGTATGAAGAGGGTCGGCAGTATATTTTTCACTGTGATCAAATAAAAGAGAAAGGCCAGTCACCACGCATATCCTCGGCTCGCATGCAATGTAGTTATATAGCAAAGGGAATGCCTGTAATTCACACAGAGCAATCACTTGGTCTTAAACGTGCACAAGACAAAAACTTTCATACTGGGGGAGCGAGCCAGTCTGAAGAGTACTCGGGTCCAGCGCGAGCGTTTTTTATTC